>NW_019718272.1:937050-1017001 GCF_002891405.2 Cryptotermes secundus
GAAAGTGACACTGAGCATAACACTTGTGCAACCTCTTATGTAACCACTGATAACTCATGACCTGTGGTGTATATTATGTTAAAAGCTATATGTAAATGAAAGAATAAAGACTGGGCTATCCAAAAATGATGTTTATTTTATTCCCCCCCCCCAAATTTCCCAATGTTACAGACTTTCAATCGCCTACCACGGCTAAACCGTATGAGATGGATAGGATAGACTGAAAGTGAAATACGTTAATAAATGCCAGCTTCTCAAAAATTCAATCCGTTTTGGTCCATTACTCGCGGTTTAGGAGTTGTGACCATCTATTTGAAACAAATACCGCTCATTTAATTCCTCTGTTTAGTGGACGACGCAATACTGTGGGCAACCAACTCACTGACGTAACTACCAACTAAGCACTTTGGGTAATTTAAATAAATAATGTACTACACATATAGTAATATTTCAATAACATCTCAATTTTAATGTACATAGTACATTTACTCCAATTAAAAAATCCTAACGTGATGCCGTTTTCAACGTTAATCCTGGGAAATAAAGTTCCCCAATCACATTTTCGTCCGAAGGAGGGAACTAAGAATGTTCTAGAGAAAGAGAGAAACCATTTCCAGTCCATATATCCCTCTCTCACTCGCACTAGTGCACCTGATACATTTCTGGGTGCGTTATATTGTGTGGAATTCCTACCGAATTAATTTTAAATGAATGCGCCATGGGGTCTGGTCCAGTGATGTAAAAGGAGAAGGGGGCAGTTTGGAGTAGGAGGGCTGAAATGAGTGCAGTGTACTCTCGTTGAGGAACAAGCACTGCACAGTGTGCGAGTGAAGGGATGATTTAAATTTTAACTAGAGCTAAAACGCTGGCCCTCCGCCCTGCTTTACATTGCTGTCTGTCGACAGTGGAAATGGACACCGGACGCTGTTTCATGTTCCAGGGAACTCCTCATTATCACATCGTCTTTATGGAAACACCTGTTATTAATTCTGATATGCCTTTATGGAAACGTGTATTATTAATTTCTACATACCTTGCTAGCCGAACAGGGCTGCGTGACTCCTGAACCCGAGACGGTCTGGTTGATCACCATCGAAGTCTGAAAAAAATAATATTTCATTTTTATAATTTCGTCTTCCATTCAATATCATCTAGCTTAATAAAATCATAGTGTAACGTAATGACTGAAAGCCGAACAGCGGAACCAGAAGAGATGGCCGTTGCTATTCAATAGCCGGTAAATATGCTCTCCAATCAACAAACACGCAGTCCATAGCTAGTCAAGAGCCCGTTTAATATGTCGCACAACAATAAAGGAAATGCTGGAAGTGGTGTTTCATATGCGGTCCGTGCCGAGGTTATCTATTGAGGAACTCACACAAGTAGAAATTAGTTGTGAGGCGGCCGCCAGACGGTAAGGATGTGAGCACGGAAGCAGAGGAACATCCACTGTTATAAACTGTTACAAAACAACGAATATGTGAACACATAGCAGAATGGGAAACCTGGGAGGACGCTGTAGGTATTTGTAGATCTGGTAGAATAGTGAAAGTGTTATAATTACGTGTAGCTATGAATATCAAGCATCCAGTAAATTCAACAATGAATCCAAACCTTGTGTCTAGTCACTAAAATGTGACCATATAAAGCGAAATAATACATATTTGTTATTTTCATTAAGTTTTAAGTCACATATTTAGCACTAATCACATTGGCATAGACGCAATGCTTCTTTCATACTGTAGTCTTCATGTTCGAATCTTATTAGCATAAACACATATCCCGAAATTCTTATTTATTTATTTATTTATTTAGTCATTTATTGTGTTTCTAATTAACCCCTCCAGGTTAGGGCAATACTCCCAAATAGGCAATAACAGCCTCCTTCCAAATCCTCAGGTCCTCTTATTTACCATTCCTGATCATCTTTTGCATCTTTTGACGCAATACGCAACGTCGAAGACAGAACATTGCGGTTGAGTGGCCGAGCTTGGTATTCGGCTGTTCCGAGGTTTGATTCCAGGATCCTTCGACATCGCCACTATTCAGCGTCGGAAAATAGGATGCCGAATTAATGAAGAATTACAAATAAGAGATCATGTCATAATTTTAGTTACTATCACGGCATTCGTACAAAGAGAATGAGGTGTACCACAAAGAGTCTCAGTCAAAAGTACCGAGTATCTCTCCAATACAAGTCTAAAATTTACATCTAGAAAAAATTATTCGAAAAGAGACCTGCTACACTCACTGAGGAGGTCAGATCATTTCCCAACGCAAATACGCGTACTTATCAGTATAGTTTCAAGATATCTTCATTCGACAACAAAACTGATTATATTGTCACGTGTAGGGTGGTATAGAAAAGTAAGTAAAGGTATCTCTGTAACGGGCCGTGCAGGCCCATAGGTTTGTGAGACTTCGAGGGTCCCACAGTTTCTAGACAATCGGCTCATAGATGGCTGCAAGGTTGTCAGCCCAAGAATATTCCTGGTACTCATTTGTGTTAGAGGCTTAGTCGACCCCAGGGCCAGAGGTACGGCCGGAAGGATTAGGTCAATTGAAAAAAAAATCCAATGACCTCATCGGGACTTGGACCCGCGACCCTCCGGCTTGTAGCTTAGTGCCTCAACCAACTTCGCTACCGCGTACAATGGTAGAGGAATGATGTTTTCTGTGCGGTCCGTGGCGAGATGTTACAAGGAGGACAATTAGTGTGAGTTAGTTTCTCTTAGAGCAGTGCAGTGTGGTGAAATAAGTTGACTGGTGAGCAGTCATTCAGAGAACTGTTGGGGTTCAGTCGTTGTGAGTAGAAGGAAAATTCGGGAACCCAGAGGAAGGTAACGTCCTCGTCGGAAGATCCTACCAAGCAACGGCCTCGAAAACGTGATTGGACACTAGAGTATGTGTGTGTGTGTGTGTGTGTATATATATATATATATGACAGTGACAATATTATATTTAAGCATCCTGTTACACTCACACAATATATATGAGACAAACTCCGTCTTAAGTGCAACAATTTAATTGTAGTTCTTTCTTCTTCCCTTCCTCCACACTACATGTTTCGGCCCTAAATGGCCATCATCAGGTGGTTTTCTTACGTAGCTGCTACACTGCCCGTAGTTTAAAATTTAAAATCACCAGTCTTTCCAATTGTATGTATGTATAAAATCTTTGTTAACCTACACGCGTCAATTTGATTTCTAAAAGTGGCACTTTTTTATCTTTATCTGCTTATCTTTAATACGAATTAATACATTAAAGATAAGCAGCGACACACACAGAGAGAGCCTACACAGAACAATACCTGAACAGCGATAAAACAAGAAGTGGCCGCTGCAGCACTATAGACATAGGGCGTGTACCCCGAGAAAATTTTAATTTTTAAAAATTTGGAAAAAGAAAAAGAACAGAAAATTTATAGACATTTTAATTTGAATGAAGTTTTAAAAAAGTGCCAATTTTAGAAATCAAATTGACGCGTGTAGGTTAACAAAGATTTTATACATACATACAATTGGAAAGACTGGTGATTTTAAATTTTAAACTACGGGCAGTGTAGCAGCTACGTAAGAAAACCACCTGATGATGGCCATTTAGGGCCGAAACATGTAGTGTGGAGGAAGGGAAGAAGAAAGAACTACAATTAAATTGTTGCACTTAAGACGGAGTTTGTCTCATATATGTGACAGTGAACTGTAAAATGCAGGTAAGCGCTGTATCGAAGTATTCGATAAATTAATCGAAAACTCCATATTTAGCCATTTAACATATGGCAACCAACGTCAGAAGTGGTGCGACTGGAAACTGCATTTCATCGTGAGAGTATGTTTGAAATAGCTTGAAAACGACTTATCCTCCAAAATTAGGATGCAATCTTACGAATTCTTCTAACCTCAAATCAGATTTCTGTTCACCTTACATACTTTTCCCACTACTCATCAAATCTAAACCCGTATGTTAAGTACAAAGTCACACTGAATTGTACCCTTGTAAGTCTAATTGCATTAATAGTGTCAAGCACAATTACTGCGACAATCTGGTGCAATAAACTTTACTGCTTAACTACAACACCGACAGTCTCTACGGCCATATAATAATTTAATTTGCAAGGTAATGGCTTTCACTTTTAATGTACAGTTACTTCTGAAATTAGTTAAGGTAGACTTAATTCAACATAGCCCGTGTAATTTGGTTCATTCGATAACTCTAAATAACACAACATAAGAATCCATTGAAGTGTGTATATACACAGGGACTCTGTTTTCACAGTCCCTGCAGTACCTCACCATGTGTTGCTTGCAAGGGTGGCTAACCTGAAAGGAAATGTAGGTATAATTTTACTACTGCTGTTATTATTTGCTTTACACTAATTTCTCCTCAGATTGTGGTCGTCTGAATTGTGACACCGTGAAGTTCAGTAAGCGGATATCGAAGTTTGGAAGGAACAAACTTCTTCCATCTTCAAGACTTTAGCTGTAAGTTTAGAAACATTCCCGGTTGTATAGGTGGGTCACACGGATGATGGTCACCGCAACACAAAGAAAGTAAGGGAATGGAGTCCCTCATTAACGTGCGTGTACAGTAACAGTTGTTTGCTGTGGCCAGTTCTGATATGAACCCTGCAGAATTTCTCAATCCATCTTCTGTAATATTTTGAATAGGCTTTCATGCTCTTCACATGAACAGTGCCCGAAATACAGTGCTACGAGCAATATTAGAGTTGGAACTAGGGGAGGCAGAGGCTACAACTGGTGTTCTCTTAGAGTTGCCCCTGTGCTTACCTAATTAAGTATTATGCCATGAAGGCTTACGGGGGAGTGGATGTATGGCATTTTCTTGACCTCGGCACTAGTTGGAGTTGAGGGGTCAGCTTCACACCCCAGCCGCTTTACCCCGAGGAAACAGCTCCCGGTACCCAGTGGATAGGAGGCTGGGTGGGCCTCAGAGCCGGTCTGGACGAGGTGGAGAAAATTCATGGCCCTACCGAGATTCGAAATTCGACCCCTAGTTCTTCCAGCCTGTAGCCAGTCGCTATATTGACTACATTATCTCGGATCCTACTGATGTCCGCTTAGGTTCCGACGATAGAGTTGTTAGTCTTTTCACTGATCTATCAGTAGACGAAGCCCTGCAAATCATCAGAAATAAGCTCACAAGGATAAATCATTGGCGGAACGGCCTGTCTTACAGGTAGAAGATATCATGGAACTTTTGTGAAACTGATTGGGAACCAAATATTCTTAGGTGGACAACAAGTTCTTCCAACAGAAAGATGGCATGGCTATGGGTAGCTCTCTATCACACATCGTTAGCAGTATCTTCAGGGAGCATTTTGAGAAACTGGTTCTTGACACGGTGTAATACAAACCATCGCTGTGGCTCCGGTATGTTGATATTTGTGTAGTCTGGCCTCATGGTCCAGAGCGGTTACGAAAGTTCCTCGGCCACCTCAGTAGTTCAAGGCCTTCCATTCAGTACACTATGGAAATAGAGTCAGACAGCGCAATTACTTTTCGGATGTTCTGGTCATCAGGAAAGGGAAGCCACTGGCCACTAAAGTTTACAGGAAACCCACACATGCTGTCCGACATCTCAGCTTCAAATACGAGTATAAATATCATCCGTATATCAAAATAGATTTATTTTGAGTCTTCACATTGGAGCTTCCACCATACGTCAAGAACGCAAAGATCTGTATAATAAAATTACTGGTCTTAGACATGATCCTCAGCTCAGCGGTTGTCCCTAAGGATACATTGACTCAGTTGCCTGAATAAAGAGTAAAACATAAGAATTCAGTTTTGCGTTGTGAGTTAGCTCTACTCGGAATCCAGTCGAGAATTGACAGCTGAAGTTGGAGGTTGGCAGTTGGAAATCAGTCCAGCCCGGGAGCTAGAAGCTGAAGGAAGCTCCAGCTGAAGCCAGCGGTCAGAATATGAGGTTTGCTTGAGATAGTCGTCACCCTGTAAGGATGTGAGCCCGAAAACAAGAGGAACGTCCGCCGATGAAAGCCGCCACCAAGCAACGTGACTGAGACCACTAGTCTGTGAAGTGTAGTCACGAGCTGTGAAAGTGTCTAATAAATCCGATTACCAATGAAAACCCCTTCCATAATCGCTCAATCACGTGACAATATGCAAAGCACCTCTAGGTTTCCATACGGATTTTCATTAGCAACGTACTGTAAGTGCATCTTACAGGAATGTCTTCTCGAATTTCTGCCTTGGCATAAGCTTTACGATATACTAAAGACCTACTGCTACTGCTGCTGCTAATCCTCGTCCTCCTACTGCTACTGCTACTGCTACTGCTGCTACTACTACTACTACTACTATTACTACTATTACTACTACTACCACTACCAACGCCACCACCACAACCGTTGACATTTCTGCTGCTAAGTTTTCCTTGCCTACGAAATTACTAGAGAACAATACACTAGATTATAGCCTAATAGGAGAAAAATTGCTTCTTGAGACAGGACAGCTCAGTCAATAAACTGACTGGTTACGGGATGGAAGAACGGGGTTTGAGTCCAGGGATATAAACGGAACACGTCTTTCCTCTTGGCCACGGCGAATAAATGCGCTATGGAACTCAGCCAGAATCATGTATGGTAAAATTAGTTCTATTATCAGTAGCTGTGGAACGAAATTGACTCCTTATCTACAGCCCGGCCACGACTTAATGATCCCTTGGGTCGGCGTTCAGGTCTGTCGGCCTCAAAGCACTATCTGCCAACGTCAACACCACCAGCCTCAAATAAGCACTGGCCCACCATCGCGTGTTGCTCAGATGCATTGCCACTTGCATATTTTATTTGCGAGCACTGTTCAAATGCCAAAATTTTGATGGCTGCATGTTCACACTTAGAAGTCTGGATTTGAAATGAAGATCTCGCAACTACGATAGGTTCTTCGGCCCTAGATGGTTATTACATTCACACAAACAAATTCTGGGATTGTTAAATTGCGGCTCCACAGCAGTGCTGAATTAAGATTAAGGGGAACCTCACATATTCCATCTTACCGACCTCATGGCGCAGTTAGGAGGGAGAAAAAATTTACAGTAATTTTCATTTCATGCATCCTGTTGTGTTATTATACACAACTTTTTATTAAGTCTGTCACAACACAAACAATACAGTGTTCAAGGCTAAATTAGTTTTGCTATATGTTTCGGCTATTCATAGCAATCATCAGGCAAACACACGATCATCATGTTTACACAATAGTGAACTGCAATTGCGTAGGAAGTCTGAATACTTGACAGTTATCATGTTATAAAACACATTGTATAAATTACAATGAAATAAAACTTGTTATAAAACAAGAGTTATTTCGTAAAATAAGGTTAAAACTATTCAAGTGAATAGTCACGAAGTCAGTCGTTGCAATTTTGTATTATCCCGCGGACGTAGTATATTCTAGACTTATATATGATAAAGTGTTCGGAGGTCCGTGAAGTATAGGTTTAACATTAATTGTTTGGTCGGTGTCTCATCATACGATGTACAGATTGCAATTTGTATTCCCTACAAAACGGACATAAATATATCGTAAGATTCTCTTATTGCAAATTAACTTTTGTCAATAATTCGTCATAATATACTCGTAAAGTATATATAGAAAATTTATGATTCTGGTGAAGCCTGTTATTCCGAACAGTGTTTCCACATTGATGCCTTTATGTAGACAAAGAGGGAACATATATGGTGCAATAGGAGAGCCTTCTGTTTACATAATTACAAAAAAAATTAAGCCTAAGATTTTCTAAGAGGTTCTAAAATCTCTGCAATTTTCTTACGATTGAATTTTCCACCACTGAAATAAATTCTATGTTTACAATAACATACCTTAATAAAGTCACTGGTCCAGAGTCTTTGAGAAGTTAGCAGTTATCTGGTTGAGAACTTCTGTCTTTCTAGAACCGGAAGATTCGTCTCCACAGAAGCTCATCTTCCGATCCTACCCTGTGCCAGGTTGAACCATTTGAAATTTGTTTCTCAAAGCTATGCTGTAAATTGTCTTTCCGTCTTTTCTAGATCTCATAAATGGTCTCTTCTATTGAAATGGTCCTCATTCCTTCCACGAGTATATAGTCTACCTCGTCATTCTTAATTTCTTAACAATGTCCGTCAAGGGTACAAAATACAAAAATGCCTACTGTGAAGTTTTCACTTGCTTTCTTCTTTAAATCACAAGCCAAAAGATTTCTCTCAGAGCTCTGTTCTCAGGCATCCCTTTTAATATGGAACCATCTTCATTGCTCATGTAAGATACCAGATATAATTTCTCTCTCTCTCTTTGTGGGTCTATAGCCCTTTGGACCTCGGCTAATGTTTCAGTTTCTTAATTCCGTACACAGTTGATAGGACGCCATGGACGAGGAATCAACCCGTCGCTACCCAAACATAGAACAGCACATACACAGAACAAACGCACAGAGACATCCATGCCTCGAGTGAGATTGCACCCACGACAATAGTTTTCGAACAGGTGACCACGGTTGATGTCTTACACCGGGCGGCCACTCTCATCAACAGATATAACTGTGGTGTTTTAAATTCCAGTCAGTATAATTTTAGATGGGCCAACACAAATGTAGCATTTTAATCCATTTATCACTGATTAAGAATATAATTTCAATGAATCCACCCCCCCAAGCACTATGATGAATTCAGCCTAAGTTCAATATATTCATTAGCTGTTCTAGGCATGAGTTTAAAATGATATCGACTACCTGTCTAATTTATAATAAAAATTCCCTTTTAGACCTTAAACGCAGAAGAGTATTTCTCTCTCTTCACATTACGATACCAATTTCACACCTCATGAATATGCAGATCTCCAGCATACATATTTTTTCTTTTCCATTTCTGGGATAAGAACTCACAAATGAGAAAAAGTTAAAAAAGAAGAGAGTAATATTTGACGTAATCTATATGTTCTTACATGTTAGAGAGAACATCACTCCTCGGACATAGAGGCCTACGTGTTCCCGACTGCTAGGGTTCGAAAGGGTCTTCGCCTGATAAAGTAACGTTACTAGCATTGACCAATACCTGATAGTCTTCATTCAGTTCTAGTGCCTAGTGATTCTTTTCTTTATTTTGTGATATCACATTCTACGGATAAATTCAAACCACAAACCACAAGAACATAGCGATGTGCAGGGGCGTTGTCATCTAGCAACAGCCAATTCTTCCCACCCCAAATATTTCGCTATGGGATTTGCCTAGTTTTTGGCAGAACTTGATGTTTGCCCGTTGTTCAAACTGCCACATTTTCGATTTCCGCCACTCGTATTTAACTGCAGTTCACAACAGAAACCATAGTTCTGCTTAGACTCTTTGCACACAACTGCCTCTTGCTGTGACGAGAGAAGAATTGACAGGGCATCATATCGTGCCTCAGCCTATCCGCGGTAGTGCACCGCAACGACGCTTTGCGGCCAATACACGAACTTATTGACTATGATAGTAAAGATTAAGTCTCATGGCCGATCACAGTGGCAGCGCGATCTAAGGCATGAACCGTCTTCGTCCGTTTCATTGTGTGTTCGAATCCCACTCGAGGCATCAATATCTGTGTGCGTTTATGCGGTGTTTTGTAGGCAGCGACCTTGCGAAGGGTTGATCCCCCATCGAAGGAGTCATACCGACTGTGTATAAGATTAATAAATTGAAAACTGGCCAAGGTACAAAGGGCTATAAACTATAGAGAGAGAGAGTGAGGGAACTCTCGTATGTAGCTTATATGAATTGTTGTGAAATTATATGACTCTTCAGATTATGGGCCTGTGGATTGTAATTCCACGTAGTCACGTGGACATATACCGATTTTTTTAATGATCTCCATCTTCAGGGTTCAGTCCAGAAGATACCAACCTGGATACGACAATTTCCTCTGTAAAATATCACTTAAAGGGATATCAGAAATCGAATAACTGATTATGGATACGTATTAAAATGAATATTTGGGAGTTGAACTCGACTGAATTGTCTCTAGATACGCTGATTATTTCGGTGGTTTTAAACCGGCTTGAAAACAATTACTTTCTTATGTTTTAAAGGTTGTCTGTTAGTATAAGGACTCAGTTATACCGCATTCTAGTCCTAATTTCGTAATCAAATTATTTGCCTTTAAAATCAACAAGCCTTCATTATGGCCTTAAATAAAGTCAATCTCAATTCTCTTTCAGAAACACCTGTTAAGGCCGTGAATCGAGTTACAAACAAAGCGATACAGAACTCTCGTTCACTCTACAAACCACATCTGAACCTGTATCTGTGTTTCAGGCTGAAGCTTAGTGGTCGACCTACGATGAGAGGTTGCGGTTCATACGTGTCAGAAACCTAACCACGTACCACAGGTTTCGTAATGAGAGCAAATACAAACCACCATCCAGCCTGCTAACCCCCACACAACGAACGTAACAACTTTTGCCACTGCTCATAACATAGCACGTCTGACAAGCAACTCTGTGTCCCACTGTGTAGTTTAATCTGATTCGTTGCACCAGGGCCACAACGGCATCTCTCAAATTGTGCCAAAATGGGCTTCTGCATATAAAAATATCCCCCAAATCTAAAAAAATCTTACTCCTCTTCCTACTCACCCTGTTGTAGTTTAATGAATCACTTGCCACTTCCTTTTTTGTATTTCAATATTCGTTATTTAATGCGAGATTTTGAGCCAAATGGTTAATCAGGCACATATATATAGGTATATACTTGCTCAGGTCAACTATATCCAATAAAAGGAATATTTTATTGGTGCCCGTAAATTATGAACTGGTTGAAATTCTGAGAATAAAATGTTATCATACAGCCATTAAGAAAAAAAAAGATATCAAGTCACGAGTCACGTTCTTTGAGAGCTGACTGATTTATTTATCTCATTTACAGATGAGCGTAGTTTGTGGCTTACTTGAAATGGACTTCCCCGAAATTCGCTTGAAGAGACTGAGGAAAACCATGAAGCACTTCAACGAAATAGCCAGTGCTGTATACAGTACTTGAACTTGGGCAATAATAATAAGTCGATATCACGATGAATATAATTACTACTCTCGTTGTGGATTCTGTAACTTTCAACAGCTATCGATCTCCATGGAGCAGGGGCACTTTTCAAAAGCAGGCAGTCTCAGCTTTCCACTAAAATCCACTTCCATTCTAAAATCGGGGCACGCAGTAGCGTAGTTGGTTGAGACACTGTGCTACAAGACCTAAGGTCACGGGTTCGAGTCCCGATGAGGTGGATTTTTTAATTGGCTTAATTCTTCCAGCAGCACTATGGCCCTGGGGTCGGCTCAGCCTCTAATATAAATGAGTACCAGGAATCTTCCTGAGGGGTAAAGGGCGGCCGGCGCGTAAGACTGACAATCTTACAGCCACCTGTGAGCCGATTGTCTAGATAATGTGGGACCCTCAACGTCTCACAACCTTATAGGCCTTCACGGCCTGGTACAGGGATGGCTTTACCTTATTCTACTTTTCTACATTCTAAACTCTGAAGATGCATTAGAGTGTATTAAGTATCCCTCCACGTTGTCACACTTGCTTGAATGTGGGCAGTTCCCACACTGCCTTAAGCCAGCTGAATTCAATCTATATTCACATACGTTTATTCCTTCATGAGCAGTTTATTGTCCTCTTCTCGCACATCTTACAACTTGCCTCTAACATTTAAAACTGTATATGCATACAATAAGATATCAACATACCGCAAGTAGATTGCTTATAACAAATAGTGCTAGTAGAGAACTTGGACTATCGCAAACAACTGTCTGGCGTGTATTGAGGCGCCGGTCAGTGTACAAACCACACCACCTACAATTGGTATGGGATCTTCGCGCAAACGGTAAGGTAAAGCGTGTAGAATTTTGTGACCGTATGCTCAAAAACATGGAAGATGAATTGTTTCTGCCTCGTGTAATTTTTAGCAATGAAGCTACGTTTCACCTAAGTGGGAAAGTCAACAGGCACAATGTTCGCATATGGGGGCTATAAAATCCCCGTGTAACACTCGAACATGAGAGGGGCAGCCCGAAAGTTAATGTGTTCTGTGCAATATCGTTAACAAAGGTTTGTGGACCTTTCTTTTTCGATGAAAACACGGTTACTGGAGTAACGTATTTTAGAATGCTGCAAAACTGGCTTGTTCCTCAAATAAATGAAGATTCAGGAGATTACATTTTCCAGCAGGACGGAGCTCCACCCTATTGGCACCTGATTGTTCGACGTTTCCTGAATGAATCTCTAACTCAACGATGGATAGGTCGCATGGGGAATGAAGGCCTGACACTTCAGTTCTGGCCACCGAGGTCTCCTGATCTCACACCTTGCGACTTTTTCCTGTGGAGATTCGTGAAAGATGCAGTTTAGTACGTACCACCTCTTCCCACAAATTTGAAGTACCTAAGAAACCGTATCACAGCTGCGGTGAACTAGTGACGCGATATATTTGTCATAGAGTGTGATGAATTCAGCTACCGTCTAGATGTTATCCGTGCAGCAGGAGGGGGGCACACTGAACATCTATAAACTTCCATGTATGTATTGTGACGTATTTGTGCTATGCAGGACACCCCTCCCCCCAGCGGTGACGTAACACCTTCGGAGCGTTGCCGCTGCTATGGTAATAGGCCAGTCAACACCCCGCCCTCTCCCGCGGTGACGTAACACGGGACGCCGCAGTTGTTATGCGGCAGTAATAAACTCCCAACGACAGCGTTGCTAGGCTATCGGCAAACACGGCGTCAGACAACAGTGGTGCCTATTACGTAACTGTTTTCTGTGTTGTCCGTAACGGGGCTAAATAAGGAGTAGCGAAGACTATTCAAGTTAGTTACGAGTTCGAGTTAGCCAGGGAGTCAGTCAACCAGTCAGTTGTAGTCTAACATTCGCAGGCCAAGTAACTGTAATACTGCGGATGGCAGTAGTTGTGAAATTGTGAATTGTGTGATTGTACGAGCGAGTGTGAAATAAAATTTGCTACATCCAATAAGGCGTGAAGTTATTTGTCGCGTTATACACCCAACACGTGACAGTATAATCAAATGTAATTTACAAAATTCAAATGCAACATATAATTCAGGAAATATAGCCAATTGAAATTTTGTCCGTCTTTCTGAATCACCCTGTACGGTTCGATGTGGTAGACTGGATTAAACTGGCTCAGAATGAGGTCCAATGACGGGTTCTTTTGATCTTGGTAATTAACTTTCGGGTTCTATAAATGACAAGAGGTTTCTTTGCCAGCTGACGGGCTACCAACTTCTGTGGAAGGATTCTGTTCCATGTAATGAATTATTTAATTATTCATAACGTCATACCATATGTGTTGTGCTAGACAGTTTCTGTTTCTAGTCCTACAAGGAATGACAGTTCTCAGTAGTTCGAAAATTAAATTGGAACACAAATTCTGAGGAAAATTACGTTAGAGTTTCAGGTGACATATTTCGAACTCACGGTTGTTGCAATGTCCTTAATGTCTCAAATGGCTCACGGATGCGTTGCTATTTTACTTGTGGCTCTAACTAAACTTTCCTCTAATTTAACTTACGTGAAAATTATTGGCACGATTTGTTTAAAATCAACTATTACCTTTGCTTAGTTTAAGAACGTCGTATCTACTACATCAGTTAAGAAAATATTGAAAGACAGAATTAACCTTGCGGTCTATATATGGCATACTAAAACGTAACTTCGTATTAGGATAAGTTCTCTTTGTGACTAATACACAATATATGTCAATAGCGGGAAAAAGTACTAAAAGAATTCAGAATGCATAAGCCTATCACTACCCCTAAAATATATTATACTTAGAAGAAATATAATTTCGGAAAGTTTTAATGTTATTTTGAAGTACACTGTAGTATTTTCAGTTCCCTGATGTGGGGTGAGACTGAGTCCACTTGGTACGCCGGCCACTAACTGGCCTAATGTACCAGCCCCGGATGAGAGATGATAAGGATGAAGTAGTCTGTGGAATGAAAATTGGCAGGGGAACCGAAGTAGTTGGAGAAAACCTGTCCCAGCGCCATTTTGTCTACCACAAATCCCACATGACCTGGCCTGGGTTCGAAACTGGGTTGCCGCTGTGGGAAGCCAGCGACTAACCGCCTGGCCCATGGTGCGGCCACGAGGTACACTCTAAGTCACCTTGCCCATCCAAGGTTTTGGAAGATGTTTGTTTCTGTATAACTGTTATGGTGCATGCTTATTAGGATTTCTGCATAGTATTAATACTTTGAATTTATTTTAAACTAAAATATTTGCCTCTGTAGATTTCAATAGCAAGTCCTAAAAAAATGAGCAAATAATCCTGGCAGGGCATGTTTCTTCTGGCATATCGTCAAAAAAATATTGACAGCAAACAAGACGGTGCTAACATGGGAACGGACAAACAGCAGCAGAAACAAAGAAAGTTAAGAACTCAGTCTTTAAAATACGTGTTCTTTTATTGTTGGAACACCACAAACGCTTTCATGGATGGGACGTCAAGAAGAGGGTAGGACTTCACAGTTTGCATGCTTTGTAAAAGCAAAAGTGTGTTTCCGATATCTTTAATTTGGCAGTTAATATAAATGCAAATAAACAGGCGCATACACAAAACCATAACCGGCAGCACTTCTCTGCACCCATGCGACAAATAAAGGGGAAGTGTGTGAGCTAATTACTCCCCGTTTTTTGCTCCATGCACATTAAGTGAACGAATGCAGAAACCTATTCTCATGTTTCACCTCCGAAAATAATAAATGGATTTGGATTTAATTTACGTTTTCAGGGATTTAGTTTCGATTACCAGCTGCCTAATGTAACCATATTTTAAATCATCCCCCAATATAAATGTTGATATTGTCGAAAAGAATTCATCTTTAAAAAAAATATGAGGAACATAAATACACAATACGTTATTTCTGACACACAATGTTGACATGTGCAGTATTATCAGAAAATATGTGTGCCTGCCAGTTAAATAATAAATTTGTGTCTACCAGATATGAAAAATTGATGTCAGTGATGTACACGAAACTATGGGTGTGAAACTTGGTCTCTGACATTAAGGCAGGAACATAGACTGAGGGTGTTTCAGAACAAGGTCTTGAGGACAATATTTGGACCGAAGAGAGATGAAGTGACACTAGGTTCGAGAAAACTGCATAATGAGGAGCTTCACAACTTGTACGCTTCACCAAGTATGATTAGAATGATCAAGTCAAAGAGGATGAGATGGGCAGGGCATGTGGAGAAGAGGAATGCTAATAGGATACTGGTGGGAAAGCCAGAAGGAAAGAGCCCACTAGAAAGGTCAAGACGGATCTTAGAGAATAGTATGGAATGGTATGGACTGGATTGTTCTAGCTCAGGATAGGGGCCAGTGGAGGGCTGTTGTGAACAAGATAATTAACCTTCGGGTTCCATAAAGTGCTGGGAAGTTCCTGAGTTCTTGCACAACTGGCAGCTTCTCAAAAAAAGCTCAGTTCCATGAGTGATGTACAGAAAACATGAAAGTATACACTTCGAAAATATTTCATGTCCTTCTTCGGAATACACTTTTAAAATTCGAAGGAACTATGAGTTTCGTTGTCTTACAAGTTGTTTTCATGCTGATGTAATAATGATGATGATGATGATGATGATGATTAGTTATTTGATTCAAGAGTATATTCGTATGTCTTGTACGACGGAAAAATGTTGCTCTTGAAAGAATTCTGAGTACCGTGAAGATATCGAAAGTAATGTATTTGAATGTTCATACTGCTTTCCCTAAAATGGTACATGGTTTCAGAAATCTGAGTTACAAATGTTAGAATATATAATCTTTTTACATCGAAATTTCACGATCGTGACAAAATCACTATATTAAACCTAACTGGAATTAGATAATTATCAATATAAAGCCGAACAAATGCATATTACAGTTATATCACTCCCACATCTAGTTCTGGGAACCCTAAAGGAACCCCTCAGATATACTGCTCAGTTTCATGTGCCAAATGTCACTTGATTCTGCATAAAGTCAAAACCAAATATTATGAAAGGAAATACGGATGTTTCTATTGTTGTTTATGTCAAGTTCCATAAACACGGAAGGAATATAAATCATTGTATCTTGTAAGGAAATAGCTTGCCCTGGACGTGTCTCAATAACTGTCAATTATGCTAATTTTCTTCCTGGCCTGCAGTAAGCACATTCGCCAACTTTTCATTATCAAAAGGACGGCTGGGTCACTTACGTGTCCACTGGGACTCCTTCACTCTCTGCTGTCCCGCCCTACAATCTACTGCAGTAGGGCCAGGAAACGTATCGCTTCTCAGTTGCTACCTAAAGCTGAAATTCCAGTTGACTCACAACACTGACTTCGGTGAGTAGGTATGCTATTACATTACAGAACTGCACACAAGTTTTGCATAAATCAAAGATGGAATATCAGATTTGAATATATGCTGAATTCATAATTTCGAACAAAAAACAGGATTTTCTCCATCATAATTTGCTTAATATAAACCACGAATCATTTCGATAAAAACTTTAGATCTCAATTATATGTATAGCATGCATATTTTATTGATTATAATACGCCAATTTGAATTTTTCATTGAAATTAGGAAGCTTAATTTACCTTCATACATATTATAAGACTATACTGAATAGATAATAACCAAAGTCAATACTCCTATACCTGCTTGTTTTGAACCAATGTTGTGTATCAAATTCCATAGATACCTCCCTCATTCTTTTGGTAATGAATGTTGTATGAGCATACGGACGGACGCGACCTCACCAGTGTGTCTTCATGCCATGAACTTCGTAAATATTATGTAAGATTTGAGGCTTTCACGGCGGTGACTATGAACAAAGCAGTCTTCTGGGATTTTGCACCGTGTATATGTGGTGTTAACCGGGTTCTCACGGTCTCTTCGCTTGCGGATTTCTTATATTTTTCCTTCTACCCTGAAGATGGAGGCGATACGTTCCTCCGAAACGTCGGTTAACACCACATATACACGGTGCCAAATCCCAGAAGACTGCTTTCTTCGTAAACATTTGCCACAGTCCCTAAGAACGGCGCTTGCAAATGTTTCACCTTATCAGGTTTCACCCCAAATAACACGTTCATGCGTACATGATAACTGAAGGAAGGTAGTAGCATTATCCCCATAGTGTAACTGTCATCCAAAGTCTTCAGTAAATCTCAAAAATATCGAAACAAACCTCGCCAACAGCAAGATGAGAGAATATATGCATAGAATGATTCTAAATTCGCTTACAGCCATTTCAAAGGGCGGTTCCTTGTTGAAAAGAAAGAGAAGTCGAAAATGTGAATACTCCCTGAGACGCTTAATTTTCGAGACACACGTCACCGTCAGTTGGGGTAACATATTTATCAGCAGTATTACATGTCATGACGATACACTGAAGACACACAGTGCATAACAATGTTCAGTTGTGATAGAATGATCACGGAACACGAACATGAATACTGCGACATGCTCGTAACCCTCGGTACCTGTATCAGTCGAGCTGGTACTGCTGTGCGGCTATTCGCTCTACGTTATCCTCATTCACATACGGATGCTATGTGTTTCGATGTTTGGAGCAGCGTCTCCGTGAAACAGAATTGTAATATATGTGACACGTCAGTGTACGCCGCCCACGGACTGTCCGGACACAATAACTGCAGCAGTGGAACGAAACTCGCGACGGTCACGCGACATCGCACAACTGAAACTGTCCCAGCCTAGAATCCTCGAAGTACTTCATGACGATCAAGTACATCCATGCCATTAATCACGGATCGCACATGTCTGCAGACCATCTTCCTCTGCGCACGCACTTTTGCGAATGCCTACACCAATACATTGTGGATTGGCTCTCTTTACGTATTATTCTGTGGACAGATGAAGCATATTTTAAACGTGTGGATGTGTTCAAAGACTACAACAGTCACTTCTTGGTACGGAATAATCTTCAAAGGGGATATCAAGACCGTTTGAGCGTCGGCGTTTGGGCTGAAATCGTAGGGGACATGGTCGTGGACTACAATTTGTTACCTTACAGACTGACTGCTCAACAATAACGTGATTTTCTGAAAACTGTTCTAGCGAGGCTGCCTGAAGAGGTGCTGAGCTCCAGCGCACTATGGGGAAGATTTCTGGCAGTAGGTGAACGCGACAAATTCAAGGATGTGGAATGGACGTCGAAGGCCGTTTGCACGGCTTCCTCGGTAGGCCGAATATAACTCCGGTGGGTTTCTTCCCTGTGAAAACAACAGGAGGAGCATATTTATGCAGTTCCTACCAGGTCTACCGAAGATCTCGTGCCAAGATTTCAAGCAGTTGTGACTGTCGACGCCGACATGTTAAGGCCTGTTCCACAGAATGCCAAGCGTCGCACTGCCACCAACATTTAAATGGACAGAGGCCGTTTCGAGAACCTATTGTAACTACGAGGTGCCTATGGTCTAATCATCTGATTGCTTGCGCCACGTGACGTTGACGTGTATCTTAAAAACTAAATGTCATAGATCACATGTTGTACAATATATTTTCGACTTCTTTTCTTAACAAATTCACACTATGGAGAGCTTGTGAGCGAATTTTGATTCAACCTATGTACACGAGGCCGATACAATTAACCGTTTTCAATCAAGACGCAACTACAGTATATGAACAAAACAGCGTCTAAAACAGCTGCGTAATACCGCGTTCTCTCTCTCTCTCTCAGCGTTGTTATCCATCTAGCAGCATACGGCGGGCAAGCCTGTGAACAGTCTACAACCTCCAGCTGTCACACAAACACAAAGTAACATGCTTATTATTTTGTTTTTTCTATACAGTCCCAGAACCGGAACTCATTAAGTGAAAACTGTATGCGAAAGAGATAAAAACTGCGAACTCAGGCCAATTCAGTTGTTCCGTAAAACACCACAATATTTTCATGAAACTGTCCTCACATTCTAACACAGCTTCATGTTACGTAACATGTTCACTCGAATTATTCCCGTTAAATAAACTACGTATAGATACCAATTAGTCTCGAACAAGACCTTAAATAGTAATGCTCTTTCAACTCATAATGTCATAAAGATCCAAACGAGCTGTTATTGTCATAATTATTTTATAGTGTACTGCATTATCATTTTGCTTACGTGATAAATTTGTCCAGAAAGGCATTTAAAAGTTTCAGGATCGGAAGGAGGTCGTGGTCTTCTGTTTCCGGCTACTCTCCTAGCAATTACATAAACAGGCCTACAATTACTACGAAAACATCAGGAAGTGTAGGCAATTTAACTATTTCTTATTGGAATCTAAGTATCTACTTCCGGCTGTAATATGTATATTCTTCTGTAAGTATTGCCTACTTTAGTGAGATTTCTAAATGAAATATATTTCAATAGAACCTATAGTATATTCTGTAAGGTATCCGTCTGATAAATTTCCGATTTAGAATGGTGAAAAACAAGAAGATACTTTGCCTCCATTTCTCTGTAACTTCCAATTAAAGTACGTCACTTACACTCATATATTGGGTTTTTGGACTTTATCCGTCGTCCTGGTTTTTAAATAACAAATAAAAAAACACCCAGTTTCCGAAACGTCGTGTTTTTTTATTTGTTATTTTAACACCAGGACGATGGATAAAGTCCAAAAACCCAATATATCACTGTGTTATACACCATCGTGAGAATCCTATAGTAACTAGTTACGTCACTTACAATCATAAAAAGAATCAGGAGGGGTAAAATTGAATGGAAAGTATCATGTGGTCTGTATTGATTGCACTGTTTTACTGTGTGGAAACACAGAGACCATAAAGAAGCACAGGAACAACTGAGTTCACGTTCATGTGTCGTCACCAGAAGACAGGACGAAATCAAATTTAAAGAATAATCCTAAGGAAACTGAAAATACGTTAAAATGAAACCCATGACTGAACTGTAAGTCTATTGGACACAGTTTTTGCTATAATACAACTCAAAATATTTCATTTTCCCGGCTCCTACATCACAGTCTGCAGATTAAAATATATGGAACTGCAATCTTACTTGTTGTGTTACATGAATATTGAAGTCAATCTCTCGCATAAATTGAAGGCGTTTAAGAAGAAACTGACGTGGAAACTATTTAGGAAGTTAAACAAAATTCCATAATCTGTAGCGTCATAGCTTGTTATTTTCACCACAAATAAACACGGTGAAAGAAATGAAAAAAGATCAAATGGACGGGGCATGTAGAACGAATGGGGGACATGAGAAATGTAAGCCAAATGACGGCCGTACGAACATTTTTGTAATAGCAGCCTAGATCATCGGGAGATATTAAAATTAATATTAAATAAATAGGGATAGCGCAGTCGGTATAGCGACTGGCTATGGGCTGGACGACCGAGAGGTCGGAGTTCGAGTCCCGGTAGGTTCAAGAGTTTCCACTTCTCCATATCGTCCAGACCACTCTGGGGTTCAAACAACATCCTATTCAATGAGCAGCGTGTGGCTCTTTCCCCGGGGCTAAAGCGGCCGGGACCTGAAGCTGACCTCACCTCCAACTAATGCAGAGGTCAAGAGAAATGTCAATCTATACATCCACTCCCCATAAGCCTTCCTGGCGTACTGCTTAATTAGTTAAGCACAGGGACAATTTTACCTTTACTTTGAGGATTGTGAGAGAGTGGATTGGTTCAAGTAGATCAGGATAAGACCAGTGTCAGGATTTTATGAACACAACAATGTATCTTCGGGCCCCATAAGACTCAAGTCTCAAAAAAGATCCTGCACTACTCATGTGTGTAGCTTAGTTGTATTCATCCACCGTGCAATACAGATGCCGAGGAAGCTTCCTGTGTAACTTCCGGTAGAGGGAAATAATCTTCTGGCGATTCTATGTATAATTCTCTTTACAAATAACTCAATTATTTAGAACATCCACACCAGACCGGTGATTTCTTATTGTGATATGACGCCTGAAAGCCGGAATAATGGGGCCAGAGTAGACGTTCATTTTTAGGCAACGACTCAGTAATCAGGTTCTTGCGGAAACGGATATGTAAGCAATAATCGAAGTATTTTGGGGCTATAACGATGAAAACGGATTCTTTTGTTGATTCCACCCCGAGGATATATAAGGAGGATCCAAGGCCAGCTGAAATAGAATTGTAGAATTCTCTTGAGTTGGCAGTCGAAGATGATGGCAGGAAAGGAATTAAGCTTTGAAAAGAAAACTTCATATATGCTGCACGGTATAAATTACTGTGTCAAAATCCGTTGCCAGGATACGACTAGTGAAGCCTGAGAACACTAGTGCGTGTGTAACGGTGAAGTGTGTGTAGTGTGTAGATCAGCGATAGCGCTGTAATTACGTGTAGTTCTGAGCGGTATATACTAGTTGTCAATAAATCCAAAATCCAATTTATACCCCGTCTATAGTCACCCCAACACGTGACAATATTTTCGCACGACACCATTATAAGCAATAAACCTGGGAATGTATTTCGTGGGTTTCCTTACTCTTTACATAAGAATCCTTGCATAGGTACCTTGAAACAGTTCATTCTTCCAAGTAATTTCCAATTATCATTCACATCCACCCCTCTTCAAGAAGCCATATTACCTATAGAGTTGAAAATCCTTGATTAAATAAATCAATAATCAATATCTGTTCAGATTACGATCTTCTGGGATATGACGCAGCGTTGTCTTATCGGAAGTTCGTGCTACTTCAATCTTCTTCGTTGCACTCCGAACTTAGACCTGAAGATGGAGACAATATGTTCCTTAGAAACGTGTCTATCCACCGATAAGGCTGCACGGGGCCACAAATTCTGATGGCCATCGTCTCCAAAAACAACAAATCTTAAACTGAGACTTGTGTCCATAGACTAACCGAAAATTAGCAATGACCGTGAAAACACTCGAATAAATATTAATGATTATTTCTTCAGTTAGAGGAAGAGGTACTTAGTAATGCGCACTTCTACTTTCGATTCCTTAAAGTCATGTAACTTACACCAATTTGTTAACAAATTGCCGTTTAGATTGCATGATCTGCAGGCAGTTTAAAAATGTTGCTTGAGCTTCTCAAGTAGACTCAAATGAAAAACATGTTCATGATTGATGACTACAGTTGATGAAGGACTGAGAGATACAGGGGGTTGGTTTCCATCCACTCCGCTTTCCTTTGTGACTGGTGGAGGGGGAATTGCTTCTTACAGGACCTATAATGATTTATGAATGTATGCCTGAACACGGTTTAACTTCGGTTGTTTCATTAAGATCATGAGTCATGGAAATCAAATTTCAAGCAGAAATAAAGAAAAGTTATTTTCAGAGTAACATCAAACTTCTTAACTACAAATACCTATACCGGCTATTTGAAACCATCACCGAGAGAATGATATATGGTATCTGATAAGCAACAAATACTATTTATCTTCGGAAGTCTTTAAAGTGTTCATCACAGTGGCCGCACGGTCTAAGGCATTAACTGCATTCGCCCTCTCGAAAGCTGGAATTGTGGGTTCGAATCCCACTTGAAGCATGGGTGTCTGTTTGCCTTTATTTTGTGTTTGTGTTATTCTGTGTGTAGGAAGCGGCCAAGCGACTGACTGATCCCCCGTCAAAGGAGTCTTACCGACAGTGTATAGATTAAGAGACCGAAAGAGCGGCCAAGGTCCAACAAAAGGTTTGTAGAGACATAGATAGGTAGATAGTCTTTCGGAGTTTCATTTCGAATGATGGCTGAAGTTAAAACTTGCTCAGAGCAGACGTCTTAATTTGCTATCTTTCCTAGTGTTCAGAAAAATTTGCAGTCACCATATGGAAGCAATATTATGAGAAGAATAGTACAAATAAATTACTGGAAGAATATACGATAGTGCCAATAACAAGCAATGATAATTTAAATAGGTTTTATAGAAAAGTTCCTGAAAAGTAGCGTGAATACCAATACACCTACAATATTTACCGCACATATATACCCGCCTGAAAGATGTCCATGGATAGAGAAACCAAGAGATATACAAATAAGATTGCTGTTGTTAAATATAATTTTCTTGTGTTTACGAAGGTGAGTATTAAGAATGTGGTTTTCCGAGCTGCGAAACAGTGTAGCTATGTGGGCGGATATTAAAGTTTTGGAGGAATACGCTACCTGTATCTTCAGGGTTGAAGTGTACACATTCAGAAACAAGTATGGTTATATAGGCTGCCTCCATCTTCAGGGTTTAAGTGTGTAGGCTCAGCAACAGATTTGGTTATGTAGGCAAGTCGCAAAGACGTTCATGGCATATTTCCTTGTAACTAGATTACATAACTATGTATAAGCTTAAACCTACATAAGATCTAAAAGTTTGTGACGATGGTATATTAGTATAAATATATAATATTTTTGGACATTATCCATCGTCTTATCTTCATCTAAGAACCGTCCTGTTTATTTTTCAAAACACAAATTTGGGAGACTGGATTCTATCTCCGTCTTCAGGTAAAAATTATTCAGTTGGACCCAATAGATAGAGCTAGTCCGGGTCCGAAGATTGGGACTAGCTCTATCTATTGGACCCAACTGAGTAGGTTTACCTGAAGACGGAGATAGAATCCAGTCTCCCAAATTTGTGTTTTGAAAAATAAACAGGACAGTTCTTAGATGAAGACAAGACGATGGATAATTATGAAAAACATAATATTGAACCTACATCCTTCGTCCCTAAAGGTGTAAGAAGACAAGTGAAATTAGTGTATGCAGTATGTTTCTCTGAAACGTCGGCATTCGTTCACAAAGCTACAGGCTGTTATCATGACCCAGGAGACTGTTCAAATTAGGAGGTTAATTGTCGGATCTGGGACTCTCACTGATGAATACGAAGAGTAACGCCGTGTAGTCCGATAGAAGCTCACTGACGTTTCGGAGGAACATATTTCGGTCAACTTCTAACGGACTATAAGGCGCTGCAGCCCAGACGACTGTACTCTTTACTCTATCGATCGAGATAGTTAGAATTTTACGTTGACATTACAATGTTGCTGCAGACTATAAATAAGCGGCAGTGTGTAATACGATATTACCCCTAAGTACATAATTAATATCAGTTTAGTATAACTGATGAGTGATGAGGCCAGTTCCTAAAGAGGCAATACGGTCACAGCTTCAGTCACAGCTCGGTGTTGACTTCAGTACTTGAGTACCGTGACCTCAAGACAAAGATGCGGTAAGATCGCCAACGCGGCCCCATCTAAGACCCCCTGCCCCATCAGCGAACACGCTTAAAAACATACATAAATCTCCTGCCCGAATATTTCCGAATACATACTGGAAATGACTGAAGGTTCCCGAAACCAAAGCAAAACAGAGATAATGGAGTTGCCACAATAATATTTGTCATAGGCTTTCGATTTAGCTCCCTATAATCGGCTGCTTGGGGTACTCGGTAGCGTAGTTGGTGGAGACACTATGCTACCAGTCGGAAGGTAGCGGGTTCGAGTCCCGATGGGGTGGCTTTCTTTCGGTTGACCTAATCATTCCAGCAGCATTATGGCCATAGGGTCAACTCAGCCTCTAACAGAAATGAGTACCAGGAATCTTCCTAGAGGTAAAGTGCGGCCGGCGCGTAAGGCTGACAACCTTACTGCCATCTGTGAGTCAGTTATCTAGACAAAATGTGGGAGCCTCGAAGTCTCACAACCCTATGGGCCTTCACGACCTGTTACAGGGGCGTTCGGCTGCTTAGGAAAATTGTGGCCTCTGAAGTGAAATCAAGTGTAGTTGTATGGATAAAGGAATTCCTCTGTGCCGTACACAGAGACTTACAGTAGGATTGCAATTATCGGAGGAAGTCAGAATAGCGTCAGGAGTACCGCAAGGAAGCGTACTGGGTCCACTTCTGTTCCTCGCGTAAGTAAATGATATTTTGAGAAATATTGATTAAATTATTCGACTCTTCGCAGATGACTGCATAATATATAGGAAAATTATAAATAATAAAGATATGGAAAATTTGCAGATACATCTAAACAGGCTGGGTGAGTGAGCGGTTGAAAATGCGATGATAATTGATTGATTGATTGATTGATCAGTAATCTGTCAGATGACAGGTCCACAGTCTCTTCCAAAACAGTTCCTCCACTTAATGTGATCTTCTGTTTTTGGAAAGAGACTATCCAGGAAAAGTGATAATGTGGTAGTTTTTCCATTTGCTTTCCACATCGCAGTACAACAGCCGTTCAAACCACTCTGGTCACGCCTGTTGCTATACGAACTTGAACCATCTCGAGCATCATTTGTTCTGTGCTTCAAGTCGCTGCTGATGACGCTGCTTCCGGCATCAGTTTTTGGTTTTTGGTGTCTCTCTTCGTCTGATGCCTACCCTTTGACCTGTCCAGCAAGGGAGGCCCTGCCAGTAGCTACGCTACCGTTGGTATAGCTCTCAGGGTCCTCACCACGATAAGGTGGAGACACCAACGAGGGGGCGATGATAATTAATCCAGCTAAAAGCAAGGCGCCGGTCACGGTAGCCGAGCGGTCTAAGGCATACACTGTCTTCGCTCGCTCGGATTGTGGGTTCGAATCTCACTCAGGGCATGGATGTTTGTGTGCGTTTTTCTGTGTTTGTGTACAGGTAGAGGCCTTGCGACGAGCTGATCACCCGCCCAAGGAGTCCTACCGAATGTGAAAGATCTAGAAAACCCGAAGTGAACGGAGAAGTTCATGGAGGTAGGCCTAGGCCCACTGGGGCTGTAGTGCCAAGAAAAAAAAAAAGATGAAGGAGCCACTAAATTATTTGTTAACGGGACATAGTAATTCCGGGAGCGAGCTGATGTAAATACTTGGGAATAATTTTAAGCAGCGATTTAATTTGGGATGATGAAGTTAATCACATGGTGATAAAAGCCTGGAAGGCACTTCACTCTACATTACCTATTCTTAAAAACGGAAATAGTAATACTAAATGTTTAGTCTATAGTACATGACTAATGAGTCCGGTTCTCCAATATGGGACGGGGTGCTGGGATCCTTGCAGGGAGAGATAAATGCGCTAGACCGGGTGCAAAACACAGCGGTTAAATTTGCACATCATACAAATATTTCGAACTGGGAAACCTTGACGCAGTGTAGAGAAATAGCTCGCATATGCGGTCTCTTCAAATCTTACATGGGAGAATGGGCTTGGAAGTCTGTAAGTGATACGTGTAGATTACAAAGCCCATGCTATCTGAGCACGGTTGATCGTGATAGAAAAATCAGGAACAGAAAGCAAAAGACAGATATCGAAAAATAGACCTTTGCAAATAGGACCATCCAGCTCTGGAACCAACTACCTGCAGATGTTTTAGGGACTCTCTCCTGTAAACCATGTAATTTTAGAAAAAAAGGTTAGGGAAGTGATAAATAAGACGAAACGAAAATGTGGGGTTAATCATCACAAAATACAGTGAAATGAAGTGAATTGTGGTGAAGATATGAAGGGCACGCAAGTGTAGTGAAGTGGAACGAAGGGAAGGCCATGGTGAAATGTGAGTGCATCAATTCATGACAGTACATAATTCGTTACTGTTACTGTTTAGTGTAAAGTAGGATAATTATTTATATTGATATTAAATTATATAACTGTAGTAATAATTATTATTTTCTAGTTGTAATTGTATTTTAATTGTATTCATTGTGTAGCGTGTCCTTTATTGTTCGTGTAAATTTTTGTTTTGTTTGAGCGTGGTTTATTATTTTGTGTGATGTGTGTTATTTAAGTGTTGTGTCTTATTGTAGTACACTGCAGTACTGTACTGTACTACACTGTAGTACACTGTAGTACACAGCAAAACCCATTTGCAGTTAAAATTAATAATAATAATAATAACAAAGCATTCTTTGGGAATCTAATTCCTCTTTAGTTCAACGAATTACCAAACGCGGTAAGGATGCGAGACAGGGAGACTCTTGAATTGCTTCGCTGTACTGCTTCTAATAGAAGCGGTTGTGTTGTGTTGTGTCTATATGCCGTGGTACTGCGTGGTTTCCGTGGGTGGTGGATGGTTACAGAGGATGCCATGTACGTCGATAGTCTTGCTATATACTACGTGAATACGTCCCACTTTCTGATTACCTTACCTGGGACCTTTGAGGACCATGATAACCTTATGGGAGCATACTGTATGAGAAACTCTGTAACGTCATGTCACGTGAGAGTAGCTTACGATAGAGTTAGATATGGATCAGTCTGGTTTATGCTTCACAGGTTGGGCTACTAAAGGTTATGTTATATTAATTATATGTTATGTTACCCAGGATTAAACTAAGATTTGGTAAGTTTGTACATAATAAGGCGATGTTATGTGAAGTTCATAAAAGTTTTAAAAAGCGGTAAAGCTGTCCATGAGCATAATTAATTAAGCATAAAGCCATGAATAGCGCTGTCGGTATAGCGACTGACTACGGGCTGGACGACCGAAGGATCGGAGTTCAAGTCCCGGTAGGGTCAAGAATCTTCTCCACGCTGACTAGACCGGTTCTAGGGTTCACCGAACCTCCTATACAATGGATATCGTGGGGGGTAAGGCGGCAGAGGCGTGAAGTTGACCACTCACCTCCAACTAGTGCCGAGTCAAGAAAATATGGATCTTTACATCCATTCCCCCATACTTCTTCATGGCGTAGTGCTTAGTAAAGTATAGAGACAACTTTACCTTTTAACGCCATGAAGACGTGTGGGCGAACGAAGGTATAGCTCCACCATTCTTGACATCGGCACTAGATGAAAGTGTGTGGTCAGCTTCACGTCACAGCCGCTTACCCCAGGGAAAAATTTCCCGGTGTCCAATGAGTAGAAGGTTGGGTGGGCCCCAGAGGCGGTCTGGATGTTGTGGAGTAGAGAGGAATTTCTCGTCCCTGCTGGGAATCAAATCCCGTACGCCCAGGCAATAACACGTATCTATACTGACTGCGCTATCCGGCTCCCACTCTTGACTGATACTCGAGAGGAACAGGGTTCGACTCCCGATTCGGAGAATGGTTATCTTGACGATCACAGCGTTCGAGTGGGCGAAAACATTTCATGCCTTAGACCGCGTGTCCATTGTGGTCGGCAGGAATATCACTACCCTACTCGTGAGTACGGAACTGAGTAGTGTACTGATACTCAGACCGCGTGTCCACTGTGGTCGGCAGGAATATCACTACCCTACTCGTGAGTAAGGAACTGAGTAGTGTACTGATACTCAGACCGCGTGTCCACTGTGGTCGGCAGGAGTATCACTACCCTACTCGTGAGTAAGGAACTGAGTAGTGTACTGATACTCAGACCGCGTGTCCACTGTGGTCGGCAGGAATATCACTACCCTACTCGTGAGTAAGGAACTGAGTAGTGTACTGATACTCAGACCGCGTGTCCACTGTGGTCGGCAGGAGTATCACTACCCTACTCGTGAGTAAGGAACTGAGTAGTGTACTGATACTCAGACCGCGTGTCCACTGTGGTCGGCAGGAATATCACTACCCTACTCGTGAGTAAGGAACTGAGTAGTGTACTGATACTCAGACCGCGTGTCCACTGTGGTCGGCAGGAGTATCACTACCCTACTCGTGAGTAAGGAACTGAGTAGTGTACTGATACTCAGACCGCGTGTCCACTGTGGTCGGCAGGAATATCACTACCCTACTCGTGAGTAGGGAAGTGAGTAGTGTACTGATACTCAGACCGCGTGTCCACTGTGGTCGGCAGGAGTATCACTACCCTACTCGTGAGCAGGGAACTGAGTAGTGTACTGTTACTCCTGCGGACCACAGTGGACATGCGATCTAAGGCATGGATTGCCTTCGCCCGCTCGAACACTGAGATACTGGATATTTGTGTGCCTGTGTTCTGTGTTTGTGCTGTCCTGCGTCTAGGTAGTGACCTTGCATTTGGCCGATCCCCCGTCCAAGGAGTTCTACCGACCGTGTAAAATATCAATAAACTAAAAAAGCGGCCAGAGTACAACAAAGGGCTATATGGCTATAAACAGACAGACGGTGATATTCCTAAATGGAGTCTCTCAGGTATCCCTTACAGACTGAGACGCGGTGCAATTATAGCAGGAAAGCAAGCCAAGGAAGTTGGTTAGTCCACTCGTGCATTAAGTGAGACGTACAGCCCCAGCATATCAACCGAAGCTGCACGTCTGCTGCCACTACAGCCCCGCTAGTTACTCATCCGCGGCAGATGAGTAATAGCGATGAATATTTTATGGGGTGAGGTTGATTGCGCTAAAGGCAACCGCATATTCAGGTGACCTACATGTGTACTTATACATAATGCGCATATCAACTACTGCGGTAAACTGAATCGTATTATCATTTTCGATAATTAATTCATCTTCAGATCTTCCAATACGACGTGCTATAACACATTTAATTCATTATGATATCCACACATTGACTGTTTACATGCCGTCAGGGCTGAGAGAGAAGTAAATTAAACACGGATATAGTTAGGTTCTACATAATCATAACTATGCAGTTTCATTCCGAATTATGACACAGCATATATCGAACAGACTGTTTGGATATACATACACATTATATTACGTGTATTGTATGGTACAATAATCCCAGTTAACTTTAAAAAAGGAATAAGGACTCTGTGGTTTATAAACGAAACGACGGCAACATTCCTGGGTCGCAATTGATTAAAACAAACAGGTATATATGTATATAATGCATCTTCCGCCCAAAAAGTGGCATATTTTGACCATTATCTATTGAAGATTCACAGCCGGTAAAAGTACGATTTCCGGAGCGGAACGGAAGCGATGTGGCAGTCAAAGTACGATCTCAACTCGTATAAAACTCATTGCTTAATGCTTATTCTCAGTCTTGCTAACGCAGCCTCCGTAGTGTTCCGATGCTTATTCTCAGTCTTACTAACGCAGCCTCCGTAGTGTTCCGATGCTTATTCTCAGTCTTACTAACGCAGCCTCCGTAGTGTTCCGATGCTTATTCTCAGTCTTACTAACGCAGCCTCCGTAGTGTTCCGATGCTTATTCTCAGTCTTACTAACGCAGCCTCCGTAGTGTTCCGATGCTTATTCTCAGTCTTACTAACGCAGCCTCCGTAGTGTTCCGATGCTTATTCTCAGTCTTACTAACGCAGCCTCCGTAGTGTTCCGATGCTTATTCTCAGTCTTACTAACGCAGCCTCCGTAGTGTTCCGATGCTTATTCTCAGTCTTACTAACGCAGCCTCCGTAGTGTTCCGATGCTTATTCTCAGTCTTACTAACGCAGCCTCCGTAGTGTTCCGATGCTTGCGTAACTGTTGTTATATTGTCACATTTTCATTCACTGTTTACGCAACATGTTTCGGCCTTATAAGATAATCCTCAAGTACATTTTATATTACGTGTAAGCTGCATCACTGCATTAATACCCTATTGCTGGAAGCAAGAAAAAACTCCGTGGTTATAGTTCGAAAGCGAACTATACGGACCGACTCTGTGGTCTAGTGGTCACAGTTCCTGGCTACAGATCCAGAGGTCCGGGTTCGATTCCCGGCACTACAAGATTTTCTGAGAAGTAGCAGTTCTGGAACTGGGTTCACTCAGCCTCGTGAGGATAATTGAGGATCATTTTCAAGGAAATAGTTGCTCCGGTCTAGAAAACCGAGATTAACGGCCGTGGGGATCCGTTGCGCTGACCACGTGACACCATCTCTCCGCTAAAGATGGCACTAGCTTTGCCGACAAGCGGCGGTCGCTCGATCGGTCGGTATCGTTGGGTGCATTAGAATTAAATTAAATTTAAGGTAGAGTTATCCCCGTGCTTAATTAATTAAGCAGTATGCCATGAAAACATATGAGTGGAACTATAGCTCTACCATTCATGACCTCGGCATTAGTTGGCGGTAAAGGGCCAGCTTCAAGCCACTGCAGCTTTACTCCCCAGGAAATCGCCCGCGGTACCCATTGGATAGGAGGCTGGGCGGATCCCAGGAGCCGGTCTGGATGCTGTGGAGAAAAATCTTATCCTGCCGGGTATTAAACTCTCTTCCGTCGCTAGAGACTGTGCAATCTCAACTCTTTGACTTAAAAAGAGTACATTTAACATTTTATACTAGTTACATTTTTATTTTTAATTTACTTTGGTAATAACAAAAGACCACCGCGTGTAAGAGGCTTACAATACTTCCGCCGTAGCCCTGCGAGTCGCAGAATGCGATGAAAATGGAACCCGTTGCCTGGGGGTATAATTCGGCCACCCTGTCACTGAGGGACATAAATACAGAGACCTGGTCCTCTAGGTTAGGTTTGTACACAATGCCGAAAACCTTGTTCTGCAAATATTTTGTAACGTGTTGGGTTTCTGAAGACGCCGTTCGGATTGTTAATTGGTTTATTTAACAACCTACAAGTATCGGTTACAATTGATTATAACACTGTTGCGGGGTTTCACACTTTATAACCCTATTCGCAGTAATCTGTTCACTCTGTCCTCAGTAGTCTACACGTGTTCACAGTATGGGAGCTATGTAAGTGTCCCTGTATCACACACTCCAAATTACACAATCACACACACGTCCGGTTCTTCTTTCCGCGACTGCTGCTATACTCCAACTGTGCTGCTCCGGATCACACACTAACTTCAAACTCAACTCGTAGGCAGCTGCCTTGAGAACTCACTTCGGCGGCTGATACACTTTAACTCGTTCACTGCTGACTGGAGAACTATGGGGACCTCTTCTTGTAGTGCCGCCGCAGGTTTCCTGTCCACTGAGGCCGGCTTTTCTCCTTCTAGACGCGCCTCCATCTCTTGGCAGGCCATCTCTTCTCGCCACGCTTTCATGTTGGCCTGTCTATCATCCTCCAATCTGGCTAGGAGTTCCTTGAGGCCGATCTCCACCTCTTCTTGGTTGGCGTCTAATCTTGCAAGGAAATCTTCCGTCTTTTTTTTTTTCTATTGGCCTCCATTTCCTCCTTCTCGGCCTTCCTCTCTTTCAGCATTTCTTCTTTGTCAGTTTTCCTATCGGCCTTCATTTCTTCTTGATGGGTTCGGAACATTTCATGCATCTGCACTAGGCGTTCGAACAATTTTTCCATATCCATCGTGTGGTAGTACAATTCGTTTCAATAGTTTGCCCTCAGTTAAGGCGTCTTTAAGTTCGTAAACAATTCTGTGTGTGTAACTGTGTAATTGGGAGTGTGTAACACAGTGACACTTGTATAGCTCCCGTACTGTGAACACGTGTAGACCACTGAGGACAGAGTAAACAGATTATTGTGAATAGGGTTATAAAGTGTGAAACCCCGCAACGGTGTTATAATCAATTGTAGCCGATACTTGTAGGTTGTTAAATAAACCAATTAACAATCCGAACGGCGTCTTCAGAAATCCAACACGTTACATTTGGTGTCAGAAGTGGGATTGGACTTACACACGTGACCGACTATATTCGAACTCAAGACACGTGACAATATATATTTAAAGAAGTGGGAACTGGATGGTCTAATTCAGACAGGTGTGGCAGAACCTTCTGAGGAAGGCTGTGGCTCAAAAATGGCTGTTTATTTTGCCGATGATGATGATGAATACACGATTTCACTTCTTTCACTTTATGAGGAGGAATGCCGCGCTGCATGCTGTCATGCTATTGGTTTTCTGTGTGCACTGATGTTCTGCTGGCGATGCTGTCATATTGACACTGAAATGTATAATGGTATGTGTTAACGTTTTATATTGTTCTAGTGGAGATATACGACAATAAGTTTTGTACTTCCGTGTGACATTTGTAACTGATTAGTGACGGCTGTAGTGCAGGCTGTAATGTAATGTTCTTGTTAAGTATTCTGTTTGTTGGTAGGTGGGGGTGCTGAGTACTGCCTACTGAACACTAGATTCAGGGTAGTACAAGCAGGAGAGCTCTGATACGAGCTTTAAAGCTCACAATCATCATTATCATCTGAAAGGATTGACCTGTTTAACCCGTTCCGCCCTCAAACATGATGTAGCTTTGAAGATTACGTGTTAATTATACATAACAATTAAAGACATTAACTAGGATCTCGAAGTATAGTTATCTGAAGACGGTCTCAGTATTTAGACTATAAAGATTATGGTAAATAATTAATAAATATAGAGTAGTTGGAAAAGTGAAATTTGGCAAGGGAAACTGAGGTTCTCGGAGAAAACCTACCCCAGTGCCACTTTGTCCACCGCAAATCCACATATAACATGACCTAGGATCGAACCAGGACTTCCGTGGCGAGAAACGGGCAAATAACAGCCTGAGCTACGGTACGGCCCCCTTTTCAATTTCAAAATGCATTTCCACTGCCAATAACATTACTTGTCAGTCACGGCTTGTATCACTGAATTCTCTGTACCTTCACATACAGCAGTACCGCCAACTTTTACTTTCTGTCCACGTATAATGGCGAAGACGGTTTTGCGAAACCAGCAAGGCTGTCTTGTAAACAGTACGTGATCATAATAGAATGTGAACAGCAGTATTGCACTGACCGTTGAAATACATCGGGATAATATTGGGTTTAAAAGAAAACTGAATCTGGCCACTAGCGTCACTTTTCTCTTTTTAACACGAGCACGATTTATACCTTGTACCCGGAATGGGAATGAGATACGAAAAGTATCTAAAATGATATATCAAAGGAAATATGAGAGAAGGAAATTCAGTCCAGTACCATCAATTTTTAGCTACTTTCGTTTTTCCTCGTACAAAAGTTACGTGATACCATTTTAAAAAATCGCAGGAAATACATACAGCAGGCTACGTCACCATACCTCACTTTCTGGTTCTACGGCCCTCTGAGGACCTTGGCCACTTTCACTGCGGATTTCTCTTCTTCTCTTGCCCATTCGCATCCAGTGTTTTACGAGGTGAGGTTATTAGCCTCACGTTCAACCTGTACATTGAAGAACCAGGAATTACTTCTTCCGCCAGGAACGTCGATTGGCTTCCAATGGACTACACGGCATTAGAAACCAGAATATAGAACTATTCAAAGACTCCTTCTTTTAATGGAACTCGAAGTTAATTTCGTGATAAATGTCTGTGCTACAAGACACAGTCATTAGTTTGTTGAATCAAATACATAAATTCATAACCGATGTGTCTATAATCCATCTTAATATTGTAACGTGTTTAGCCTATTATCCTATCAATCAAGTCAAAATCTCTCAAGTGTTCTCTTCCTCTGAGGATTTCCATCTAGAATGTTGCATGTTTACTCATTTCTAATGTCCTCCGCGACTATTACGCTTCCCACCCACATTTCCTTGGATTTTAATATTCTAACAGTACTGGGCACAGATTGTCATCACTAATTTTCTTTTTCCTTTTGTCACTTCCTCTTTCCCGGGTCCAAAGAGTCATCTCAACACCTCGTAACATTATCTGTAAATGTTTATATGTAAATATTCTAAGCAAACGCTATCTTTGCGTACACTTTCCCAGTTTCTGCTTTGCTTTTGCAGCATGGTGCTATCAACTGGTTATGGCGATATAAACAAAGCGACACGCGTTCTTATGTTACAGTGAACTTCCCTAGATGTGCTTAAACCTCCCGTTAGCAAACAGAACATATGTAAATATTTGAGAACAGCTGCAGTATGAAACCATGTATGAATTCACTGCATACTGCTAAATTCTTGTACAAAACCAAAACCAATTTTGAATGCACGTGGGTCCACTTAAGGACCATAACACCAAGTGCTGCTCGTTCTTGAAACAGACTTCAAAACGCATCAGCTGTGAGTAGTATGGGCTTCTCAGAGTACAGAGAACATACAGGCGCTTCTCTATCCACTTTTCAGTGGCGGCTCGTGTAGTACAAAGTAAGAACCAGAGTTTATTCACCATCCTGTATATTCAGCTATACAATTTTAAAAAATAAACAAGAACTTTTGAGTCTACAGCCCTATGATTGTGGTTAAATAAATGTGTCATGGGTTTTAAATACAAATTTGATCTCTATGAGGCAGACATGTTCTTTCTTCTTGAAAATATCTACCTTGACATAGGTTCCGGTTTTCCATTATTTATTTCGCGATAACTTAATAACAGTAATATATTATCGTTTTCTGGGTTATGACTTCGTATAGCTTTGTAGGTGGTCATAATTTAGAAGACCACAATATCAGTCCTGATCGCTGTGAAGACCTCAAATCTCATGCGGTTCTCTTCTCAGGGTGTCTTTACTCTATTTACAAGAGAGAGAAATGTGTGTGACTTCTTTCCACAAGTTATTCACTGTGACTTATTTAATTAAATGTAAAGTGAGAGAAAGCACAGTACACGGTTTACCATGCAGAACGATTCTTATTATTTTTCATTTTTATTACTGTTATTTATTTCAACTGCAAATGTGTTTTACGCGGTAGTAGTGGTATTACAATGAGACACAACATACAAATAACACACACCAGACAAAATAACACACGATGCTTAAATAACACAGCACAAAAAATTACACAAATGTTACAGGACATATTATACCCAATAAATACAATGTAAATATTACAATTACAACTATAATTATATAAATTAATATTAATATAAAATAAGCATACTATACACTGAACAGTGAGTAACGTAATAAATATAATTCCTGGGTATGGTACAAATGGGTGCGTTGCACGATAACTGAAATGTGAGTAATGTAAACACTATAAAAGATTTTGCAGAATCACACAAGTATATACTGGCCCTTACAAATAGTCTCCATAGGATCTTTACGTTTCCGTGACATTTTACGACATGCCAAAGGTAAAAAAATAAAGCTGCCCCTGTAACAGGCCCTGGAGACCCATAGGGTTGTGAGACGTCGAGGCTGGCACATTTTCTAAGCAATCGGCTCACAGATAGTGGTTGTCAGTTTTACGCGCCGGCCACTTTTACCTCCAAGAAGATTCTTGGTACTTATTTCTGTTAGAGGCTAATTCGACCCCAGGGCAATAGTGCGGCTGGAAGGATAGGTCAATTGAAAATTCAATGACCTCATCGGAATTCGAACCCGCGATTTTCCGACTTGTAGCATACCAACTACGCTACCGCATGACCCTGTTAGATATGATATTTATTTTTTAAAGAAATTCCTAACAGATTAGAACCAGGCCTCCAAATTTAGAACATGACTAACCTAAAAAAGGGTTCCACCACTTTCCTGTGTATGTAACTACTGAAAGCATTCGTTCTATTAGTTACTGGCAAATATTTTCTGTTGCTTTACGAAAGAAAGGGAATTAACTGAGACCAGAATATATTTTTTTCCTAGCATATGTTCAGAATGCCGATCACAGTGGCCGCGCGTTCTAAGAGAAGAACTGCCTTCGGTCGCTCGAAGGCGTTTTGGCGATTTATGTTCCTCCTTTGTGCTAGAAATATAATGTAGTAACTTTCTAACAATAATGCGACGATCGAAGTTATTTCTGAGGACGATGAGACCTCAAAGATATTTCAGGCATAATGTACCTTCTTTCAGCAGTTCTATACTTTCCGCTTTAGTGTGATCGTCTTCATGTCTTGGCTTTCTCTCGCTCTCTCTCTCTCTCTCTCTCTCTCTCATAGCTTCTACACAGATTTCCCGGGGTCGCTGTATCCTGAGATTCATTTTCCAGGATTATCAGCCTTAAGAGATCCATCTGCATGGGAGCCAATCCAAGTCAGTAGCCCTAAATTTGAGGGAAGAGGGTGATTATGGTGATGAGTCGGATTCTTGGCAGTGACAAGAAAGGCATAAAACCGTCCTTCATTAGGCTGGATTCGAACTTCAGATCCCATCAGGAAGCCGGTATAAGTTTGTTTTAAACTTCACGAACATTGTGAGTAACTACTCCTTCTACAGCATAATTGTATTATTGGATGAATGTAATGCTTGATCACGTTTCTTGTTTAGACATAACTTTACAAATCCTCTGCCTCATGCATGAGTTCGTAAGGAGTTTAAACCTGGCTAAAATGTGACTTAGAACATTCCTAATTCAGAGCGCCTGCGCGAGGAAATTTGAGGATGTAACGGAATTAAAATGTGATGTGAGAAAATTGATTGGTTTTCAACAGAAATTATGTAAGTGCTTGTCCAATTATCGTGGCGTTTTCTTCCACATAAGCACTCCCTCACTGATACATGTGACAGGAGGTGGAGCATATTATTTTAATATTACGAAAATATTTTAATTTCAATCTATTATTAGCAACATCGGTCGGTGTCATTTCTTAGTCTCAATATTTTATCAGCCTTCAAGATGTTATTAGATAAAAACTATGCACCTTTCTACGCAAAAGAAAATTCCTTTCCTATATTCATTTGATGAGATAAAGACAGGAGCAGATTATATAAATCAACTATTAACAATCTTGTCTCGAACTCTCTACCTCAGAAAGAAAATCGCGCGAGCTAGGAACGAACAGCTTCTGGAACTGCGTGAACGCCCGAAACAGACGTGTGTCCTACTTCGTTCTTTGTGCAGGAATTGTGTATTTCACTTCCTCAAAAGCCCAGCATGGATATCAAAGCAAGCCTGTCAAAGTAAATTCTAGGCATGTGAGGCGATATTTTCCCTCCTGAGAAATCCATCTCGATGATAAAGGAATAAAGAACAATTAAATCAATCGTCTGTTTCAACAAGTGGTCAATGTTCACTGTTTAGTGCCAGTAGCTTGGTTTGAAAGGTTTATTATAACGTATTTCCTGGATTTTTTCCTCCAAATTTGTCTCACAGTACATAAGTTCACAAAACAAATTGTTTCCTTAGGTATCTCCTTAGATATATTTTAATATATTATATGCTTTCATCCCATAAGCTTGTATGTTTTTGATAAAGGGTGAAGTTATACCAGTACTTAATCAAACACCGCTCATTAAGACGTATGGGAGAGCGGTTATATTTTTCCTCTTCGCTCCAACTTTGGAGCATATGGCTGATTTCTCAGTTCCATTGATCATTTTTACAGACGGTAGGGCACTCCTTAGACGGGGGATCAGCTCGTCGCAAGGCCTCTACCTAAACACAGAATAAACGCATACACACACCAAACATCCATGTATTCTGTGGGATTCGAACCACGAACCCGGTTACCGCTCCGCTACCCTGACCGGCAGTGGTTATACAGCTCCACGCAATCCTAATCTCGGCACTAGTCAGCTTAACGCGCTGGCCGCTTTATTCCAGGCGAAAGAGATATCTGCACCCATTGAATTTGAGGTGTGTAGGCTCCACAGCCGAAGAAGTTAAAATAACGGCCTTGTAGGGAATCAAACGCCGACTCCTCGGTCGTCCAGCCGGCAGCCTAATCACTATAGTGACTGAGCTATCGCATGCGTTTTTAAGTAAATATGTCGGATTCAACAGAGGCGAAAATAATGATATTTCTCTTGAATATCAAACTACCCAGTTTCTTACACTTTAAAGTATGTCATGAGGTATGAGCTTTCATTTCTGTGACATTAAGATTCATTCCCTGGTGTTCGGTTAAATATACAATTTGGTACTTGTCTTCTTACCTTGTGGCCAGGATTTTTTTACATTTATTTTCTATTAATCGCTTCAGTGTTAGGGCTTGCTTAGCAAATTTTCTTTACCTTACGATCCATGTAAATTGAGAAATTTCCACTGATAAAACCACATTAATTATGTTACTTTCAACATAACTGGTCAAGTATATTTTCTTTGGTACTGCTAAAAATAAAAATTATTAATTTTCTCAGAGCAGAAGTGGTCGATTGTCTCCAGCGAGATGTCACGTTAGTAACAAAGAAACTGTTACGAATGACTGTCGTGTCACTCAGTCTGCAGTCCTCTTGCTTTAGATACTGCAATTTTTTCTTTCCTTGGCACTATAGCCCCAGTGGACCTAGGCCTACCTCCATGAACTTCTCCGTTCACTTCGGTTTTTCTAGATCTTACACATTCGGTAGGACTCCTTGGGCGGGTGATCAGCTCGTCGCAAGGCCTCAACCAGTATACAAACACAGAAAAACGCACACAAACATCCATGCCCTGAGTTGGATTCGAACCCACCATCCCGGCTTCCGAGCGAGCGAAGACAGTGCACGCCTTAGACAGCTCGGCTACCATGACCGGCCTTAGATACTGTATACAGCCCTGAAAACTATCTCGTCCCTATTAGCAACTCATACAAAATGTTTGATCTTGGAGGAACAAATACTGAGGCTTATTACAGAAATGGTGCTCACTCTTGATCTCTCTATCTACAGCCCTTGTGGACCTTTGCCGCTTTCTCATTTTCTTAATCCAAAATAGTTCGTAGGGCTCCTCAGACGGGGGATTAGCCTGTCACAAGGCCGCTACCTACACACAGAATAAACGCAAACAGAGATCCATGCCTCGAGTGGGATTCGAACCCACGTTCCCAGTGTTCAAGCGGGTAAAGACGGTGCATGTCTTAGAGAGAGCGGTCACTGTAATCGACTACCCTTGAACTAATGTAACAAAATGTAGCACTTCTGAATACAGCCAACTTACGGTTCCAATATGTTATGAAATTGGGAGAGACTTGCGTTCTAAACATTTTGGTGGAAAGACAAATCCCCAAACCCTCTGCTGGGAATATAACTCCAATAATCCAATCTGTATCCAATCATTTGGCTGTCAAATATTATTTATAATAGCGGTTCCGTTCAATGTGTTCAAAAGTTTATGTTCTCCTACTCGTTATACGATTTGTATTTTATTTGAACACTAAGCCTTTACGAACCCAGTAGCGGTGAAGATTTTTTATTGCTAGTGGGGTGGGACTAAGTCCTTTGTACTGTGGCCACTTCTGGCTTATTGTACCAGCCCCAGATGATAGGTGAGGGTGATTGTGGAGAAATTGGTGGAATGAAGATTCGCAGGGGAAACCGAAGTACTCGGAGAAAACCTGTCCCAGCGCCACTTTGTCCACCACAAATCTCACTTGACCAGACCTGGGATCGAACCTGAGCCCCCGTGATGGGAAGGCAGCGACTAACCGCTTGAGCTATGTCGCGGCCTAGCGGTGAAGATGATGTATAGCTGTTCCTGTCTCCGGTGCACTAGTCTGTCAATTGGGGCATGCTTGTTTGGTCAGCAACGGCATGCGTCGTTGGGCATTGTTGTGCATCGGTACCCATCAACCAGCTTGAAGCATCGCGGCCTATCGTGAAGACTGAACACACCCAGGTTCCTACTGCAATCTGAACAAATATTCCTTACAGCAGATGACTGGAGGAAAACAGAATAGAATATCACTGACCGTTTTTCTTTTTCAGAATCACTAATTCCGCCATAATCAAATAAGTTCCTGGTAGAACTCATGTCAGCTACTTTCCTACTGCACAGATTCCAGTCGTCTGAAGCTTCTCCTGCTAACGCAGTAATCTAAGGAATGGAAATTTATAATCTACTAATACTAATTTAAAAATTTACCTCACGTGCTAGCATGCAGCACTCGAGCGCGAATAACCGTATAGGCGCAATCCTAGTTTTCGTATTCTGTATCTATTAATTCAATACAATATTATGCATTCTCTTATCCAAAATTATCTGTATACATTTCCTTCATATAGTCCTATATCGCCTCGCTTGAAGAAAAAGTTTGTTGTTATCTTTGTAATTAATTATATGGAAATTCACTTTAGTACCCAATTATATTCTTCCGCTACAACAATTAATAAATAAAATTAGTTCTTTTCTGGCATATCTATCATTTCATGGAATGTAAAATGAGCCTAACAATTACTGTATTCTTTATTGTCACGTTATGTAGTTAGGTAGAATGGTACTATAGTTTCGAACTAATCTGCAGTCCCATCTTCACGGCAGAAGAGCAGTAACGGTACAATTTAGAACATATCCTTAATGTGAGCTTTGCTAAACATTCCACATATGCGTATATTTCTCTGTGCTTCTCTCTGCTCTATTCTTTCCAAATATCTCAGCCTGATATGGACATTACATGGGAGAATGAGCATTCCAGATACATCCATAAATAGTGGTAAAATCTGACAGGACGTGCATTGCTGTATGACAATATTGTCAAAGATTAGAAGACAGGAGGAAGTCGAGAGGATTTATTGCGGCATGAAGAAACTACTGTAGCACAAAACGTGCGTCTCATTCAGTTTCGTCTCGCCCAGGGTTTAGAGGGTAATCTAAAGCAATTTCAAATGATCAAGCATGAGGTACACTGCATTTCAAATTTCGTGACGGCCATACTAAAAAGTTTATTTCTGTATATTTCTATTTCTTGCAGCCTGCTGTGTTATAACATCAAGGTACTGGGGCCGTCGACACAACTACGAAGTATTGATTATAATATTAATACAATCGATTAAAATACAATACAACACTCGTATATTAAAATATAGCATTGCTTTAATCAACTTTGTTTCACTGCCAGTAGATGTTCCGTTCGCATGAACCATCAACAGAAAGTTTATAAATATGGTAAAAGGTAAAGTTATCCCTGTGCTCAACGAATTAAGCACTACGCCATGAAGGCGTATGGGGGAGCCGATGTATAAATCAACATTTTCTTCACCTCGGCACTAGATGGAGGTAAATGGTAAAACTTCACGCTCCTGCAGCTTTACCCCCGGAGGAGGTTGGGTGGACCCCAGAGCCGGTGTGGACGACGTGTAGTAGTTACTACAGGATTCAGCTCCAGTGACTGAGGCTAGCTCTTTCTAAGGGACCCAACAGAATAGGTGTTTTCCCTCACCTGAGGACGTAAACAGATCCAATTTCCGAAACGTCGTGTTTTTCTTAGTTATCTTAAAACCAGGACGATGGATAAAGTATGAAAACCCAATATCTCTGTGTGTTATACACCATCGTCAGAATCCTATAATAACTAAATGCAGACATATTCCAAATATGTGGAATTGCAATGTACATGTACAGGTAGGTATATTATTGTTATTCTTCAATTTATTATGCCTGTAGTTTGGCATGGGTGTGAAACTTGGCCTCTGATATTCAGGAATGAACATAGGTTATTTGAAAACAGGAGATTATTTGGATCAAATAGGGGTGAAATAATATGGGGGCGAACAGATTTGCAAACTGATGAGTTTCATAAGTTACAATCTTTGCCAAATATAATTAAGTTGATCTCATAAACATAAACCACTCCGTCCAATGTGACATGTAAGTTTTTACTACGTTAAAACTTATCTCCCTTACATGTTTCGGTCCTTACGGGCCATCTTCAAAGGGAACATCATTACAAACTGGAAACTACCATCACAATAGGTGTTTTGATTTAAAATACATACACTTATACCCTATAACGCACAGTACGTTTAAAGTCGAACGTTTCACAATCACAGCAGCTTCCTGGCGTTGTAAAGTTTTTCAAAAGTTTCTAGATGTTATTTAAAAAACCTTTATTGTCAATAGTTAAAATTTTGTTTAAACCAAGAAGACGAAAGGACGATATGAGTACGGACACGAACCTACGTGGTTTAAAAAAATCAAAACACCTATTGTGATGGTAGTTTCCAGTTTGTAATGATGTTCCCTCTGAAGATGGCCCGTAAGGACCGAAACATGTAAGGGAGATAAGTTTTAACGTAGTAAAAACTTACATGTCACATTTGACGGAGTGGTTTATATTTATAATTGTTAGTGTGACGAACCAGAATGAAACAAATCAAATTTAAGTTGATCTTGTCAATGATAAGATAGTCGTGGCATCTAGCATTCATGGGAGAGAGAAGGAATGCATGTGGGTTGTGGTGGGAATTCCAGAAAGAGACCACTTGGAAGACCAAGACTTACGTGGGTGAATAATATTAAAATAGATCTTAGAGAGATACGATGGAAGGGTATGGATTTGATTAATCTGGATCAGGATAGGGACCATTGGCGGGCACTTGTGAACATGGCAATAAACCTGCGCGTTCCATAAAATGTTTGGAAATTCTCGAGTAGCTGAGCGACTGGTGACTTTTCAGGAATGATTCGGCTCCATGGAATTAGGTATTCGGGTATATTATTTAGTACTAGGATATTATAATCAATGATTATGTGACATATAATTAATACGGCAGTACGAAAGAATACCGAAATTAACGGCCGCGGGGATTGGTTGCGCTGACCACGCAACACCCTCTATCCTCTAAACTTGGCACTAGCTTCGCCAACAAGCGGCGGTCGCTCGGTCGGTATAGTTCGCTTGCGGACTTAAGCCATGGAGTTTGTTTGTTTTGCTTTGTTTGTACGAAAGAATTGCAAATATCCTCTCCGACCGAGTGAGAACCTTGCCACAGAATCCAGCTGCAGACACCCTCCGGTAGACTAAACAAACTGAGTGATGGACTGCTGCGTGCAACACAGCTATCGGCACTGAGTGTGCGCGCATGAGGGGCAAAACTTCGAAAGGAAGATCGCTCAACGTCAAGCACCCCCTTCATACTGCGGGTTTAAGCAGCCAAGACTGCCGCTTTCCAAGTGAGTCTGGCCTACTATCCTCAGAGAGGATCTATAAAATATCTGCCTCATCTAACATTTAATTTCTCTTCAGCAAATATTCTTTTGTGTAATTTCTGTTGTTCATTTAACCCCAGAAACTTGGAATATCTGAGTATTCTTTAAATATCGAGATATAGCAGCTGAAATGTATCAAATGAATCGTTTCAAGACATTCACGTACATGCAAACAGAATACCAGTTTTATTATAGTAAGACATCTGAAGATGGCCATTTAGGGCCGAAACTTATTGTGCAGGGCGTAAAAGTGCAAGAAAGAAGGAACATTTAGCTGCATTGTTGACTGACTGTGTAGTACAATAAACAGTATTGGAATACCATGACAAGTACTGCAATGTAAACCGTTTGAACAAAAAGTTTTTGAGTCCCCGAAGAAAATAAGAAGAGGCCAACTGAATTTGTGGGTTTAGAAAAAAGGAATAAACCATATTTCGCATCGATGAGGGTGATGATTTCTCAAAATACATATATTTTCACCTTCATATAAAGTGTCACCAAGTTCTCTACTTTGGTAAGGTTCCACAGTACCATATTTCATACATCTTCTCTTCCTGGGTAGCATTATTATGTAACTTGAGCCAGAAACATGCATGCGTTACACGTCACAGCCACACTTACGACGTCTATTTACTTCTGAGTTGTAAAAATCACATAAAATTATCATAGAATTCATTATTAACCTATCGATGAAATTTATTTTATTTCTCAGAATTATGTTTTATCCGTTGTACAACAGAATAATCTTCCTTTTTGCCGCCACCACAACGAAAATTTGCGAAGACGTGCCTCTTAGTTTCGTCGTGTCTATTTGTTTGAGAAGGGCACAAGGGATTTACATGACATCTGATACTGGATAATTCAGGAGTATTATTAAAATTCAACATATCCCAATTTTTATTGAAATCGGAAAAATAACGAACAATTTATAAGAAAATTTGCGTGCCTTTCTGTGGACCTCTAGAATATAAGATATAAATGTTATTTAGAATTTAAAATATGTCAAATTAAGATTCTAAAGAAAAATTAAATACATTTATGTCAAATGTACTTTTAAGCAAGTATTGCAGGTTTTGAGATAAATAAGAAGTGGAACAAAAGCACCCGAATTGTTAGGCTTTGAATATATTTCCAGATTTGTAGTTCACATATTAAGTCACTTAATTTAAAAAAAGAAACCTTGACATCTGTAGAGGATTTTTGTTCTAGTTGTGGTGCAAGGCACTGAATAATGATCGAAAGCGATCTCGTTTATTTTCTTTTGTTAAGTCCTTCAATTGTGTTCGTTTGTGTATGTCCGTATATTATGCACAGGATGAAATGGTTCACTTCTTGCATGCATTGATATGTAAAACGGTTTCTTGCCTTAAGTTCAACTTCCCCCATAAGACTTAGCACGAAACGTCTTTCTAAAGTTCTTGCCAAGTGCAAATGAGTAGTGAGGGGCAAATAACGTTCCCTTTAAGAAGAAGGTGCCACTTGAAAGACAAACTTGTGGCTGTCCCAGTTGGGCTTGAATACGAAATCCCTTGGGTATCATGAAATTTCTAAGAAGCTAAGTGCGTCCTCTTACTGGCTACAGCAGATGTTGGCTTAAAGCATTATACCATTGCATAAACTAGTCAAAAGCGATAGGACTCGCAAAACGTTTCTTGTTTTTACAGTATTATTTCTTTAATGTTAAAGAACATTTAAAAAACGGCACAGAATTTATGTTCTGTTTATTAAGACAGCTTTTAGGATATAAAATATCCAACTTTATCCGTTATAAAACTTGAAGAGTGAATATAAAATTTAAAAGATTTAAGTTCAGGTAAAACATATAAATAAATTATATAAAACGTGTAATTTTTACCTTCATCTATTTTTTTCTCACCAAAAGGTAAATCGATCGTCTTCAATTCAAAACGAAAGACATTCAACATTGTAAAAGGTCTCAGTGCATCGAAACAATATGCTACTCTAATAAAACGTATATTCGGGCAGTAAGCTCCATGTTCGTTTAATTTAGGTAAATGAAATTTATTTTTAAAACACAACAAATGTTTTACGACATTTCTTACCACAGTCCTCTTGAGAGGGAAAGTCAGTAAACGCTACAGAGCACATTTTGCAGTCTACAGACGTAACCAATCCTTTCGCGGGAGAAGCAGCCGCACAAACAAAACGTTCGAATTCAGACGACAGACTGAGTACACTGACGAACATATACGAGTACAAAGGTTTTCTGCATTTCAAGACTATAATTCTTTCCAGATTCGGGACAGATATTGCTTTTCTATAACTGAAGGAATGTCGCTACATTTAACATACGTATTAATTTCAGAGGGGCCTGTCATTACTTACTTACTTACTTACTTACATATGGAGCTGAGCCCTTCTTGAGGAGAAGCCAAATCTGCAGCTACTCAAGAACTTCTCAGCATTTTATGGAACCAGAAGGTTCATTACCGTGTTTACAAGAGCCGTCCACTGGTCCCTGTCCTGAGCCAGATCAATCCAATCCATACCATCCAATCCTAGCTCTATCCTAGATCCATTTTAATATTGTTCACCCGCCTACGCCTTGGTCTTCCCTGTGGTATCTTTCCGTACACGTACCTCTTCTCTGCCATTCGTGCTACATGCCATGCCCACCACATCCTCCTTGACTTCTTCATTCTAATTATACTCGGAGAAGTGTGCAAGTTATGAAGCTCCAGTGTCCTCCAGTCTCCCATTATTTCATCCCTCCTCGATCCAAATATTCTCCTCAGTACCCTGTTCTCAAACACCCTCAGCCTATGTCCCTCCCTTAAAGTCAGAGACCAAGTTTCACACCCATACAGAACCACAGGAAAAATTATAGAGTTGTACATTCTAATGTTTATGTCTTTGGACAGCAGGTGAGAAGACAAAAGGTTCTGGACTGAATGGTAGCAAGCATTGCCCGAGTTCAATCTCGGAGCCTGTCATATTCGTATAAACTTCCATGCAGGGCTCAGCAGTGCTTAACATACCAGTCATTAATTTTATAATGAGTAGAACAAAATTATACACAAGGATCTTCATTTTTATGTTTGCATCCTGCTGTGTACGTCACTAATATGCAAATTTGTCCGCCGATCGAAGCACACATTTACATACATAGCATATACAAGAGTATGTAAAAATCGCGGATAAAAAGGGTCAGAACATTAAAATAATCATAGAATTCATCAGAAAGTGATTTATTAAAGGTACTGAATGTTTAACATAAAATTATTTCTTCTCAGATCTACATAGAGGCGCCAGACCTGTAGAAAATATGGAAGAATTACCGGTACTTAACAAAGAAAGTAGACTCGTGGATATTTTCCTGCACTTATTGCTATTCGGAACGACATTTATGGCGTCTTAAGGAACTGGAAATATCTTCATGAACATGCAGTAGCCTGAAGCTACGGAGGCGCGTCTACCCGCGTCCTCCATCCCTGGATGTGAATAAATCGAAGAAAAATTTTCAGTGATTGCTCTTTTACAACGAGATCTCAGTCGAATTCATAATAAATCGATCAGTTAATAATAGGAGTCATAATTTCGGAAACATCCCGAACTATTAAGGAAAACGTGATAATTTTATTAATACTACTTTACGATAGCGTGTATTTCATATTCTCAGTTATAATTCTTTCTTAGGTTACAAAACAGTGTTTCATTTTCGAATACAAACCTTACGTACCATCAAATGGGGCAATAAGATGATCGTGAAGGGTGCACAGGTAAGGACTTGAAAGGCAGCGGTTATGGCTGTCGGAAGATAATATGCCGCCATTCAGGGGGAGATCAGAAAATTCATAATAAAGAGAACAGGTTGTCTGACCGATATTCAAATTAAAACTCTTTCGTGTTCATATTCGGAGCATCATCTCAACAGCACCCACGTCTTAACTTACGACAATATGACCGGAATATGACGAGAAGCAACAAGATAGTCTCGAGAGCAGTCAATACGCACATTACGTGTACTTGACGTAGTGGGGAGGGCTGTGGGCTCTATCTTCTGCAGAACTGTTACTGGAGGCATAAGCTTCAGACATGCCCGCTCGTGCTAAAGAGAGCGAAGGGTATGGGACTGACGAAACGTAGCTCCTGCTCCACCAAGGCGGTAGTTCAGCTGAGGTTAAGAGCCTCACAACGGAAAAGAGAATATATTATGAAATCTAATTATCTAACCCGAAGAGCGGAACAGACATCTGTTGTAAAGATGGATCATAGCGCCATTTATAAAGATTGAATTTTAAAAGGCCGTGTCAAAGCTCAGGCGGTTAGTCGCCGGTTTCCCAACGCGGCGGCTCGGTTTCGAACCCCGGTCAGGTCATGTGAGATCTGTGGTGGACAAAGTAGCACTGGGGTAGGTTTCCTCCTAGTACTTCAGTTTCCCATGCCAATTTTCATTCCATCGACTGCTCCACACTCATCATCATCATCATCAGCTGTCATCCGGGGCTGGTACATTAGGCCAATTAGTGGCCGACGTACCAAGTGAACTCAGTCTCACCCCACCCCACGAAAATGAAAACTAACATATTTTTACGACAGTATTGTTTCAATAAAAGTTTCAATTTATGTCAATTTATTAGTCCACACACACCTAGTTTCCGTCTATTTCAAAATCACATTTCGATTTCTGATAACACAGTAATGTTTTTAATTTTAACACAAAAAAAAATTGTCCGTATGTAATTTTTAGATGCATGTATAATCAGTCATCACACCAAATTTCACTTGATGAAATAATCCTCAACATTTATCGGGTAATCTATTATAATAGTTCTATAAACCAGATAGAAAGTATAGCCATGGACTGTTAACAGGTCCCTGTTAAACGAGGGCCGTATTATTGTGAAACGAAACTGTTACTAGCTTGATTGCTTTAGTAATTGAAGTTCTCCATATTCAACACAATACTGAATTCGACTGTGACAAGAAACAAACTAAAACGAAGCGAACTGTCACAAAACGAAGGCGAAAGAAGATTCCGAGCTCTCCTATCGGTGGGATAAAAGATAATGTTTTATCAGCAAAGAAGCTTTCAAGAGAATTCGCATACTACGATTGAATGAAGTAAGGGACTCTATATTCACTTGCATACAGTTCGTATTCTCAGATCCGTTGAGGAACACAAGTTCAATGACAAAAGCGACGCCAATGATGAATGTTACTCTATCAAGATTTAACTCCAACAAAACTTCAAGTAATTTCAATCTCAATCAGTTCGCACTTAAATTAATTGCAGTGTGAGAGGTGAGTTAAAAAACTGGTAGAAGAAATTCAGTTTGTCGGAAATTCTGATAATTTGCATTTAAAGAATATAGAAGTCTACTAGCCTCATAGGAATACAGGCTGTATTATGAAGTATTTGCATGCCTATTTACGGATAAAACAACCCTAATGCTTGGTTCACATATTTGGCTCATGAGCCGTCATTCTCTCAGTCTCACAGCAAGTGCCATGACGAGAGAGGATTTGGGCATACAGCCCGTAAAGTTGTTGCTGCACCAAGTAGAGAATTTGACTAACAACACTGACAGTCAGAGATATTGGGTTTCCGGACTTTATCCATCGTCCTGGTTTTTTTAAGATAACTAAGAAAACCACGACGTTTCGGAAACTGGATCTGTTTTCGTCCTCAGGTGAGGGAAAAACACCTATTCTGTTGGGTCCCTTAGAAAGAGCTAGCCTCAATCACTGGGTCCAGTTTCTAAGGGACCCAACAGAATAGGTATTTTTCCCTCACCTGAGGACGAAAACAGATCCAGTTTCCGAAACGTCGTGTTTTCTTAGTTATCTTAAAAAAACAGGACGATATATAAAGTCCGGAAACCCAATATCTCTGTGTGTTATACACCATCGTCACAATCCTACAGTAACTACTAACATTTACAATGATCACAGATATTACTCGTAAGTGGGGAAATGTGAAAGAGGAAGCAGTTGCGGCGCGTATGAAAACATTCTCCCAGAAATTATCCCTAAAGAATTAAGAGAAATACAAAATAATTTATGTCATAATAATAATAGTTACCGCTAATTCATTTTGGTTATTTAAGTAGCTAGGTTCTCTCCTAGTAATACATGCCTAACTGAAGAGTCCTCTTGTTGTAAATAACAAAACGTTATGTTCAATCTTTTACAAGGCACGATTTTCCAACTTTTGATGGATAGAATAAAAAATCATCAATACCCTCATCCCACAACAATTTTAATTCATTTAAATATTTAACGTACACGGTAAACAGTCAACTTTCGTTGGTTAGCATTTTGTGTGTCTATTACAAATTACATAACATCTAATAGGAAACACAGATGTACTTAAAGTGATTGAACTTTAAATTTGTTTCATATAAGTTGTTATTTTTACAATCTACTCAATATACATAAATAGAGTAATTAGTAAAAGGGATGGGTGTGTGTAATATTGAAGCAGATATCATTCTCCGATGATTCTCTGCAGGTTATCTAATGAGATCTTCTGGCCACAAGCCTTCAAATGAGTGTGGAATTCCATTAATTATATTAAGAGAAGTGAGTAATATTCTAGGTTTCCTGGTGTCTAATATGAAGATTACTGTCGGGTAGAAAGGTTCCAACGTTTCGAAAGAACCTGTTATATTAATTTTAAGAAACTGAAAGATGGAGGCAGCAGGTTCTCCGAAACCTTGTACCTTTCTACCAGATTACATGACGCGACATCCCAGAAAGCGGTAATTCCACCTTGATGATTAAGGCAACAGGTTGCTACGAAACATTGAAACGTTGGTACACTTATACCAGACAACACGGCGTCACATCACAGATTACAGTAAACTTCTTGCAGTATCTATGTCATTCCTCTGCATCGGAAAAGAATGAACTTGATCTAAGAGACCAAGAGGAACTAGTAAAATTTGTAAATAAAGAACAACTACGTACTTCACAGGAACAGGAACACCCAGTAAAATCCATCAACAGCCAATAAATTTATTTAATTCGCATGAACCAGCACAGTTCTAACCACCTCTCCAGGCACTTCAATTGCCATTACCATTACCAATATTTGTTTAATGCTAATTCAACAGCTCCAGGAGCCAATTGCAGAGTTAGCATAATTAAACCTAAAAACTCAAGGAAACGGCACAGAGATGCAGGACAAGTACACAATATTCCGGCTGCGGTGGAAGTAACTGCGGCAGTAGTAAGTAGTAGTAGTAGTAGTAGTAGTGGTAGTAGTAGTAGTAGTAGCGGTCACCAAACAGGTTTTGTCTAGAGGAAACACTCTAGACTCTTATTCGGGAGGTACTCGGCTCGAATCCCAGCTGGTACATCGCCTATCTTGACTGAAGCTTTCCCTTGTCTCACTTTCCAGGCACGTACTGGGATATCATCTCGGTTCGACCTTGACCGCTTTCTTCAAAATCTTCTCTAATTCATCGTTCATAAAGTAGCCCCTATCATCGGAAGCTATACTTGTACAGTCTCGATGATATAAGCGTGGTCAAATAACCCACTATATATATATTCATTCATTCATACATCAGTAATCTGTCAGACGACAGCTCCACAGTCTCTTCCAAAACGGTTCCTCCACTTAATGCGATCTCAAGCTTTCTTCTTCAAATAAAATAAAATAAAATAAAAATGTCCTCTTCTGTCCCCAAGGTCATCCAGCATCTTCTTACGTCTTCTTCCTCGTCTTCGGGTCACTTCTATCCGCCCCTCCGGTTTGTTTTGTCTCCAGTGGAAACATCTCGCATACATGGTATCTCTGTTTTTGGAAAGAGGCTATCCAGGAAAGTGATAATGTGGTAGTTTTTCCATTTGCTTTCCACATCGCAGTACAACAGCCGTTCAAACCACTCTGGTCACGCCTGTTGCTATACGAACTTGAACCATCTCGAGCATCATTTGCTTTGTGCTTCAAGTCGCTGCTGATGACGCTGCTTCCGGCATCAGTTTTTGGTTTTTGGTGTCTCTTCGTCTGATGCCTACCCTTTGACCTGTCCAGCAAGGGAGGCCCTGCCAGTAACTACGCTACCGCTGGTATAGCTCTCAGGGTCCTCGGCATACTCAAACCCCCTCACCACGATAGGGTGGAGACACCCTAATAACAACAACCTGAAACAAATTTAAAATTTGAAGCAATAAAACACATTCACTTCAGTAGGATTCAATGCTGGGGCCACCTAAGTACGAGTTAACACGATACACCATCAACTGGGTGTACTTTATGTTTTCTCTTATAAAAATTACGTAAATGTAAAACAAACAGCACAAGATTTGTGGGAGTGGAAGCTGCGCCAAAAGAAAGTAAGCCTTGTGAGTTCGCTCAAAACTTCTTCTTTACCTACGTGGTCGATGTGTTTCAGCTTCGACGATATGACTTGTAAGAGCATAAACATTTGTTTAAGCTTCAACGAATTCCGAAATTACTCAATTGAATCAAAACACTGTCACGTGTAAGGGGGGGGGGTACGCGTGGCTGATATTATGAGTTCTGGATTGGATTGATTGGATTCATTGGACGTCCCTATTACAATTTCACTTAACTGCAACAGTTCACACATTTCACTCCTGAATAACGAACCTCTCACTCTTGTCTGGGTCTTACACTAGCCTCTATTCTTCAGTCGTATTCTGACCATGGATTCGCATCTCCAGTAATCTCTAGTAACCTTTTAGTAATCCTCTTGAGGTAGATCTTGGCTACAGAATAGTAGCATTAAGGCAGTATGAGCAATATGTTGTAAGTCTGGTCATACCTTAATGCCAAAATTACCTTCAAGTTTAATTAATTCATTTATTTACAGTTTTCTAAACGATACTGTCAGTAGCGTTGTTCTATTTTATTACTCCGTGATTCTAGGTCACTTCTGCCGAAGAATGTACTTAAGCCGATCAATTTTTTTGTTTGCCATTTTGTGCACAAGGGCCAAAAGTACGTAATGTAATTCGGAAAACTGTCAATAATTTCGAAAAACCTGTAAATTTATAGCAAAATTAACTCCTTACATAAGTGAATGTACGTTCCCACCTCATGACTCGAGGTACGCGGATTCAAACCCGGCGGAGGTCGTGGAATTTTAAGGACGGAAAAATTCAGGGAACAAGTCCTCCGGTAGGGACTTTAAGCCGTGGGTCCCGTGTCGTAGATTTACGGCACGTAAAAGATCCTCATGTCTCTAGACCTCTGAGCAAAATTAGGCAAAATGTTTCCCGCCCAAGTATTTTCCAATGCCTCCGGTAGATGGGGAAGTTATCGGGTACCAATGCCAGTAGAGGGCCGACCTCGCTGGAAGAAAGGAGAGATAGCGGGCACCAATATCGGTAGGGTATGGAGACAGTAGAAATTAAAGGGGGACATACAATAGACTATTAGTCGCGGTGCATGGAGAAACCCACCCCCTCTATACTGAATAACTGAAGTGAATGTAAAGATACACGCCGAAGCCGCTTTACCCTCAAGGATGAATGTTCGATATCCACTGAGAAGCAGGTTAGTTGGTCTCAGAGCCATGAGTTGAGCTACTAATGCCCGATGCTTTGTTTTAACACTCGAGGGAAAGTACAGAAAATCCTGTCACGTAGGTGACACTTGGGATCGTTCTTATTGACTCAGAACGGGCGCCAGACAGAAACAAATGAGTCTTTTCTCCCCAGTTTAGTTGCAGTGTCTGTCTAGATACAGTTTCTGAAAGCTTACGAGGTGCCAAAAATAATTATATTTTCTTGTGTCATGTCAAACAGCTCTATCCTGCATACTGAAGTGGGTATCGAGCGATGAGTTTCTGACGTTCGTTTCCAGCGCAGGTGATTCCAATTCACTGCTCCTCTTTCCTTCCTGCAGCGTCTGCACCCACGAAAAGAAGGTTCCCGGACATGCTAAGCTTTAAATCAATAACGCACCTGTTGTCTCTTTTCAGTCCTTTATCTTAGGGTCGATAAAACCTTCCCGAGTTCACTGTTTCACAATCATCTTCTCACTCAGGCCTACCACGTATGCGTGTCTCAGAATTTCCCAGATCACTTTAGGCGATTCCTCTAGTAACGGGGTTCTCCTCTGTGTGATCTTTTTCACACTAGCTGAAGACACCGCTATACGTCTTCCTTGCAACGAAACTTTGCGATGGACAAGGACAGAAATACAGCCTTGAGCTGTGTGAGGCAGAGTGATGGAAACAAGGATGGTAGTCCGAGGAGGAAGATGACGTTCCTACAAGATTAATGTCCTTAGCAGAGATTTATGAGCAGACGTAAACTGTGATTGGATATTGATTCTTTTACCCTCCCGCTTCTGAAACATGAGACAAGTAAAAATGAGATAAAAATTAGGACTGCATTATAGTGACGGTTTCTGATATTCCTACCCGACATAATAGCTAAAACTGAGGAAGAATGTTGTACTAAAATACCTCTTCCATGTTAGATTTCAGTCGTTATAACTGATATATCTTCTGGGATAGGGCACGGAGCAGTCTCTCTGCTGCCTCCATCTTCAGGGTTAAAGTGACCTGAAGCAAGAAGGCTCCATTGGTAACCACCTACGAAACCATATGGTGTCGCAGCCTATAGGACCACGATATTAATATCTTACATTATTTGTCGTCGAAAGACTATGGAGTAAATACAAACGGTAAAAGCATAGGATGTGACAAATTATAAACCCAGTTTACGTTAAACACACTGTTCTCTCAAGAGAGATGCACATATAACAATCACCATATTTGGCCTAAAGATTTTCATACAATTACACAAAATCGACTTTGGAGCCCACCCAGCCATCTATCGAGTGCGAACCAAGGGCTCTTTCCCCAAGGGTAAGGAGAGGAGGGTGAAGCTGTCCACTGACCTCCATCCAGTGCAAAGGTCAAAAACAATGTTTCCCATATGTCTTCACGGTGTAGTGCTTAACTAATTAAGCATAGGGACAACTTTACTTCTTATCTTTACATTACGTATGTTTGTGCGCACATCTTATTACCGTTCTGATTCCTTGCTGTTCTACTGTAAGAAACAAACACATCAATGAACCGCATTTGTGGATAAATTCTGATAGACAACAGAAAATGTGTTTATTTCACGCTAAGATGAATGAACACTTTCACGAAATAAATATATAACCGATTCAACTTCTCTGAACATAAAGCATATAGCTGAAAAGTCCTTATGAAATATCCCTTATAAGAGTACTATCTTATGGGATATAACACTGTGTGACACTCTTCATAACCACCGCTGTAAGAACCTCAAATACTACAGAATATCTCTCTGGTCAAACAGTTGAGAACACAGAAGCAATATCTTCATTCATCCATGCAACGACAACACTCCTAAATTTCGAACCCTAGCAGTAACATCAAAATCTTACTGACTTACACGTTCATCCAGCACCACTTCTTCGCTTTTCCTTCCAGCAGCTAAAACGTACTTCAATTTATCCATGTAAATAAACCTCTAAAAGATCACCACTAGCAAATTAAAGTATTCTTAAACCCCCAGAAATACTAAATGTAAAAATACACAAAAGAAGCAGAGAAATATAAAAATTATGGACTTATCTGAATTTAATATCAGAGTATGTAGTAATTTCAACGAAGAATGAAGAATTTCAATAAGTAAATATGTGCGAATGGGAGTGATTATGAAACGACCATTTTGTCTTCAACATGTGTCATCGGACACCTCCTAAACCCTTAACTACTCACCATACACGGACGTCATTCCAAACCATATGTGTTATTTCTACAGTTTAAAACCGGTACTACATCATTGATTAAGCAGTTTCGTAGTCGCTGAAGAATCTGATGGATTACGTGTATTAAAAAAATGAAGCAGTCATTGCCTATTCTAAGATATATTACAGCATTTTCCTGGATCAACTGAGGAAATCACAGACCATCCCAGCCACAAAGACAGGCACTCGAGACCAAGATCTCGCGTATGAGAAAGAAAAGTGTTAACCATTCAAAGTCTCACCTACTTTCCACAAAGTGCATACATATTTCTCTTCGTGTTTCTGTGAAGGCCTACTGGATGAAGCTTGACCCCATGTGGTGGGACGAGCGGTAGGTCTTTTACTGGTCTTTTTTACTGGCTGCATTTTAGCCTGTCTTTAGACTTACTTTACTTCATGCTACAGAAATATTAAGTAAGGAAACAAATGATTTATACAATTCATAGATCTTCTCAGTATCCAAACAGATTATTTCTTGAAGAAAGCAGTCTTCTGGGATGTGGCACCGTGTAGATGGTGTTAACCGACGTTTCGGAGGAACGTATCGCCTCCATCTTCAGGGTAGAAGGAAAAATAAGAAATTCGCAAGCGAAGAGACCGTGAGAATCGGTACCGGTATTCTGCTTCCTCTCTCTGAACGTGGAGGCAGTAAGTTGCTCCGAAATGCTGGAAACCACTTACCAAACTACATGACGGTGTCATAACAAAGGAGATCGCATTCTTACATTTATATTTATATTCATATTAATAACCTCCAAGCCCTGGAAGCGTTGCACGCAACAGGTTGTCTAGGTAGCGCTTTAAACTTTGATTCGGTAGATGCTCAGTTCGAATCTCGGTTGAGATACCGGCTATAATGACTAGAGTTCATCGCGAATTTCCTCGCCTCTCCAGGCAAATACCGGGTTAGTACCTCGACTTGGCCACGATCACTTATTTCCGAATGACTTTCAGTTCTTCATGCATTAATCACCACATCATCCAGTGTTAAACAGAAAGCGTCGATAAGTACCCTACGAAGATAGAAGAGGTGCACTCCCACACATGTACGTCGTACACATCCCAGTGTGGCAGTGAATAAATCAGAATTTAGCTGCTTTGTAACTCCAGAATAATTTCCTTCTTCTGTCTTAGGGGGACTTCGTTTTCTTTCGTTTTTGTCTCCTCCTTCTATCTGCCCCCTCTTAATTTCTGCATCTAGAGCTGTTTCCCATTTTCTCTCTTTTTCGACAGGCAAATTAATGACATTCCACTACTGTCTTCTGATGTAAGTAAAAATAGTAAGCAGAACAGAATTCTGCCCAAACAATGTAACAGCAACACAAACAATCTTCTTTTATTTTCATTAAGAAAATGCGAAGTTGACTGTCTTAGTTAGGGCTGTGAAGCAGGTTAAAATATAGGGTGTAACATGAATCCTAGAATTTATACTTGCATATACAGCCCCTTCACGATGCTCACTTCTTCCAAGGCGAGTTCTGTCACACGTCGTTTGCACGTTTACGTGCCTTGTTGGATATGTCTGATTGTATTCTGCATTATTTCATAATTTCCTGGCACCCTGTACATATATCTGAAGGTTCACTACCTCATTCATGAAGCTGAGCCCTTCTTGAGAAGCCGCCAATTATGCAGCCACTCAAGAACTTCCAAGCATTTCATAACTACTAAAGACAACACCACACGCTGTGGGGGAAGCACACACAAACCAGGAGCATGTGAGTACAGAAAATGGCAGTCAAAAACTGAAAGTAGACCACGAACGTGAGGGGCAAGCTGCAGAGAAAAACACCTTGATACATTTACGAAAATGACGACATCCCGGGTGAGGTGAAATAACATGCAACAGAAATTTTAAATGTTTTTATCTCGTTTTACTTAAAAAGAAGACTACAGCGTGTGATTTTAAAACCAATTAAAACAGTGTAGCATTTTTTTAACACAGTCTTAGTAAAATATCTGTAATATAAAAACACCTGAAAATGGCCATTTGAGGCCGAAACATGTAATACTGAAGTGTAAAATGTAAAAGTGTTGCAATTTTGACGGAAGATAAACAATGGACGCAAATTTGAACAATTGCATCGGGATGCTGAAATACAGAATCAGTTCATTACCGTGTTCCCAAGAGCCTGTCCCTAATCCTGAGCCAGCTCAAACCAATCCATACCATACCACCCTATCTCTCTAAGATCCATTTTAATATTGTGCACTACCATACGTCTTGGTATTCCCAGTGGTCTCTTTCCTTCTGACTTTCCCAAAATATCCTACATGCATTCCTTTTCTCCCCATTCGTACCATATTCCCAGCCCATCTCATGAAGATTCACTACCTGACAAATTATTTCTGAACTGAAACAGACTATAGTGCCCCATCCACAAACGTGGAAGTAAATTCTCATGTCTTAGCTATTTGCTTTTATGACTACTTTGGTGTTGTCTTCCATGAGGTACTTGGGCTAGAGAGTTGCAAATCAAGCTGGACCTGGAACAACACTTAGGAGCACGCTACATGTCAATCCAACGACTGTACACTACACACGTTTGAAATTGGCTCAGGGATGCCAATGAAACAAAGTAAGCATGGTCTCTCATTGCATCAGCTAACCAATTAACGACTGTAGCCCGAATATCTCAGACGGTATAGCAACTTACTACAGGCTAGACGGACGGGGTTCAAATCCCGGCAGGGGTAAGGAATTTTTCTCTGCTCCACAGCGTCCGGAACACCTGTGGGGACGACCTTGCCTGATATTCCATGAGTACCGGGGCTCTTTTCCCGGGGGCAGTGGCGTAAAGCTGCCCACTCTCTCCCATCTAGTGCCAAGCTCAAGAATCGTGGAGCTACACCTCCATTCCCTCAAACGTATTAATGGCGTAGTGCTTCATTAATTTGGTATACTGAGAAATTTACCTTTTTACTTTCCGTTATCAATTAAAGATTAACTGACGTTCAGAAATTAGTCCTTTGTTACTGCAGAAAATAGGGCCTATCTAAGAACCAACGTCACTAAAGTAAGCCTGCCGTATGTGAGGACAAACATGTTATTCAAAGAGATTTCATGGAGGTAAGAATTACAAATTCAGTACTTTCTCTAAATCATATGTATATACGTATATAAAACGGCCGCGCCATAGCTTAAACGCTTAGTCGCTGGCTTCCAACAGCGGCGGTCCGTGTTCGATCCCGGGTCTGGTCAAATTGGATTCGTGGTAGACAAAGTGGTGCTGGGGCGGGTTTTCTCCGAGTACTTCGGTTTCCCCTGCCAATCTTCATTCCACCAAATTCTCCATCTTCATTATCACCCGGGGCAGGTATAATAGGCCAATCAGTGGCCGCCGTGCCGAATGGACCCAGTTGGACTCCATCCCCCACTAAGCGAATTAATACATATATATGTATGTGTCTTTCATTGACACAAAAATACAAAAGTGAACTGGCACATATACAATTTACATTCAGGTTATAGGCCACGCTTTAAATAATTGTCTAGACAACTTCCTGCGAAGTTAACCTGAGAATCCGGTATACATCCGGTATAATTGTAAGTATAGTAGTACCCCAGCAACTCTTGAAACTTAAATTTATAAGCTTGAAACACTGTGTAAGAACGAGTTAAATTGTCTTACTTGTTTCCATTTTGGTGCATTTTTTATTGGAAGTCTGAACAGAAAGAAGATAAAAAAGCCCGTCGCTATTCAGGATTGTTAATGACATTGCGAAACTTTAAAGACTGGAACCTTGGGATATCGGAAGAAATAACTGCACCTCTATGCGTTGCAATGTGAGAGATTCCGGGTTCTCTTTCTATGTATGATCCGCGAAGTTGTCAACAATAACAGTATGAATCATTATAACAAGAAGTGAACGATTTCTTTTACAGAACGCAGTAAGAATATTGGATCAAACAATGTCAGGTTTGTTTGGAATATTTCTCCTGATATTCTACTCTCGCTGATGACAACAAAAATATTTCAGTGTTTTAAAATGTCATTATAATATTCAAATCAACGTCCCTTAAAAGATAAGTTTTAAACTACTTCTAGCACTTTATGGAAGAGTGTTTATGTACAACACATTCACAATCAAGCCTCAGACTGCACCAGCTACAGATCAACACGTTTTCTGCACGGCTCACTGAGACCGTAGATTAAAAATACAAGATGAATATTCATTTTAGAGCATTTTGAGGGAATGTTTTGTAGCCGCGGTTTAACTTTTGAAAGCTTAGACTACAAAATGTCATACTTTTTTGTATGAATCTACTCAAATCTTGGCTATTTGTTATGAGATTAAGTTTCTTAGAAGTGAAATAACCTATACCGCTATTTTCTCATTATCGAATGATATCAAATCATTGGATGCCAAGGACTGAACATGTAGCACGTATCACAAGATAAATGTATACAGATTTGTAATTGTGAAAAACTGAAGAGAAAGAATCATTTGGGAGAGGAAGGCATAGATGGATCTTATGGAGGCAAAGCGTGATCATATGGACGCATTAATTTACTGCTGAAAATCTTGCTAAGTCTAACAAGTGAATTCAAGATAAATAAAAAAGTGAGAGGAAATGTACAGTGACAGCTCATACATATCGTTATAACATTAGCATTATCCTCACATACACTCATAGGTCTCGTCAGTGGTTCCTTCTTTCAGGTTTTCGACATAAACACTCTGTGGGTTTGTCATCTCTCCTATTCTTGATACTTTTCCCTTCCTCTTCCACTTGTTGGTCCTAATAACATTTAATGTATTCTTCTGCAAGTACAATTAGAATGATCAAGTCAAGGAGGATGAGGTGGGCAGGGAATGTAGCAGGAATGGGGGAGAAGAGGAATGCATATAGATATTGGTGGGAAAGCCAGAAGAAAAGAGACCACTGGGAAGACCAAAGAGTAGGTGGGTGGACAGCATTAAAATAGATCTTAGAGAACTAGAATAGGATGGTAGAGATTTGATTGATCTGGCTCAGGATAGGGACCAGTGGAGGGCTCTTGTGAAAACGGTAATGAACATTCGGGTTCCATAAAATGCTGGGAAATTCTTGAGTAGCTGCAAATTTGGCTTCTCTTCTAGAAGGGCTCAGCTTCATAAGTAGGTAAGTAAGTACTTAATAAAGCGGCCTCCGTAGTCTAAAGGTAACGTTCCCACCTCATGACTCGTAGTACGAGGGTTCAAGTACCCGGCGGAGGTCGTCGAATTTTTAAGGGCGGAAAAATTCAGGGAACAAGTCCTCCGGGAGACTCTTTAAGCCGTGGGTCCCGTGTCGTAGCTTTACGGCACGTAAAAGAACCTCATATCTCCAAAGGAGGTCACTGAGCCAACATTACGGACGTTTCCCGCCCAACAGCAGTCCCTAATACCTCTGGTAGATGGGGGAAGCATTATAGATACCTCTCAGCTAGTAGAGCCGGTCTCGCTGGCTGGGCGGGACTGATGGTAAGCACCAGTACCGGTAGGATATAGAGACTGGTAGAAATCATAGAGTGAAGCACAATGGACCAATACAGGTCTAAGTGTATGGGGAAACCCACCCTCTCCAAAATAACTAAGTACTTAATAACATTTCACAAAGAACACAAATTGTACTGCTTTTAGTTGTGCAATTTACCCCAGCCTTCTCTTAATTCCTCTCTCTTGGGTTCAGATGTGTAGGTTGTGAATATGATACATTAATTTGAACCCAATAAGCACAATGAATTAACGTGAACAAAGCCTGTCTCCTACTCGTATAAATCTCTTGTGATAAGAGATCCGTTAATACGAAGCAAAATGTGGACCCAACTCTTAAGAGCCGAGGACGTGGAGGGACATCTATGAGGATCTGGTCATGTTGCATTTATCAATCATACCAAAGCAATCTGCAGCGTTTGTCACGGAAAAGAAATGTAATACACGAGTCCAGATCACATTGATCAACAGAAGCACAGAGATTTCTGTGTGGTGCTTCGGAAAAATGATGATTATTTACTGTTACCAGTGGAGAACTAGGAGTTTACGAAACTCTAGGGTCTGTGAAAGCCGATCCATTTGTCATACCATGTTGTGCGCGTTTGCTCATGATTTCTCGAGGGTTTGTTATCTGTTACCCTTCCACTTTCCCCTAGGTTTTCGTGTTTTTTTTTTTTTTAAGGTGTATCCGATCTACACAAACAGGACACCATAGCAAGATCATTCGAGACGCGAGTAGCAGTGACACTGCAGCTTATACGTTCATTTCTTTCTCGCAATAAAAATCTCAACATCGGCTAACAGAGAACTCTCGGTGCATTCTTACTCACTTACTTACTTATGGAGCTGAGCTATTCTTGAGGAGAAGACAAATCTGCAGCTACTCAAGAATTATGCATGCCTCTTCTCTCTTATTTGTGCTACAAGCCCTGCCCACCTCATCCTCCTTGACGTGATCATTCTAATTATACTTGGAGAAGAGTACAAGTTATGAAGCTCCTCATTATGCAGTTTTCTCCATCCTCCTGCCAGTTCATCTCTCTTCGGTCCAAATATTCTCCTCAACACCCTCAACACACTCGCAGCTAAGAAGGGAACACGCACCACAAGACACGGTTTATAAAGCATATAAGAAAAACGACCCCCACAGTGGAAGAACCACACGCAAATTTTAATTATGAAACATAAGATGAATAATCTTAACAAGTTTTAGTGTGTGTAAATTTATTATAGTTGACAAATATGCACTTTTTAAATAATTTTTAAAAGGCAAGCAATGAAACAGATTAGCGTAATTAGGGCACCTGATGATGGCACTATGTTGCCGAAACATGTCATGAAGTAACAGGTGAAACTGAGTGCACTACAAGACGGCAACTGTATACATATCATGGACCCTCAGTCTGTGTTCCCATTGCATCCTAAAAAATTTAATTCATACAGCCCATAACGCCTGGTTTTCTTAAATCATATCAACTACGTATAACACAGTTCTTGCAATCATTATTCCTATGCTTCACCTTTTGTTCTTCTTCTCTCTCCCATTCTTCCATTCTTAATATCCGTCATCATCATTACTGTTATTGTTATTATTGTTGCTTACCATTGCTGGTAGGTGTTTTGTTGTTTTTCCTTCTTCTTGCTCGTGCTAACTTTGTAGTTGTAATTATTATTATTATTATGTCACTATTATTATTATTATTATTATTATTATTATTATTATTATTATTATTATTATTATAGTTATCGCCTCATATTATTGGGCACTCTGTTCATGATCCAGTGTCAAATCTTGTGCCTAAGGCTTATCGCGTAATAGTTTAGTGGAAAATACGTTGGAAATTAAATTAAATGCCACGTTAATATCTTCCTCAGGCTGTTTGATTCAAGAACGGTCGTGTTCTGCAGTTCAGAGCTGGAATGTTCATCAAGGGTGTCTTCAAAATAGCCTCTACTTCTGAAAGAATGACGGGCTTCCGGTAGCTCCTGTGATTGCTGATGACGTCCTCATGTTCGCATTTCAATTGCGCTGTGCTTACGTATGTATACGTCAGTACTATCCCTCTCTTTTCTGCTTCTACTTGCTTAGAGACACTGAAACGTAACTGCGTGCAGACGCCCTGTTGGCACATTGTGTTTATTCTCCCTTAGCTAAAGCACGTGTTAAGAGTACCATTGTCTCGTCCGATTGCTGCAAACTTATGTACTTACTATCATCTGTAGTTTTCAGCATCTCTGTAATATGTTGCTTTTGTTAAGTGTCAAATCTTGCGCGGCAATTATCTTGCTTTCAGTTTCTTCCTAAGCCCTTACTTGTCTTCTCGTCTGCTGTCCAAAGACATAAAAATTAGAATATACAAAACTATAATTTTTCCTGTAGTTATGTATGGGTGTGAAACTTGGTCTCTGATATTAAGGGACGAACATAGACTGAGGGTGTTTGAGAATAGGGTCTTGAGGAGAATAGTTCTATTTGGACCGAAGAGGGACGAAGTGACAGGAGGTTGGAGAAAACTGCATAATGAGGAACTTCATAACTTGTACCCTTCGCCAAACTTAATTATAATGATCAAGTCAAGGAGGATGAGGTGGGCAAGGGAATGTAGCACGAATGGGGGAGAAGAGGAATACATACAGGATATTGGTGGGAAAGCCAGAAGGAAAGAGCCCACTAGGAAGACCAAGGCGTAGGTGGGTGGAAAATGTTAAAATGGATCTTAGAGAGATAGGATGGGATGGTATGGATTGGATTGATCTGGCTCAGTATAGGGGCCAGTGGAGGGCTCTTGTGGACACGGTAATGAACCTTCGGGTTCCATAAAGTGCTGGGAAATTCTTGAGTAGCTGCAGATTTGGCTTCTCCTCAAGAAGGGCTCAGCTCCGTAAGTAAATATAATTAATTATGAAATTCTTCATAAAATACGATTAGGGTGATCAAATCAAGGTAGATGCGATGGGTGGGGAACACACGACATGTGGGACAGATGAAATACTCGTATATACAGGAATTTAGTTTGAAAGCCTAGAAGGAAGAGATCAACTGGGGACACAGTCGTGATGGAAAGATCAAAATGGATTTCAAAGGAAGAGGTTGTCAGGATGTGAAATTGATTCATTTGGCAGTAGATAGGATCCAATGGCGAGTTCCTGTGAAGTCACGGCTCTTCGTGTTCCATATAAGAGCGTAAGGAATTTATTAAAGCCCTGAGTGACTGACTCTCAGTACCTTAGGAAGTCTGTTCCACAGAGTTTGTTCAGAAGTAACTCAATTTGTGCTTAAAAGAGTAATGTTTATACAGATATAAAATATTGTAACGTGTTTTGCGTTACTGATCCCACTTCTGACACCAGTTGTCGCGTATCGGGCGTATATCGCGACAAATAAATTCACGATGTATTCGATGTAGCGAATTTTATTTCACATCCGCTCTCACAATCACCCAAATTACAATCTGACGATTACTGCTATCTGCAGTATCACAATTAGTACACTGAAAAATGCCACAATACAACTGACTAGTTGCTGGCTAACTCGGCGGTAGCTCCAGGACTCGCTGACTGTCTCAGTACAACTGACTGTGAATAGCCTTCGCTGCTCCGTATGTAGCCTCGATCGGACAATACGGGAAAACGGCCACGTAATAGGCACCCTTCTTGCCTGGCCCTGTGTTGCTATGTAACGCTAGCGGAGGTAACCGCTGTTACTATCGTAACGTCGCCGCTGTTGACTCGCGTTGCCTAGCGACCGCGATATCCCTCGGTGACGTCACCGCGGAGGGGAGTGGCGGGGCGGGAACTCGCCTATTACCGTAAGAACGCGAGCGTTACGTTACCGCCACGTACCGCTGGGGAGGTAGGGGTCAACATGTCACAATATATTAACAATGTCGTCTTGTGGGATGTGGCGCCGTGTATATGTTGTGTGAACCGACTGCAGACTGCAGCCACCTGTTCATCTGATTCCTCCCTCGAGGATTTTTCTGCCTTGAAGATGGAGGCATTACGTTCTTACGAAATGTCGGTTCACACAAGATCTACATGGCGCCCGTGGAAACCTCAAATCTTACAAATATGTGATAAATTACAACTTCTGGGTTTACTTCAGCATCAACTGCATTGGCCATATTACATTAAGTACTTATTAATTGTGGCTTTTGGTCAGGTGGACCACTTCGAAATTCAGTACATGGCCCTTGCTACTATATTCCTCGTCAAAATCAATCGAGCTCACCTACGGGCTATAAACAAGGTTTCAAATTTTTCGTAATTCCCTGGTGGTTGTAGCAGACATTCGCGTATGAATTTTTGCACTGAAATCTTAAATTGGATCTATACGCGGCATATTGGTGCCTTGTGATGCCATAATCCATCGTCAGATTGCTTACTAAATACGTACTCCACCGTCCGGTCGGTAGTGTAGTGGTTGAGGCACTATGCTACAAGCTGGAAGGTCGAGGGTTCAAATTCCGATGAGGTCATTGGATTTTTTCAGTTGACCTAATCCTTCCAGCAGCACTATGGCCCTGGGGTTTACTCAGCCTCTAACTGAAATGAGTATTAGGAATTAATTAAATAATTTTCCTGGGGAGTAAAGCGCGGCCGGCGCGTAAGGCTGACAATCTTACCGCCATCTTTGAGCCGATTGTCTAGATAATGTGGGACTCTCAACGTCTCACAACCCTATGGGCCTTCACGGCCTGTTACAGGGATAGCCTTACTTTACTTACTTTACTTTTTTTATCGTCCGATGAACAAAAATTTCAGGAACTGGAATATTTTCCTTGGATTTAATATTTTGTATATTTCACTTTTCTTAATGGAGTGCGATATCCAATCATTTGCTCCTCCAGATATTTAGAATATTTTGTATGTAATGTTTTGACATTCTGCTTCTACCTTAACACCTCTACTATCTACTAAATATGTTAATCGCGTTTTGCATTCTGAGTCAAGCAGTGTAGTAGCTTGTTCCAATCATGTACTAACCAACGGGCAACAGACAAGCTATAAGACTCCTCCTGAAGTTCATATATCACAGTGGTCGAGGGCTTTAGTCATATTTCACGCCTATTGCTATCTCGATAAGACGCTAAAGAGAGACTGGAGAATCAGATAGACCGCAAACGTCTATTGGCTTCCTGGTCTGGATTTCTGTGAATGACAGTTCTGATAGACCGGCAACGAAAACAGACGGGAACCGAGGGAGAAACGCTTGCGGTCTGCAAATTGAGCCAATCCTCAATATTCTTTATGAAATGAAAACTACCGCGGAATGATATCGATTTACCATATTCAAAATTTCTATTGCACGAATCCTCATGGAAAGAGGGAATTTGAGGACTGAGATTCAGACACGTAGATAATAATGTAACGGGTGTTAAGGAAATGTGTTCACGGTAAAAAAAAATAAGTGGAGTGAATTGTACCAGTTAGGATTTAGTGACGGTGTTGAAGCTTTTGACAGCCGGTAATCCTGGACAGACTCAAACCGGATATATCCCGAATATAAGCGCAATGGTGAGCATTTAATTATGGAGATGGTCGTAGCCTGTTTTAAGGCACTACCCCAGAATCACTGTGGGCGAAAAACCATGATTAAAGCATATTGCGGGCCTCGATTCGAAAACAATAACTTCTGGTTACACTTGCTTATCAATACAACAAGATGTCAGAGTGTATGCAAGTCTAGAACGTTATCATCTTTCCCTCCACCCTGTGCCTGTGTGCCATATACGATCAGGGGGCAGTACAACAGATTGAAAGAGGAGCAGACGACACAAGGGTCGATCTCTCGCTCGTTTTCGAGATCGCTGTTTTTCTTTATTGGATTTATGTCATGGAGCACAAGTTGGACGCCTGACGTCACTAAGAAGGGAAATATAACGCGAACCAGCGTCTTACAGAAGACTCTCACTGTACCCCGACCCTGTCGTCATCGGTGACGTGAAAAGTTATTGGACCTAAAGGGATGCTAAACCCAGAGGCCAGGTGTCTGAACGTGGAGGAGATATCTTAGGCGTCTTGAACGTGACGCATGTCAGAATGTTCCAGGCTGTGTCAGCTCTTTCTTCTGCATGAAAGTGACAGCAAACTTGAACTGTGTATTTCTTTGTTTAGTCATCAAGAATGCTCAGATATGTGAGCTTATCCACATTCACAGTTTCTGTCAACTCGACGAGCTGAAGACATCTATTTGACAGGTGGAAGGGGCGAGATGGAATCCAGTTCAGCCGCTTTCAGTGATGGGATACATTTGATTAATTATTAATTTTTAGTGACATTTTAAGAACAGTTTATACAGCTTCTAATGTTAGAGTGATTACGAATAATAAACGGGAAATTATGTGGAATAATCCGGCCGACACATTGTTGATGTTTAACTGTGGAGTTGGTGTGTGGTGTGTGTGTGTGTGTGTATGTGTGTGTGAGCTAAGAGGAAGGATCCATAAGGTATTTATTTAGAGAACAACAAATTTTTACCTACGGAAATTGTACCTTGTGCTAAAAAGAGAGCATCATTATTCCGAAACTTAACAACAAGAGAATCCTACGTGAGGTTATATGCCAGCAAAAGAGCGAAAAGATGTATTCAGTGAGAGTGAGAGAGACAGATTAGAACCGAATGTCATTTTCATTGCAAATATACAGTTAGGTAAGTCCTTTAGGCGCCGGTCACGGTAGCCGAGCGGTCTAAGGCATGCTTTGCTGGCTCAGAAGCCGGGATCGTGGGTTCGAATCCCACTCAGTGCATGGATGTTTGTGTGCGTTTTTCTGTGTTTGTCTACAGGTATAGGCCTTGCGACGAGCTGATCACTCGCCCAAGGAGTCCTACCGTATGTCTAAGATCTAGAAAAACCGAAGTGAACGGAGAAGTTCATGGAGGTAGGCCTAGGCCCACTGGGGCTGTAGTGCCAAGGAAAAAAAAAGTCCTTTAGGCAATTCTTGGCCTGCGTATATATCCTAGTTCTAACTTAATTAGTTTTCTTCTTCCTGAAACAAGTTTCCATGTTCACACCAATTCTCTTATTACATATTTATCACATCACGTAAAATTAAATGATGAACATGTAGGAATTCTAGAGTTCATTACGTGTAAGTGAACTCGTGGCACACATCGTCATCTGTTCACTATTTAATATAACTTCCTTTTAATTTCCTTCCAATTCAAGGATTAAATATTACAACCCAGCTACAATATTCAGAAGCTCTAAAACTGTTATATCTATTTCTGGGTCTTCCCACATCTCTCTGTCCTTTGGGATAATATATTATTAAGTATTCTAAATAATACAAATTGAAAAATATGTAGTCAAATATTTGTGAGTACAATTTCATATCGCGATTATAGGAAGGAAATTAAACCTGTTTTATTTTAAGAGCCATGTAGCAGCTGGTTGACTGGTATTGGCTTGCAGTTAGACAGTTCGTTAATGCTAGAAAACATGAAACGAGAGGAACTGAGAGCTACAAAAATTGCACGATGTCTAAAGGGAAAGTAATAGACAGACGCAGAAGAATGAGAGACAAGATTATTCTGCGTCACACAGTTGCAATGCTTAGATTTGGAATTAAATTCTGTCAGTAGGGCAAGAATCTTTCTTAGGTTAACTAAATAACAAGCAGCAGTAGAGAAGGATTCTATCTTGTAAGATGTAAAGCCGTGTAATCAGTTGAAAGTCAACCGACGTTTCTGAGGAACATGTCTCTCCCATCGGGGTTGAACAGTAAACCAAGAAATAAGCCACCATGTTTGCTGTCTGTTTCTTCTGGTTTCTTGCTTGGCTTTCCCTTAAGCCTCGAAGATTACTACAGGATTGTCCGAAACTCAATGGAATATAGGTGTTTTATCCCAGAAAATAGAACGAAAACTACTGTGAAAACCTCAAATCCTACAAATAGTACAGAACTGCGGTCGTCCAGCCCACAACCCATTGCTACATCGACTGAGATATCCCAACTCATACAGTTCTCGTTGAGGAAACTTATTAAAATGACGACAATTGCAAATTCCCTGTTTGCTGTTCCGGTTCAGGCGACATTACATGAGCCCTTATGGAGCATGTAACTGCTTATATTCGTATGTATGTAGACAGAGGCGCACAAATCCTGACGCTACGTACATCTGTGTGTTACGAATAACCACAGCCCTTTCTTGGGCCCTGGCCTCTTCTTCAGTCCCGTAAATCTTTTTTACATAGACGATAGGTCTCCTTGGACGAATGATCAGCCCATCGCAAAGCCACTACCTACACACAGAATAAACACAGACAATACAGACATCCATGTCTTGAATGGAATTCGAGCCCACGATCCAAGCGTTCGAGGAAGAGAAGACAGTTCATATCTTAGACGGCGCGGCCACTGTGATCGGCTCGAAATCGATACCAGCCCAAATTATGCACTAACATAAATAATGAAGTTGTGTATTTATTAATTCATGGATTTTATTAGCAACATTTGAAGGAAAACAGGCAATGGAAGTTCCTCCTGGAACCCGTTTTTTCGCCAAGTTGTTTTCAGATCATCTGAAGCGCAGCGAATATGACATGCATTATTCATTTAATAACAAAGCGGCGGACGCAGATACTGAGGGGAATGTAAATGGATATGGACTAGAGTTTATTGGTCTGCTGTATGAGGGGCACTGCTTAGACTGGTGATAGCAAAGTTTTTGTAGTTTGCCTGCCTCAATGACGAAAAGGCGCAGAAAATGTTGTGAGTTTCAATATTAGCAATTACCTACTTACAGCATATAATTAATAGTATTAAAACTTGTTCTTATATGTTCTGCTGAGCGGTTATAATTGTGTGGAATTTAAAGCAAGCCCACAGAGTAATCGCGGGTTCGAATATCACCTTAAAATTACAGGCCTATATTTACCTTCTTTTCTTCATTGGTTCGGATTCTGCACTGACCCGCTAGCCTGAACATGATCCGTTCATTACGCACAAAGTCAGTTTGCTCAGTTTCTTAAATATTATTAGTTATATTATTATGAAAACGCAGCTATCCTGTCATTATGTTAGTGGAAACATAATAATAAATTTATTTTAGTCCATCAGAACTTTGTTACGTGTTCGTCCTTACGTCAGCCTTATGCGCCGGCCGCCCTTTACCACCGAGGAAGATTCCTGATACTCATTTCTGTTAGAGGCCGAGTCGACCCCAGGGCCATAGTGCGGCTCGAAGGATTACGCCAATTGAAAAAATTCAACCTCATCAGGACCCGAGCCCGCGACCATCCTGCTTGTAGCATTGTGCCTCAACCAACTACCGCGAGGGTCTGCTAACAAAAAAGTGTAATCACTCCAAAACTGTACCACGTATGCTTATCGGGGATGTTTTAAATCTTCATGCGGAAACGAGTTGTTACATAATCGCTCCTGCCGTCTCAATATGAACTAAAGGTCAGTGGTGCCAACATAATCTAGACTGGCTCTCATCTACCTCCTTGCTATGGGTCATCATGTCACAGCTAGGCTCATGTCCAATGACAGAGCTTGAATGGGGCCTCCTACGCGTAACGTTTCGGCACTGAATGAGAAGTCTTACAGCAACATCCTGGACGTGACACTTGCTTGAAATGAGATGGAATTTCTGTATCACTGAAGGCAGAGTCCCGTCGAATGCTCAGGAAGGAAGTTTCTGTTTGTGGTAAATGAGCCCTGCTATAATTACATGTTATTCAAGTCCGAGAAGCACGTTGCATACGAAAATGAATGTTCTACTGTCATCTTCATGTCCTCTAGTCGTCTGTGCTAACCCTTTCAATGACACATGAAGCAGAAAGATNCTCTACCACTCGCTCCATTCCTTACTGGACTACGAGTGTCTACTCTTCTGCGTGACTGACTTGGTTCTGATTTACGAGTCGGCCACTTCTTCAGCTTCCGTTGTCCGCTGGTTAACACTCTGCAGCTGAACACTGAACTCTCTTGCGAATGCCGAATGACTGAATTCTCTGACGAAATAATCCAACCATGAATTCACGACCGAACTCTCTTTTATAACTCGGGACGAACCGACGAGAGATCATTACTTCAAACAGTTCTATTATTTTGTGTTTATTCGTTGCAGCGGGAACGTATTCTAGAGAGACGTTGCCCAGTAACGGACTATTCCGTGTCTATTCGTTGCTGCAGGAACGTGCTTAACGAACCGTTGCCCCGCAATGGTCATATTCGTCGTATTATATTTGGGATTAGGTAAAACAGTTCTTCGTTTTTACAGTGAACTATCATCTGTAATTTACGTTTAGCCGTTCTATACGAAACTTCTCAAAACATAAATATTTTCCTTATTGAAATATTTTTTTCGTTATTTGCGACATTTGCTAAAGTATGAGGAAATATTTTCGGTTATTCTCATACTTTATTTGAACGTAACACGTCTAAAATATCTCTATTACAATCCCTTGCTCATGAGCATATGAAAATCTTAGTGATCTAGATGAAATAGTCAAGTATATTCAGGAATATTATTCAGAAATTCTTTCATTTTATAGAATATTTATTATCAAGAAACATAAAATCAGTATAAAGGGTATAAAACAAAATTTTAAACATGAATTTTTATCAGTTATAACAAGACTTCCAATTCTGTGTTAAAAATTATATAGAAAATCCAAATTAACACAAAAGTTTATCAGGGTAACTATTTCAAAACTGGGATCCAAAGGATGCGCTCTATTGGTACAGACTGATGAATTAAACTATATCACACTGCCGTGCAGTGTGGAGTGACTACAGACGGGATTTTGGATAACTGGATTTACTGACCACTTATATGTAGCAGATCGTAACTACAAATAGCACTAACACTGCTGTTATTTCCACATTTTACAAAATCACGCTAAGTTTTTTCCAGCCTGCAATGTCTTCCATAGTAGCTGTCTGGTAACGGCTTTTAACGATGGTTAGTCTTCTTCCGGGCTCAACTCCTCTCTGAACGGCGGCTTCCTTCCAACTGAACTATTCTTGCTTCAACGTCCCTCCTCATAACCCTCTTGGAAGGACCGAATAGGAAACAACGTTTCCAACAGTATCTCTATTGTTATATGCGTATCCGTTGCTGTGGGAACGTGTTCACGGAGCCGTTGCATAGAAATGACTCTACTTGCTACAATATTCTAGTTTTCCTTCAGAGTGCCAAGCATACGTCTTCCTCTAAATTCCGAAGAATATACAAAACTTAAGTAGAAAGTCACACCAAAACTGCAAGCATCGGGACATTTTATTGCGACTCAGGGATGGAATGAACATAAGAGGTCTTATACCAGCACGCCTCGTCACTCCAGGCTGCGTTCCATGGGTTCGAAGGCGAAAGTTATTGAGTTTTCAATTTTTCCGTCTAGCTACAAAAATACGTGCCGCACCCAAAGGCATAAGAAACTGTAAATCTGGTGCACTCTCAGACGCAGTCCTGTAACTCAGTTCCTACTGACGAAGTGCTAACACAATGACAACACTACAGTTTTCTTTACAATGGCAGAGTTTCCAAACGTAGCAGTTTTTATACAATGGAAAGAACACACGAAGACGAAGCTGTGTCATGTTTGTTTTTCTTCTCTAAACATGGTGTGAAGATGCCGAATCGTTCTGTGAGAATAAACTCAAACTAAAGCGATCATTGCATTGATACCGTCTTCTAATCAGGTAGCGTTAGTAAGGTACAAACCTGTGCTTGTCGTCCAATCTCTTGAATAAATCTTAGTTTTTCCTTGGTTCTGCAGGCCGATTTAAAATTTTATTTCCTTCTTTGTAGAGGTTTTCCAAACTCTCGTGAACATACTACTCTATCAAAAAAGTATCCAACCTTGGGCCGGGAAAACAAAGTTCTGTATCTGGGTGGTTACAATACCTAATCCTTAATGTAATAAATTTTCTCTTACGGAAAATTGGACTGTAGATGGGTCTCTATTTTCGTAACACATAACATTCGGAGAAATATCCATACTACGAGCGAGATTCAAAATTTCTCTTATGGACAATCGGACTGCAGTGGGGTCTCTATTTTCGTAACACATAAAATTCGGAGAAATAACCATACTACGAGCGAGATTCAAAATTTCTCTTATGGACATTCGGACTGCAGTGGGGTCTCTATTTTCGTAACACATAAAATTCGGAGAAATAACCATACTACGAGCGAGATTCAAAATTTCTCTTATGTACAATTGGACTGTAGTGGGGTCTCTATTTTCGTAACACATAAAATTCGGAGAAATATCCATACTACGAGCGAAATTCAAAATTTCTCTTATGGACAATCGGACCGCAGTGGGGTCTCTATTTTCGTAACACATAAAATTAGGAGAAATATCCATACTACGAGCGAGATTCGACACCGAGATCGCAATGGAGTCGCCTCAGATTGCATTAAAATTCCAACTGGCAACTGAAATGTTCTAAGACCTCTTACGCCCGTACTTATTTGCAGCTGCTATTAAAACAGATTCTTCGAAGATATGTGACGATATCTAATCCGTTACATCGAAATTACTTCTCATAATACACAGTTATGTTCAGGATTTGGCAATCACGACGTTTCGGCAATTAACTCTAGTCCCGTGTTAACGTGATGGTTGTCCTTTCATTGGAGAGTGTTTTTAAACTATATCTCTCAGTACACCGAGAACCAGTCATCTGATGTAGGACTTGATATTCTGAAACCTTTCACCTATCTGCAGATTAAGCAGTGATACTTCTCAGAAGACACTAATCTTCATAACTGCATATCATTTTATTGGCGTACATTTTTGCTTTTAAAAAATCTGTCAGTATTACAGCAATCATTCATCTGAAGACAAGACGCGAATCTACTCGTAAAACGTTCTTGTGTTAAATATATAAGTTCTTAACTAATTGTATACAAGACAGTAAATTGACTGAAAGATTGTAGTATGTGATTGTCAAGAAAGGAGATTACAAAAAATATATTATAGTCCATTCGCGGAGACGAGACAGTCAGCGTAAACATAGCAAGCCCCGAGTCGCCTCAGCTGACAGCAAGGAGTGGACAAAGCGCGCAGTTACTTCATTGTACTCACTGCATTCGGACGCACGTTAACCTGCATTCAGACTGAAGAGTGAACTTTGGACGCCCCTGCAACGGGACACGCATCACGTGTTCGCTGCATGATTTCATTCAAAGAGCGAAGGAGACACCGCGTGCATTTGTTTACGAGGACTCTCTCGTCTCCGCGAATGGACTGTAGTATAATATCCTATGCACAGCACAACTATGATGTATTGCACATTATAATCCACTTGTTGGCCGGTCACGGTAGCCGAGCGGTCTAAGGCATACACGCTCGGAAGCCGGGATCGTGGGTTCGAATCTCACTCAGGTCATGGATGTTTGTGTGCGTTTTTCTGTGTTTGTGCACAGGTAGAGGCCTTGCGCCGAGCTGATCACTCGCCCAAGGAGTCCTACCATATGTGTAAGATCTAGAAAAACCGAAGTGAACGGAGTTCATGGAGGTAGGCCTAGACCCACTGGGGCTGTAGTGCCAAGGAAAAAAAAAATCCACTCGTTGAATTAATATAATGTAAAGTAAATGTAAGGTCGGTCACGGTAGCCGAGCAGTCTAAGGCATGTATTGTCTTCGTTCTCTTGGAAGCCGGAATCGTGGGTTCGAATCCCACTCAGGCATGGATGTTCAGTGTTTGTTTCTTTGTTTGTTTGTGTGTGCGTGCGTTTTTCTGTGTTCGTATACAGGTCGGCATTCCGACGAGCTCATCGCCCGCCCAAGGAGTCCTACCGAATGTCTAAAATCTAGTAAACCGAACGGAAACGGAGAGTTTCATGGAGGTACGCCAAGGCTCAAACTGGGGCTGTAGTGCCAAAGGAAAAAAAAGTAAATGTAAAGTTGTCCCTGCGCTTAATTAACTAAGCACCACGTATGAATGAATGGAGGTATAGTTCCACCATTCTCGAAGGAGATGATTTCGAATCGGTGCACAGTGAAGAATCTTACATATCTAAGAAGAATAATGTTATTGGAACAGTTAAATAGAAGAGATTAATATGCTGGATCTGACGAACAGGGAAGGCAGAAATGTGTACAGCATTTTGATAAGGAAACAGGCCACAAGTAGGTGAAGACAGTAATAACTTTGAACGACCTTATATTTTAGAGAATTAAACCCAGAAATATAAATTGGATTAAGCTTGTTCAGGAACTAACGGGGGGATCTGCTGGATGCTCACGGCGATGAAACTTCCGGTTCTGTTACCAGAGATAAATCATTAATGAGTTGTCACATCCACGTATAAGCATTGTCTCCACAGACACAAATGAACTTCACTAATATATAATTGGTTATACAGTATTTGTCAACATCGAAATTTCGACTGGATTGTTTAGTGGTATGTAACTTACATTTGCGTTAATATATTACGGATTAAGTGCAGTCCCAGTCAAGCATTTACGAGGTAATGACAGAATGAATTTACTGCAAGAGAGTTAACACCTAATTAGCTCACCATCTCCATGGCACAATATTTCTCTGAATGTTTCTACTTATCCAAGTGATCAATAAAATGTATGCAACTCGAAAATGCGCTCTTCGTTCCAACTGTTCCTCTTCTAATCACCCAGCTGAAACTGTTCCTTACATTATTTTCTCAGTCCTTTTATGTTCACATTTTCATCTAAGCATTTTGGAAGCAATTGCTGATAATTCACGCACCATACTTATGCTTTACTATCTTACTGTTCATCAGCTCTCTCTCTCTCCCCCCTTCCACCCCTCTCTATGGCTCTACAGCCTTTCGACCTTGGCCGCTTTTTATTTTTTTTAATCCTATACACAGTCGGTAGGACTCCTTGGACGGGAGATCAGCCAGTCGCAAAGCCGCTACTTACACATGACAACACTAACACAGAATACACGCACACAGACTTTTATGCCTCGAGTGGGATTTGAAAGCACGATCCCAGTGTTCGAGAAGACGAAATGGTTCACGCCTTAGGCTGCGCGGCCGCTGTGATCGGCGATTGCTTATAGTCAGTCATTAGCAAAAGTATCTACTGATGCTCCGTAACAAATTTTCCGTCCTATGTTGTACTACAGAGCATGTGGCTTAAAAATCATTTATTAGACTCATAACTTCGAAATCTTAATTCGAAACTGCAGTTCAAGTATTATAGCATTCAAGAGGTTCACATTCCATAAATATACTTTCCAAATGCGTGCTAAATTACAAATATGTAGTATATTATTACACGTCTAAAACCATGCTGGACCCAGCTTTACGATTTAGGTTAAGTGAACAAGCCTTCACTAAATCAGCATTAGCATGTCTTGCACAGAATTACTAACTAAATTCCAACTCTAGCTTCATAACTTGTTCTCTTCTCCAAGTAAAGTTAGAATGAACAAGTCAAGGAGGATGAGATGGGGAGCGCATGTAGCACGAATTGGGAAGAAGATGAATTCATATTCATAGGATATTGGTGGGAGAGCCAGAAGGAAAAAGATCACTAGGAAGACCAAAAAGTAGGTGGATGGATAAGATTAAAATGGATCTCAGAGAGGTAGAATGGGATGGTATGGATTGGACTGATGTAGCTCAGGATAGGAACCATTGGGGTGGAGGTGTATTGTGAACACGGTAATGAACTTTCGGGTTCCATAAAATTCTGGGAAGTTCTTGAGTAGCTGCACAATTGGCAGTTTCTCAAGAAGGGTTCAGCTCCATGAGTGAGTGAGTGAGTGAGTGACTGAGTGAGGAAGATTCCAACTCTACAACTGATGCCGTTTAATCCAATGCCAAGAGTGCAACATCAGAACAAATGATTCAACTGTAACTCGCGTACAAATGAAAACAAATACAGTGTTCTGAAAACGTAGTTATAACGTTGCAATTCTTGTTTCCTTGCTATTCCAGTTCTTATTGAAGAAAATGAAAACCCTTTCCTAATACATCATTCATTTCCCTAGATTGCTAGATTGGAATAATTTGCTAACAGTTGACGTCGATGAAATTTGCATAAACAGAATGGACGTTTGATTCCAGGCTTTGCATTTTATTCTGCTCAGATCGTAACACGAAACAAATTTTGTTTAGTCATAGAGCTGTTGATCACAACATAGAACCATTCATATTTCTATATTACTTAACGACCAAACGGGACATTTGTGAGGAAAGACTTTAAGTCTCAAGTTTCTGATAAATAATCTTGAGCATAAAAGACACGTAGGTTTAAACAAATTTTAATTAAAATATTACTGGGTAGGACTAAAGTTGCCGGTCACGGTAGCCCAGCGGTCTAAGGCATGCACTGTCTTCGCTCGCTCGGAAGCCGGGATCGTGGGTTCGAATCTCACTCAGGGCATGGATGTTTGTTGTGCGTTTTTCTGTGTTTGTGTACAGGTAGAGGCCTTGCGACGAGCTGATCACCCGCCCAAGGAGTCCTACCGAATGTCTAAGATCTAGTAAACCTAAGTGAAAAAGAGAGTTTCATGGAGGTAAACCTAGGCCCAAATTGGTGCTGTAGCGCCAAAAGAAAAAAAAAGGACTAAAGTTATCATGATAAAGAGGGACGCGATATTATAGCTAACGTAAGCAGATAACGCGGGCCACACAAATAAAAACTGATTTACTTTTATGTTCGTGTCCGTGCGTGTGTGGAATATATGTATATAGCAAAATCCACCCGAAGTTACCGTATTGGCACTTCTCGCCACACAGAAATATTATCTGTACAATCTATATAGAAATCTATACAGCCGACTCATTACTCGACTTCATCATTAATCGTCACTCACTCACTGACTCACTCATTTATAGAGCTGAGCCCTTCTTGAAAAGCTGCCACTTGTGCAGCTACTCAAGAAGTTCCCAGCATTTTATTTAACCCGAAAGTTCAATACAGTGCTCACAAGACCCCTCCACCGGACCCTATCCTGAACCAGATCAATCCAGTCCTATCTCCCTTAAGATCCATTTTAATATTATCCACCCACCTATGTCTTGCACTTCCTAGTGATCTCATTCCATCTGGCTTTCCCATCATTATCCTATATGCATTCCTCTTCGCCCCATTCGTGCTACATGCCCTGTCCATCAATTAATCATCACTAAACCGAAATAATATTTCTTATTTTACCAAACTGTAGGATCCAGCATTAAAAATAGTAATGTCACTGTACTATAACTTTAAATGTTTACGTTATTATTTGACAATTTTGTAACGCATAGAAAAATATTTCCTTACAGTCTGTAAACATGATTATAAACTCCCTACCGTATCTACTTTCACGCGTGCAACTAAAATGCAATTTCATATTTAAAATATCATATGGTATTATCTTGTTGCACATCACTTATTATTCATGTCACTGGTTCACCGTCTTATATGCAACGCGTCCTTCTAGAACTTGTTTAAAAGTTTCTTATACACACACAATGCGTCTTTCAAACTTTACTTTAAAGTTTCGGCACACTGCACTACATCTTTCGACCGATATTAATCATCATCAGGCGTTCAAAATTGTTGGTGGAAATTGCTGTATTTCCGTTTTATGATTTTACTTTCTATGTGCAGTCACATTTCCGAGCTCGTGTATTTTATGGTGTTGGGTGTCTCTTCCTGTTGCGTTGTGTGTGCAGACTACGGCAGTCGTAAGTGGGACTACACATCGAATGCTGGAATCACGAAACGAAAAGAGAACATTTCCACAAACAATTTTAAAACGCCTAATGATGACCAAAGTCGGTAGAAACATGTAGTGCCATGTGCAGAAGCTTTTAAATCAGCCTTAAGAGAAGTAATTTATGTATGTAAGAAATTTTAAACAAGTCTTCGAAGGACGAGTTACATGTAAGACGGTGAACCAGTTACATTTGTTCTTATTTAAAAACATCATTTAATCACACTGAAACGAAAAAGGTATTTTATATGGATAGAGTTTGTCCGTTGCAATGCATCGGCTGGTTTTCAAATTCAAATTCTAATTCAAGTACAAAGCAAAAGAATATATGACGTATGATCTCTATCTTGTTTAACGAAAATCGGCGAAATAGTTTCGCCGTTAGTAGGGACACACACACACATGCACACCAAAGCAGTATAAGTGTGGTCGTTTTCTTTTCCTTAAAAAACTACAAAAACATCACCTTGTTGAATTTATAATTCCGTGATTGAGTCCCGTGTGATTGGTGGCATGCAGTTCATATTAAATGTATGAGATTTTCAGTTCTCAATTGTAATATGGTGGTTCTTTAAATATATTATATCAACTTAAGGAGTTAAATAAATTCGAATAAGTGGTGAGGATATAAATATAAGGTATATTTGAGAAAGGACCATGTTCCACCTCAGAAACTACCCCACGTTCACCGAGCAAGTTGGCTCAAGAGGCAATGATTGCATTTTGGAGATGTCCGGCTCGAATCTCAAGTGAAACATCGACTATCGTAGACGAGGTTTGTCGAGATTTCCTTCAGTCCCCTCAGTCGAAGGCCATGGCAGCTTCTTTCCACAATATTTCCTGCTGGTAGCATCGTTAAATAAGCCATAAATAGATAAAGCGCTCCAAATGCGATTGATACAAGGACGACAAATTTAACTCGGCCTACATTCGCATGGAGAACTAAAAAATGAACGTTAAATAAGGGCCATCAAGAGAAGAAATCACACTGAACACCCAAGCCTAGATTGGAAAATAGTATAGAAATAAACCTTCGAAAAATAAGGTGTCAAGTTTGGGACTGAGTTAGCGAACCTCAGAATACAGTATAGGGTTACTATAAATGATTCATTCCATTTCAAAACGCTATATTCTCCAAGTATTAGAAGTACAAATATGATTGATATATGAAGAGAACCGCAAACTCACCAAGTCTACATCGTGATACACCAGTTAGAAGCATGAGTGCAGTGCCTCACAAAATGGCGACGAAGCTGGAAAAGAGTTTCTGTGTGTTGGAATATGCGAGATGTTCGTCTATTATTGCAGTGCAGCGTGCATTCAGAGCAGAGTACAGAAAAGAACCACCGTGTAAACACAGCATTCTGTGGTGGTATCGGCAGTTTAAGGGTATTGGTTGTCTGTGTAAACGGAAAAGCACGGGGCGACCAATATAGTGTTTTGAAATGGAATGACTCTGCATAAGTTCGTGATAAACCTTCCGACCCCTTACAAGCGGAAAATTCCTTGGTTAGTTGAGCAAAAGTGTACTTCTTTAGTAAAGACCCTGCAACATGGATTCAGTATCTTAACACACAGTTTCGCAAATGGTCCCCACATATAATACATGCAGACAGTTAGTACCACGCCTCTTG
>NW_019718272.1:1017484-1073009 GCF_002891405.2 Cryptotermes secundus
CGTTCAAGTGACTAGACTGCCGTGATAGCTAATACTATTAGGATATTTATTTATATATATATATAAAAGGGCATAATCTGCTGTACCTAGCCTGGACTGACGGAGACCGTGTAAATATTGTACATTTATATAAGTATGTATTGCAAATATGTGTAAATACAGACAATGGACAAATTACTACAGACTGACTAACAAATGACAGACCCGACCTCTCGTCAGAGAGGGCGCTACACATGGACAGGACAGTAACTTTCATACAAAAGAAATATCTGGTCATGAGCCCCAGCTGGGGCTCGACACCAAGACAGACAGACTGACTGACCGTCAGTGGTAACGTGACTCTGACTCTGACTCAGTGAGTTCAGTAGATTTGTGCACTGGAGGCTGTGAAAAGACAATCTGAGTGCGTGAAGCCGAAGGATCTCTATTGTTAGGAGCCGTTAACAGGGAATGGCTGATGACAAAGCAGGCTAGAAAAAGGCTTAACGGGTGCTGTGGTGATTTGTGAATTGTGGATATAAGCGGTGACGCTGTAACTGCTAGTAGTTCCGAGTCGTGTGTGTAAGTGGTCAATAAATCCATTCACCAACCCAAACCCCGTCTATAGTCACACATAATATGTGACAATATATTTTCCTTTCCTTAAATTAAAAGAGGAAAGACGTAAGAAAAATAAGTCACTAGATTTAACGAGATAAAATATGAGCTCAAATGCAATCTCCAATTTTAATATCTCGTTTTAGTCCTCGTGTTCCCGCGTACATCTATACAGATCTCAGTCATCACAATAGTTTCACTGGTACTATTCAGTGTTCCTGCTTTATTTATTTTCACTTGCCTTTGTTCTACAGTACACGAATATTTGAAACTGTTATGAACATAAGCAGCACGTTTCGCCTCATTTGTACTCAGCACAATACAACTGTTATTCGCAGGCAAGTGTAGGCATGCATTCTGCTGCGGTATTAATTTTAGTTGCTTCAGTACCCACCGATTATCGAATAGAGGGGAAACATTAGTAGGGTGATCATTTAAGGAGAACGGGATATGCTTATCTCTTAAATNGTGTAAACACAGCATTCTGTGGTGGTATCGGCAGTTTAAGGGTATTGGTTGTCTGTGTAAACGGAAAAGCACGGGGCGACCAATATAGTGTTTTGAAATGGAATGACTCTGCATAAGTTCGTGATAAACCTTCCGACCCCTTACAAGCGGAAAATTCCTTGGTTAGTTGAGCAAAAGTGTACTTCTTTAGTAAAGACCCTGCAACATGGATTCAGTATCTTAACACACAGTTTCGCAAATGGTCCCCACATATAATACATGCAGACAGTTAGTACCACGCCTCTTGCCCTGTTATTACTTTCGGTAGACTTTCAAGTTTGCTTCTCGATAGTTCTCACGCACCACCACCACCACCACCAGTCTTACTGATTTCTCAGATAAAAATTGTTTTCTCTTTTTCGCCAAAGTTAGCCCATGGAACAGGAGTCGAAATTTCTTCGTAGAGCTTCTCGCAAAGTGAAAAAAAAAGACTGGTGACGATAAAACAACTATCAGAGAATTACTTTCCTTATTATTAAATACTGTGATGTATAGACCCGTTGCTAAGCAGTGACTATAAATAGCGACTGTCTCTGGGAACGGGTCGGTAAACACCTTCCAATTGCTAGGCAGCAGATTCTTAATAATACAAAAGTTGAACTACAACAATGGAAAATTGTTGTTTTCTGTGTGGTCCGTGCCGAGATGTTATAACTGGGAGGTTTGGGGCTCAGTGAGTTCTAGTCCCGCCTGGGTGTTCGCGGCAGACACTCATCTAGTGAAATTGCAGCGCCTGCAAAACAAGGTTCTCCGCACGATTGGCAATTTTCCAAGGCGCACACCGGTCCGCGATTTGCACATGGCATTCAAAATTCCATACGTTTATGATTACATAACAAAATTATGCAGGCAACAAGCAGAAGTCATACAAAATCATGATAATGAGAATGTTCGCAACATCGGACAAGGCGAAGCCCGACACAGAAAGTATAAGAGGCTTAAACTTGGCGGCGGTCAGGCATACGACCGTTCAAGTGACTAGACTGCCGTGATAGCTAATACTATTAGGATATTTATTTATATATATATAAAAGGGCATAATCTGCTGTACCTAGCCTGGACTGACGGAGGCCGTGTAAATATTGTACATTTATATAAGTATGTATTGCAAATATGTGTAAATACAGACAATGGACAAATTACTACAGACTGACTAACAAATGACAGACCCGACCTCTCGTCAGAGAGGGCGCTACACATGGACAGGACAGTAACTTTCATACAAAAGAAATATCTGGTCATGAGCCCCAGCTGGGGCTCGACACCAAGACAGACAGACTGACTGACCGTCAGTGGTAACGTGACTCTGACTCTGACTCAGTGAGTTCAGTAGATTTGTGCACTGGAGGCTGTGAAAAGACAATCTGAGTGCGTGAAGCCGAAGGATCTCTATTGTTAGGAGCCGTTAACAGGGAATGGCTGATGACAAAGCAGGCTAGAAAAAGGCTTAACGGGTGCTGTGGTGATTTGTGAATTGTGGATATAAGCGGTGACGCTGTAACTGCTAGTAGTTCCGAGTCGTGTGTGTAAGTGGTCAATAAATCCATTCACCAACCCAAACCCCGTCTATAGTCACACATAATATGTGACAATATATTTTCCTTTCCTTAAATTAAAAGAGGAAAGACGTAAGAAAAATAAGTCACTAGATTTAACGAGATAAAATATGAGCTCAAATGCAATCTCCAATTTTAATATCTCGTTTTAGTCCTCGTGTTCCCGCGTACATCTATACAGATCTCAGTCATCACAATAGTTTCACTGGTACTATTCAGTGTTCCTGCTTTATTTATTTTCACTTGCCTTTGTTCTACAGTACACGAATATTTGAAACTGTTATGAACATAAGCAGCACGTTTCGCCTCATTTGTACTCAGCACAATACAACTGTTATTCGCAGGCAAGTGTAGGCATGCATTCTGCTGCGGTATTAATTTTAGTTGCTTCAGTACCCACCGATTATCGAATAGAGGGGAAACATTAGTAGGGTGATCATTTAAGGAGAACGGGATATGCTTATCTCTTAAATAATACGTAACATGTTAATTTAAAACATTCGTCAGACTGATGAAATTTTAAACCTACTTTACTCGTAGAAGATATCAAACTCTTCTGTTTATTTTCTCCATTTGACCGAGCAACGTACAATTTAGGTGCGTACAAGTATGCAGGGCCGGTCACGGTAGCCGAGCGGTCTAAGGCACGTACCGTCTTCGCTNTGCATAAGTTCGTGATAAACCTTCCGACCCCTTACAAGCGGAAAATTCCTTGGTTAGTTGAGCAAAAGTGTACTTCTTTAGTAAAGACCCTGCAACATGGATTCAGTATCTTAACACACAGTTTCGCAAATGGTCCCCACATATAATACATGCAGACAGTTAGTACCACGCCTCTTGCCCTGTTATTACTTTCGGTAGACTTTCAAGTTTGCTTCTCGATAGTTCTCACGCACCACCACCACCACCACCAGTCTTACTGATTTCTCAGATAAAAATTGTTTTCTCTTTTTCGCCAAAGTTAGCCCATGGAACAGGAGTCGAAATTTCTTCGTAGAGCTTCTCGCAAAGTGAAAAAAAAAGACTGGTGACGATAAAACAACTATCAGAGAATTACTTTCCTTATTATTAAATACTGTGATGTATAGACCCGTTGCTAAGCAGTGACTATAAATAGCGACTGTCTCTGGGAACGGGTCGGTAAACACCTTCCAATTGCTAGGCAGCAGATTCTTAATAATACAAAAGTTGAACTACAACAATGGAAAATTGTTGTTTTCTGTGTGGTCCGTGCCGAGATGTTATAACTGGGAGGTTTGGGGCTCAGTGAGTTCTAGTCCCGCCTGGGTGTTCGCGGCAGACACTCATCTAGTGAAATTGCAGCGCCTGCAAAACAAGGTTCTCCGCACGATTGGCAATTTTCCAAGGCGCACACCGGTCCGCGATTTGCACATGGCACTCAAAATTCCATACGTTTATGATTACATAACAAAATTATGCAGGCAACAAGCAGAAGTCATACAAAATCATGATAATGAGAATGTTCGCAACATCGGACAAGGCGAAGCCCGACACAGAAAGTATAAGAGGCTTAAACTTGGCGGCGGTCAGGCATACGACCGTTCAAGTGACTAGACTGCCGTGATAGCTAATACTATTAGGATATTTATTTATATATATATAAAAGGGCATAATCTGCTGTACCTAGCCTGGACTGACGGAGGCCGTGTAAATATTGTACATTTATATAAGTATGTATTGCAAATATGTGTAAATACAGACAATGGACAAATTACTACAGACTGACTAACAAATGACAGACCCGACCTCTCGTCAGAGAGGGCGCTACACATGGACAGGACAGTAACTTTCATACAAAAGAAATATCTGGTCATGAGCCCCAGCTGGGGCTCGACACCAAGACAGACAGACTGACTGACCGTCAGTGGTAACGTGACTCTGACTCTGACTCAGTGAGTTCAGTAGATTTGTGCACTGGAGGCTGTGAAAAGACAATCTGAGTGCGTGAAGCCGAAGGATCTCTATTGTTAGGAGCCGTTAACAGGGAATGGCTGATGACAAAGCAGGCTAGAAAAAGGCTTAACGGGTGCTGTGGTGATTTGTGAATTGTGGATATAAGCGGTGACGCTGTAACTGCTAGTAGTTCCGAGTCGTGTGTGTAAGTGGTCAATAAATCCATTCACCAACCCAAACCCCGTCTATAGTCACACATAATATGTGACAATATATTTTCCTTTCCTTAAATTAAAAGAGGAAAGACGTAAGAAAAATAAGTCACTAGATTTAACGAGATAAAATATGAGCTCAAATGCAATCTCCAATTTTAATATCTCGTTTTAGTCCTCGTGTTCCCGCGTACATCTATACAGATCTCAGTCATCACAATAGTTTCACTGGTACTATTCAGTGTTCCTGCTTTATTTATTTTCACTTGCCTTTGTTCTACAGTACACGAATATTTGAAACTGTTATGAACATAAGCAGCACGTTTCGCCTCATTTGTACTCAGCACAATACAACTGTTATTCGCAGGCAAGTGTAGGCATGCATTCTGCTGCGGTATTAATTTTAGTTGCTTCAGTACCCACCGATTATCGAATAGAGGGGAAACATTAGTAGGGTGATCATTTAAGGAGAACGGGATATGCTTATCTCTTAAATAATACGTAACATGTTAATTTAAAACATTCGTCAGACTGATGAAATTTTAAACCTACTTTACTCGTAGAAGATATCAAACTCTTCTGTTTATTTTCTCCATTTGACCGAGCAACGTACAATTTAGGTGCGTACAAGTATGCAGGGCCGGTCACGGTAGCCGAGCGGTCTAAGGCACGTACCGTCTTCGCTCGCTTAGAAACCGGGATCATGAGTTCGAATCCCACTCAAGGCATGGACATTTAGTTTGTGTGTGTGCGCATTTTTCTGTATTTGTGTACAGGTAGAGGCCTTGCGACGAGCTGATCACCAGCCCAAAGAGTCCTACCGAATGTGTAAGATCTAGAAAAACCGAAGTGAACGGAGAAGTTCATGGACGTAGGCCTAGGCCCACTGTGGCTGTAGTGCCAAGGAAAAAAAAACAAGTATGCAGGTAAGTTTTCAGGAACCCAGCACTTCACAAATTGGCTGAGGGTGACTGGTCATTTTTAAGCACAAGTTGCCCTTATCGAAGGAAAAGGGATCTCGAATGGTTCGTCGCCTAGGCACCATATCCATTTTAAGAACCAAGGTTTATATCACATCCTATACTATCATTAGCCTAATATTTATTTTAATATTTCCCAGCAACCTTTCTTTCTGTCGCTGATTTCCTTTCCCTCAGATGTAATTTATAACAAAATTCTCTTTAACAAAACCGCGATAATATACGGCCAATACTGCGTAACATTTACTGCCTCAACCAATTAAACAAAGCAGAGGGCTACATAGCGTCATACTGTATGTTTGAAATCTCTTTATTTTTCCGCCAAGACAGTAGGAAGTATGGACACACCACATATTAGTCGTTTCTGATCATTGCGCTATTCTCAAGTGTTCTGGTTTACCTATATTCGTCACTCACCTCCAACTAGTGGCGAAGTCAGGAAAATGTGGGTCTATACACCCACCCCTCATAAACCTTCGTGGCGTAGTGCCTAATTATTTAAGTACATTGACAACTTTACCGTTTTACCTTTACCTTTAACTCTGTTCGTCTGCTAGTATTCCTACATTGGCTGATATTTATATATTGGGACATTGGTATTTTCAGTAGTATGTAATGCCGTTATATACAAACGCTATGTTCATCTTTAAGGTTAAATATTACTTGTTAAAATGTTAAATCATCAAAATAAAACTCATATAAAGATTTTCTTGTGTGTTTGGATTTAGTAGTTGTGTGTAAATATGCCTCTTCTATCAGCGTGTTTCTTCGCGGTTCTTCTTGGCCTTGTATTGCTGTGGTACGTGCATGTATTGTTGGCTTCTAGTTATGCGATTAAGTTTTCTCAGTGTTCGTGTTCCTTGTGTTTGAGAGAAGTGTTATGTCTTGAGTGTGGTAGCTGTGAAACTAGCAGACGAATACATGAAAATGTAATAAGTTAAATATTTGATGACGGCTCATTGAGCTGAAACATGTTGTGAAAAACATGAATGTATGGTGTGTCCATACTTCCTGTTGTCGTGAGGCAATAATAAAGATAACACAGGGCACCATAGGTAAACAGCAACATTTCATTGCAAGGTAAAATATAAAAGGTTAAGTTGTTCCTATAAATTCATGGAGATAGGCCTAGGCCCACTGGGGCTGTAGTGCCAAGAAAAAAATGTCCCTATGTTTAATTAACTACCATATCATTAAGATGGATGGTGGAGTGGAGGTGTAATCTACGCATTCCTAATCTTGACATTATATAAATGACTGGTCATTTTCACGCTCCAGCCGCCTTACCCAGGGTACTCGACACTGGGTGGGAAGCTGGGCGGGCCTCAGGACCAGTCTGGACGCTGAAGAATGGAGAAAATTCTATTTCCTCTTTCAGGAATTGAACTCCGATTCCTCGGGTTTTCACCCCATAACCTAACCTCTGTACTGACTGCGATATCCCGACTCCCAGCATTTAACTCAAGCCTTTGTGATAACTCGAGTGACAGAGGGGCCGAGGGACACAATGAGCAATATATTACGGTGCTAAAAGAGGAACATAAACTGATGTATTATTACATGGCTGAGCATATTACGTTACAAGCCACAAGCCATGATTAATACTAACCTTCATTAGGCGCCATCCCCATAATCTCCATCAGAGGACGAAAGGAGAGAGAGAGAAAGGTAAGAGAATGTTGACGAGCAAACTGCGAGATTATGTCTCTCTCTTACTAAACTTCTTCTTCATTGTTACACTTACTCGTATTGCTTGTTGACTTAGACGAGTGGAGTGGAGTGGTACGAGTAATTAGATGTCATAGCAACGGTTCCGGTTTGTGGTACTATAAACTCGACGACTGCCATGCAAGGAGAATGTGAGATAAGTTGTACAGAACAGAATGTATAAGAATGGTACATAGGCCCAAGATGGGTGGCTAGAATATAATTAACTGCGGTCTGAATAAAATAACGTTAAATTCTAGGAATTGTCTATTAATTTTTCTGTCTCTTGAATGTTTTGATCTGTATAGAGTCAACAGAATTCATAATTTAATCTCCATGAAACTTAATTATCTATAATTTTTTAAAATTTCGACTTTTACAGAGAGTCGATGACTGAATTTTTTACGTAACCACAGTTACATACTCGTAATTTTGAACACACGTGTAATAATCTAGCATCATACCAAATTTCGCATGCCTGACTACAGCACTTCATAATTTATCTCCTACAAACGTAGCAGTAAATATAGATTTCACTGAAGAAAGCAGTCTTCTGGGATTTCGTACCGTGTATATGTGGTGTTAACCGACGTTTCGGAGGAACGTATCGCCTCCATCTTCAGGGTAGAAGGAAAAATATAAGAAATTCGCAAGCGAAGAGACCGTGAGAACCGATAAAAGCAGACTGGTGGAGGCGATACGTTCCTCCGAAACGTCGGTTAACACCACATATACACGGTGCCAAATCCCAGAAGACTGCTTTCTTCATAGTCACCGCCGTGAAAAGCTCAAATCTTACCTAGATTTCACTGCTTGCAACTCTTGTTAGTTTATGTTCCATATAGAAATCAGAATAAAATCTACGCTTGAATTAAAATTTATCGGCCTACAAGGTCACCTGTACCAAGTACGGAATGTTGTTACTGATCTTCCTTCCACGAATATTCTCATAGCCGACTTGTTGATGCAGATTCTAAAGAGTTCTGACCACGTCGTATTCGTCCATTCGTCCATTAGCTCTTCCTGACGGACCCAACAGATCATATGTCCCCACCCTTCAGCCGGGGACAAACAGATCCAGTTTCCGAAACGTTGTGTTCTTTAGAATAACGGACAACGAACAAAGTAAAAAACTTGGTCCCATCCCACTAGCATTAAAAAAAATTAGTTACTAATTTAGTAACCGAGAATTGTCGCTGCCAGGACGTTGGTGTCCTGGTAGATTTTCGAAATGGGAACATCAAGTACGAGCTCAAAAACCTGAGTAATAATTGATCCGTGTCTAAATAAATTTCAAAGACTGTCTTGTATGAAAACTATTAGGAACCTGCATGTTTATTACCTTCAATATATTCCGAAACCGCAGTTTGAATTAAATATGTGTTGTACTCGAAACGCTGGGCCGTATTACTCGACTATCCTCTGACTGAGGTTTATTGAGCTTTTCCCAGCCTCTGAAAGATAAGCCTAATTCTAGGGTAAATTCTACAATGGTCCACTACTACATCCTTCCCGCTATATTTGAGTTAGCGGTGAGCGTAGTTAAAATTAATTTAGACGAACAAACAGAACGTCGTAGAACATCTTGAATAGTTAATTTGCTCAGCTGAATCCAGCGCCACGAGGTTAATTATGATTTTCAATTTACGCAGGATGATACCAAATGTCGTTTCATTTCTGTTGCCACTGTAAGAAAACGTTTTCAATTTATGTACCGGTACCATATTCCCTATATTTGATGCCATATTACAAAGCGTCTCTATGTCACAGACTTTACAGGAGCAATAACCTAACAACATCTAAACAAATTTCCCTCTTCTTCATTCTAAGTTTAAAAAATATCCCTCTGTTTACAAAAGTATGCAATGTTTGCCTTATAATTCATTTCTAGTTCCATGGAAAAAGAGGAAAAGAAACGGAAGCACGTGTAAGATTCCTGTCAATTTGAGAATTAAATAATCGCTACTGAAACGCAATCTGTGCCCAGAACGTCTTCTATACAAGGGACATTTGATAATATACTGTTTGCTATCAGAAGTCACATTTTCATATATGTGCAACTTAATTTATTAAAGTTTAAGAACTCGCGTGTTGATATGAAAGTAAAAGTTCTAAAATATTACAATGCCTTTTATTCTTCGGTTACTGTAGAATAGAAAGGGGTATATGTTAAAAATCAGCCGGTCACGGTAGCCGAGCGGTCTAAGGCATGTACTGTCTTCGCTCGCTTCGAAACCGGGATCGTGGGTTCTAATCCCACTCAGGGCATGGATGTTTAGTTTGTGTGTGTGCGTTTTTCTGTGTTTGTGTACAGATAGAGGCCTTGCGACCAGCTGATCACCCGCCCAACGAGTCCTACCGAATGTGTAAGATCTAGAAAGACCGAAGTGAACGGAGAAGTTCATGGAGGTAGGCCTAGGCCCACTGGGGCTGTAGTGCCAAGGAAAAAAAAATGTTAATAATCATTCTATTCAGTGGTTCATTTTAAGTATGGTTTCCACAAGCATATATTCAAACAACGTTAAATTCTCCAGACATGTTCTCTAAGTTTCGCACTGACAACATATTTGCATTTGTTGGCATATAAATACATTTCTTATAGAAATGGAATATAATCTACCTCCATACAAAATTCCATATACCTAATCAAACGGTATTATCTATCTATTTATCTATGGCTCTACAGCCCTTTGTTCAAACCTAGCCGCTTTTCAGTTTCTTGATCTTTTAACAGAGTCGGTAAGACTCCTCAGACGGGCGATCAGCCCATCGCAAGGCCATTACCTGCACATAGTACAGCACAAACAGAGAATCAACGCACACAAACATCCATGTCTTGAGTTGGATTCGAACCCACAATCCCAGCGTTCGAGCGAGCGAAGACAGTTCACGCCTTAGACCGCGCAGCCACTGTGATCGACATTACATAACTATACCTAACAGAAATTAAATACAAGCGCAGATTTTTCTTCCCCCTTGGCACTACAGCCCCAGTGGGCCTAGGCCTTCCTCCATGAACTTCTCCGTTCACTTCGGTTTTTCTAGATCTTACACATTCGGTAGGACTCCCTGGGCGGGCGATCAGCTCGTCGCAAGGTCTCTACCTGTACACAAACACAGAAAAACGCACACACACAAACTAAACATTCATGCCCTGAGTGTGATTCGAACTCACGATCCCGTTTCCAAGCGAGCGAAGACAGTACATGCCTTAGACCGTTCGGCTACCGTGACTGGCAAGCGCAGATATTACGTGGCCATTTTTTACGCTCTGCAAGAACGACGCTTTAAGCTACATTTCTGTAATGTCTTGGCACCAAAAGAAATCAGGAACCCAAGATAGCGCACTAATAACGGGGATAGGACATTAGACACTACAAAGGTGATGTGGCCTTTATTGGCATCACTGTTCAAGCTCAACGATAATCTGCAGCTGGTTCGGAAACTGTTAAAGGGAACAGATGCGAAGACAGACGCATATAACCACCACCTCGTTCTTCTTTATTAAATAAGGGCAGTGCACTATTTTTCTTTTAGCAGTTATTACATTAATTTACGTAATATACGGTACACTTATAAACGCTTAGACCTAATTTAAGAAGTGGTGGTTACCCATATCATGAAGCAGCACATTAAATAAACATTATGATGTAACTACAGTTCAGTAACAATTCAGTTAAATCCTTGCCACAAGGAAAAGTTTTAAATGAAATTATCACTAAGCCAGTTGTTATGAAATGTGAGTAGAGGTGAGAGTTTTGTCCAGATAATGTCTTCTTCACATCTTCCACTGCAGTGAACTAAGCAGCCAAACTCCCCCACCCAACCCCACCCCACTTCACACACTGCCTCTGCTACATGTTCATCTGATTAGCTGTGTGCGCAATTTTAGCTTTGGACAAACCACTATTACAATGTGGTTTCTGGTTGTATTGATATCCTTCTGAATATGGTCTGTAAGATTGAAACATGTAAAGGATAAAAGATTAAAAAGAAAAAACATTTTATGAGTCACACTGAACGATTTTAATTAACCTTTATAATAAGCCGAACAAGATATCAGCGTGAAACCTCTGTGTTCCTCCGAAACGTTGTTGACCTTTAACGGACTCCATGGCATTATGTCCTAGACGATAGTACTCTTGATAACCATCGCAGTAAGAACGCCAAATCCCACACAGTTGGTAACTGCTTAAATTTGAACCGGGAACTTATGCAATACTACATAATCATACCACCACGCTCTCTTCGGTCTAAGCGGGACACTACCACACAGTACACGTGCCTGGATGAAGCATATCATCGCGTATCATTGTCTCTCCTTTCAGTAAATAACTGCAATCAAAAAAAAAATTTTTTTTTGCAGTACGTGTAGTTTGTTCTTGAATGCTAAGAGTTCACGTTCCTCCCAAGGGGTAAGAGACGAAGCAGCGAAGCCAAGAATCAGGAAATATCTATCGCTCTACGGTCCTTTCGCTGGACCTTTGTCGCTTTTTCAGTTTCTTAATCCTATACACAGTCGGCAAGACTCCTTGGAAAGGGGATCATCCCGTCGCAAGGCAGCTCCCTACCCACAGAATAAACGCACACAAATGTCCATGCATTAAGTGTGATTCGAACCCACGATTCCAGCGTTCGAGCGAGCGAAGACAGTTCATGCCTTAGACCGCGCGGCCACTGTGATCGGCATCAAGAAATATAGAGACCCAAAATAAAGATATATAATTTCAGAATTATGACCAGTGACTACAATTGGCACTACGCTAAATAAAGGAAGTGAAAAACTGAAAATTTTTAAGTTTGCATGAAACATCCTACCTTCAATCTTAAGGAAACGTATTTCTAAGAGATATTGACTCATTGTACTCGACAATATTCGACAGCAGTATAGAATTTCACTTTCGCCCTCTCCGGAGGTCCTATCACCGCCGTACTTTCAAGTCATGATAATCAATCACAAGCAAACTTGCAGGCGCGTGTTGCCATGTCTAACTACCAGAGTTGGTATTGATCATTGCGCTAGGAATGTAAGTTACATACAGACCTAAAGAAGGAGTCTTCTTGTTTCAGGCCCACAAAGCAATATGTCATATTAGGACTGCTTCAAAGCAAAGGATCCCGAATATTTTGAATTGACTAGCGAAATTCAGGCAATTTTAAGTAATAATGTGTATGAATGGATTGTATAGATTCTGATGTTTACTTGAGAAAGAAAACCACTTCAGAAACAAGCTTGTGTGCTACTTATATCTTCTGGGACATAACGCAGTGTAGTCCGTCGAAATCCAACCGACTTTTCGGAGGAACATATCGCTAATCTTGCCATCTCCTTCAAGCTGGATTCTTACTTGGCTTATTCTTCTATTCTGAAGACGGAGGCGACATGATCCTCCGAAATGCCAGTAGACTTTCAACAGACTGCACGGCGTTATATCCCAGAAGATAGGTCACTTTATAAAGACCGCTGTGAGAACCTTAAATCCTACAAGCTAGTATACATTTTTGTATGATTTAGAGTGTGGAGGTCTACCACGCCTAATGTAATAAAAGTTGCGATACGAATGTACTTGTATAAGTTATGAGGTATGTTGCATTCATAATAACCAGTAACAACAGTCGAAAAGTGTGCTTCAGTGGAACAACCACTTTTTTCAGCTACTTTCTTTAAGCATCTATATTCCTAATACTGATTCCAAAAACATGGGACGGGTACAGCGGAAATATACGGCTCTAGGTAATAATGGTTTCATTCCCCACGTGCATTACAGTTATGCTTATGCCTTAGACCGAATACAATTACACAGCTTGCGTAAAAGGAAGTATAAACTTAACGACTTATCTACCGTAGCTGCTCTTCGAGTCAAATAGCCCTTCTGCTAGATGTGTTTCAGCTGCTATTGTTGCCTGTAGGAATGCTAATGTGTTTGGAACCAAAACTGTTTCTCTTAATCATATTTTATAATAGCACATTCTTATTTATTACAAATATCTATTGTATTAAATACGAACAGATGCATAGATATCTTCCTCACTGCACAATGGATAGCGTGATTTAACTTACTGAAAATTTATTGTTGCCTTGTTGCTAAAAAGTGGCCGATCACAGTGGCCATGCAGTCTAAGGTATGATCTTTCTTAGCCCGCTCAAACACTGGGATCCTGGGTTCAAGTACCTTTTGAGATGTGGATGTCTATGTGTGTTTATTCTGTGTTTGTGCTGTACTATGTGTGTGTGCAGACAGCGGCCTTACGACGTGCTGATCCCCCGAGGAGTCCTGCCGACTGTGTAAAAGAGATCAAGTAACTGAAAAGCGGTCAAGATCCAACAAAGTGCTGCAGAGCCAAAGATGGATAGACAGATAAACAGTTGCTACAAGTTGCCTTGTTTCGTATTCTATTTGTGAGCGTGTGTTTGTCTCCCCCTCCTTATTTTGCCTGTGCTTACTTTATAGTTGGTCTTTGGGCTGTTGAGCATATAAAAGAAGGGTAAAGCTATCCTCGTAACAGGCCTCGGAGGCCCATAGGGTTGTGAGACGTTGAGGGTCCCACATTATCTAGACAATCGGCTCAAAGATGGCGGTAAGGTTGTCAGCCTTAAACGCCGGCCGCATTTTACTCCCCAGGATAATTCCTGGTACTCATTTCTGTTAGGGGCTGAGTCGACCCCCGGGCCAATGTGCGGCTGGAAGAATTAGGTCAATTGAAAAAAATGCAATGACCTCATAGGGACTTGAACCCGCCCCTTTCGTCTTGTAGCATAATGCCTCAACCAACTGCGCTATATGTGCCATATTTTACAGCATTCACAGGAATCTCACTAATTACGAACAACTAGTACAATAGCAATACGTCCTGAGCGGCATTTGTTTAAGGGCTTCCTGTGCTCTTCAGTCGCCCTGCTACGTAACTCATAACTGCACGGCCTTCTAATCTCTCACATACATTGAGGGCAGGCAGGGTTTCATGCGTAAACGGAACTCAGGTTTTCCTATTTTTGCTGAAAGAGATGCTAAAGAACCTGTGAGCTCTAATGTCAATACGTTCTGCCTCAACCAGCAATTCATATAACATGTACTACGACAGTGTTTCTACAGTTGAACAAGTGGAAAGGCGAGAAACAAAGAGAACTTTATGCAATTATTGGCTTTCTGGACGCTACCCACCGTTCTGTTCTTTATTTAAGAACAGCCTTTCGGAGACTAGACTCTTGTCTCCGTTCTCAGGCAAAAATCTTCCTCAGTTGAGTAAAATTGACAGATAGTCCATACCTCAGGAGATAGGGGCGTTGTTTTTAAATAAAAAACATGACGATAGATTAATGTCCAAAATATCAATAAACGTACTGTGACGGATTTCCTCAAAGCATTGAGCCACGGAGCCAGAAAAAAAAAACGTTGCTAGCTAAACACATTCTTAACACAGACAACAATAGAAGAACTGTTGTTTCTATAACAGTAGAGGAAAATGATCATTGCTAGGAAAAGTTTGCTTTGATAAACAACGTTTCGCTTCAGCGCGTGACAACAACAGGGAGTCCCGTGCTAAGCAACAGCGAGGTAAACAAACTTCATCAACAATACAGACTATGTTTTCCGTTGGGTCTGTGCAATGCGGTTATAAAAGACACCAAGACTGACTGAATGTCAGTTTCAATGTGACTTTGAAGCTAAGAGTAGTTCAAAGTACAAGGACGAGAATGGAGCGTACCCTTAGTGAATTGTGAAGATTAGCGATAGCGCTATAGATGATAGTAATTGTGAAGAAGTGTTCAATAAACTCGATCATCAAACCTAGAACCCATTATTATCAGTCACGCTGTCTCCTAAAACGTGACAGTATCAATACACCATCGTCACAAACTCTTAAATCTTATAAATAGAGCTTCTTTTGACTTGTAGCAGGTTAAATATTCCGTCAGCGTGAAGTTAAAAATTTATTAATTCTCCCGCTACTTTGCAAACTCCGTGTTCAAGCAGAATCCTATAGCAATTCTGAGTAACTGATAAGTTATTCCACCAGAATAAATAATGCAGCATGTTCATAAGAGTCTGGTAATTCTGATGAGGACCAAAGACATTGGCATGTCATATTAAGAGAATAGTATGCCTGCGGCTTATAAGAATGCAGACATGCTCTAGGAAGTGGCCATTATGTAGAATTAACAGCACTTCTGAGGGACAACATAGTAGAGCTATTGTGTTTAGTCACAGTACAGCAGAAATCACTCGACCAACCAGGTTAACTTCAGTGTAATTCCATTACGTCAGGCAATTTGGTCCGGCTCATTAGTTCCAGTCACAAAGCAAAGTACAGCTAATCTCCTCCACAATTGTGCACGCCCACTAGAACTGTTTAAGTATACTCCAAATAAAATAATTAATTCAACAATATTTGTTTTATACCGAAATCTTATACACCAAAATAATATTACTTCAGAAATTATATATTTGAACAGTTCTATCTTCTAATATATAACGCCGTGTAGTCTGTTGAAAATCAATTGACTTTTCGGTGGAACATATCGCCTTGACTTATTCCTCTACCTTGAAGATGAAGGCGACATATTCCTCTGCAACGTCGGATTTTTCAATAGATTACGTAGCGTTGTATCCCAGAATATACACGTAGAAATCTTCATAACCATCGCTGTGAGAGCATCAAATTTTACGTTAATATACTAGTGCGACTGATTAATTAATTTCCCACAGTAGTTAATCCAGGAAAATAAATTTAGTCTGTTCACTAATATAGTAAAATGTAGTTATGTAACAGCATAAATACAAATTAAATTAAGCTCTATTAGAAGTGACTAATTATTTATGTACCGATTGATGAAGAGGTGGTATTGAATTTCTCCAATGGTGACAGTTTTATGAGCATGCATACGGAATCAGTGGTGTTCTCAACAAATTGAAAATGCTCCATCATATGGACGAGTACAAATGAAACAATTTCTGCCAATAACAACGCCTGTGTGCGTCATTATGTTCTGCAAGGGGAACTGAGACAGAATCATTATAATTGTTTCAAAATGTTATGTGCAGACATTCTCTGGGCTAACGCTGGCCATGATACCTCGTCAACGCATATTCAGTTTTCGGGATGTAATTCATGATAATTCCGTGTATGAACACATTATTGAATAGATGTATATTTTAAGAGATTTTGTGTTAAATCTTTCAGTTTGTACTATTCGTACTGAATGTGACTGTACCCAGATGTTAACATCAGGAAACTTTCAAGTCACATTTTCATTTCCATGGAGAAAATTGCCCGCGTCTCCCAGTGCAAGGACCGGAATAGAATATCGTCACAAAATAGTTTTTCCTTGTGGACTGTAGTTAATTTATTACGAAATCTCTCGAGTCATTTCGTTGTAAAACTCCACTCCAGTGACAATGGTTAACTCTTTCTAACGGACCCAATAGAGTAGGTGTTTCCCACCCCGTCAGCTGAGGACGGAAACATATCCAGGTTCCAAAATGCTGTGTTCTTTTATTGTAGAATAGAGGACTATGATCAAAGCCTAGAAACCCAGTAATCCCGAAGGAAATGACTTATTTTACATACTATACTTATTGCTGTTAACTTATTCAGTAACAAAACTATGTCCTTTACTGAAACATATTGAAGTTTGTAGATTTATTCTAGGAGCACTTAAGATGAATGTACAAAAAGCATTGTCACGTGTATGGGGTGAATATATACGGGGTTTTTATTTGTAATTCAATTTATGGAACTCTTAAAGATCCTTGACCACAAGTAATTCAACCGTTTCAATAATTCACATACTTTACAGTTCACTACAGCATACACTTAAGTCTTCACCAGTCTCCTGGTAACGGCTTCCAATGCAGAAGTTCCCTTTTTTAGGTTTTTGATCTGTTCTCGACCTCAGCTACCAGCTTCTCACGGCAACAGCTCACAATGACTGAACCTCAGCAGTTCTCTAACTCACTCACTCACTCACCAAACAACTACTCTTCACTTCACTGTCTGACTGACTAACTAAACTCACTCCTCAGCAACTGCCCTGCTTATAACACCTCGGCATGTACCGCACAGAAAACACCGTTCCTCTGTTGCTTGCGTGCGGACAGCGTATAAAACGCCATTCCACTCTTGTTCTTTAAGGACCATTACTTAGCAGCGGTTGTTGTATATTTGTTTATTTCGTAGTCGTTGCCTAGCAATGAGTCTACATGCCACAGTATGTTAGACTGTGTAAATCTGCGCATTGCACTGCATGATTACTTCAGGATTAATGCTTCATTTTAAGCACTTTCGAATTGCAATGAGAAATGTATATAGACTTCGTGCCTCTGACAACATTTATACAATTGGTGAACGGATAAATCGTTATATAACTGCACTAGTTTCTTTTTGCCACTGCGCTTATTTGCGTTTTTTTTATCTGCATGAGATCTGGTTTATGAAGCTGCTTAAAATTTCAAGTACTTCACATCGAATACGATAGACGAAGTCAGGTTTCCATAAAGATTTCCGTCACGGGGTGTACTTAACGTGGATTTTTCATCAGAATAAGGCACGACTGTTCCTTTAAATTTCATTAACCGACTGTTCTTCGTAACGATGATGTAGTTTTCTTTCCGGCATATACATAAAACATGGCTTCGATGGTTTTCACCCTACACCGATTTAGAAGTCTAATAGTTAATTCTTATGTATCTTCGTGAGAGTACACAATATGAATGCATTAAAATTGTGTGGAGTTCCAAAATTTTATTACCTGTTCTTCCTTCAGACAGATGTTAGTATGCTTGCTTCTTAATTGAATTCTTTTCTCGGCTAGGAGATAGACGTACGTCACATAAGATTTTGGTGATTATCCTCAGTTTGTCCACGTCTGGATATTAACTAAAAGTGTGTCATGTCCGTTTCCTTCCAGATCTATCCCAATAAAGAAAGTAAGTAAGTAAAGGTATCCCTGTAACAGGCCGTGGAGGCCCATAGGGTTGTGAGATATTGAGGTTCCCACATTTTCTAGACATTCGGCTCATAGATGTCGGAAAGGTTGTCAGCCTTACGCGCCGGCCGCCCTTTACCCCAAATAATATTTCAAGAATATTCCTCGTACTCATTTCTGTTAGAGGCTGAGTCGACCCCAGGGCCATAATGCTGCTGGAAGGATTAGGTAAATTGAAAGAATCCACCTCCTTGGGATTCGATCCCGCGACCTTCCGACTTGTAGCATAGTGCCTCAACCAACTATGCTGTCACATGCCCCGATCTATCCCAATATATCATTTAATATCATCCTCTCAATGTTCCCAGTATAACTTACGGAATTGAGAGGACGTCGTTAGTTAAGCTCAAAAATATAAAACGGTCACAGTAATGAATTAACTCAAATGAAACCAAAGTGAACCATTTTAAAATAATCTGTAGGCCTACTTTACCTCTTAGTGTCTTCGAAACTATGAACTATATAAAGGGCAAAGCTGTCCCTGTGCTTAACTAATTAAGCACTACACCATGAAAACGTATGTGGGAGTGCATGTATAGATCCACGTTTTCTTCACCTCGGCACTAGCTGGAGTGGAGTGGTCAGCGTCACGACCTATCCTTTGCATAGGAGGATGGGGGGCACCACAGCCGGCCTGGACGACGTGGAGAAGCGAAAATTCTTTACCCTATTGGGACTCGAACTTCGAACCCTCGGTCGTCCAGCCCGTAGCCAGTCGCTATACCGACTACGTTAACCCAATTCACTATCAACGTTAAGCAGCTCTAATACTTTTATAATGTGTTGAAAGTATGAAACCGTACAACATGGCGGTGAGTATCGATGTTCCACAAAGAACAAAGACTAAAATGCCAAGGGGTGTAGAACTAGAGCTATTCTTATGTCCTGTAAAATGCCAAGGAGTGTAAAACTAGAGCTATTCTTATGTCCTGTAAAATGCCAAGGAGTGTAAAACTAGAGCTATTCTTATGTCCTGTAAAATGCCAAGGAGTGTAAAACTAGAGCTATTCTTATGTCCTGTAAAATGCCAAGGAGTGTAAAACTAGAGCTATTCATATGTCCTGTAAAATGCCAAGGGCTGTAGAACTAGAGCTATTCTTATGTCCTGTAAAATGCCAAGGAGTGTAAAACTAGAGCTATTCTTATGTCCTGTAAAATGCCAAGGAGTGTAAAACTAGAGCTATTCTTATGTCCTGTAAAATGCTAAGGAGTGTAGAACTAGAGCTATTCTAATATCCTGTAAAATGCCACGTAAGAGGTCTTCGCTAAACTGTAAAGCTATGTAAACGGATACGTTTCGCCTAATTATGTTTTTTCAGCGGAGCATGTAGCAAGTATTTAAACCGTATTAAATTCCTTGGAAACATTTTATGAGCGCAATAATTTGTATTCGAAAGTCAAATGGTTGAATCCAGAACGTTTGCAGCCTAAGAAAGAGAGTTCCTCCTTCTTAAGACTCAGGAAATGTATCGATTTTAAATTCTAACTTATTAACTTCATTCTGAATCTATTGCAAAAAGATTAGAATTCCTCTAAACTTGGCTTGCAAATCGAGGCCACTCATAAGAATTTCAAGGCCTTTACCTAACCAATTTTTCCCTACTGTTAACACAAAAATTTCACTGCTGTCTTCCGAGTTTTACAGCAGTAACCGAAAAGAAAAACTTCTGAGTTTAAAGAGAGGTCTGGAGATTCTGAGCTTCTAAAGTCGTGACTCCGGATATTCTGCATCCCACAGAAAGCACAATCGATCAACAGCTGGGGAAGTCGGATTCCGTGCTCCCAATAAAGGAGGAGTTTGCAGATGTCACTTGAACGTGTTCGCACACAGACACGATGTTGGGATCCGAATGTACTCATGTCTGAAAGAACACATGTTCGGGAAAATTCATGCTTGATGCTGAAGCAGATTAAATCAATAACAAGCAAGGATGTCGACAGCGATGAAATCAAACAGAGGAAGTATATCGGAATTCCGTTCTTGAGAGGATCTGTCCATCGAGAAACGGAGCCATAATGCGTTACAAGCACCTGTCAGGGGAATCAATTTCAGTATGGCTCAATCCATATGTAATCAAACTCCCGTTAATTTGTTCCCGAATAATACATTACTTCAAAATGAAATATAACTTAGCAGTACTTTTACAACACAAATGGTGGGTCACTTGAAATATTTATATCAACCAGAAATTTTCTACTTTCCAGTTTAATATGCGGGATGGTGCTAATCTCATTCAAAGCCTGAATAATATTTTGAAGTATTCAAAGCAGAAGTATTGAAATATTAAGCTCTCTAACCACTAACTTTTTCTCCTTTTTCTTTGGGTTTCAGTTGTCTTTTTATATGTTTTTATTTTACAGGGAATTAAATACCCCGTATTCGTCCAACCCCCTCCCATAAAACATCACAATTCCTAATATCAATATGTTTCTCAAAACGTCAATTGCCATGTTATGGATATATTAACTCCACTTGAATGAATGTATAAGGGGTGGGCCTTCTTGGTTCTTGCACCGCGACCACAGTGTACTCTTGTGCCCCCCTTCTGATAACCCCCTCAGAAATTCTGCGCCTCGAATGAAGCGCAGGATTTAGTTGGTTTAATAATTATTGTCGCAGTGTAATAAAAGTAATATTCTGCTCAGTTTCAAACTAACTGCTATGTGATGGCAGTGTTTGTTAGTTATTTCACTGACTGCTAAAACTAACTCCTACACCCCGGGTTAAAATATCTCAGCAATGGCCTCTCATTTCAAACTGGGTACATGTGCCAACATACTTAGAGCAAATATTTGTCCATAATAATTTGCTTTTCATATTTAGCTACATGGAGAGTGTATAAACCTCACTTCTATTCAAAAGTAAAGAATCCGTTAGAAACAGATGACTAAGTGAAACAGTATAGTACCATCCTACGACAAGCGGCCCAAAGATTCATCTCATGTCAAAGGACCAAAGTCGGAAGTAGGGAATCCAATCGGAGCCATACAAAATTCTCCAAAATTGGTCATTCTAATAATCTGTCTTACACGCCTCAATTATTGGCTGTTTATGTGCTTCTGGAACAATTCACAACGTTTCTGCTAAAACAGTGGTTAAATCTTCTTAAGCTTCCAAGGACGTGTCCTCTTTATTTGGTAGTCTAGCAATCAAGGTCTTCCAGCTGTTTCTGTCTCTCCATACCGCCCTCTTACAAAATTCCTTGCCGTGTTTTTCTTCTGTTTGGAAGATATCTTTCTTTCATTTTTATCTCAGTCTCGCTCTTACGCACTTTCCTTTTTGTGTTATGTTCAAACCCTTCTATCGGAGTCTACTTTCGTTCATTCTTAAAACCGGTCAATACCATTTTATTCCGTTATACATTAATTTACCTTTCCGAAGTATTTATCTTTAAAGTCTCCCTAAAGTTTTCATTCCATGTAAGTATTAAACATCCACTTTAAATTAAAAAAAAAATTAAATAATATATAGTCCCTTTTCATAAATTAGTTATTAAGTATATTTTTGTTAAATGCAATAGACACGCGATAGCGTACTTGATTAAGGTACTATGCTACAAGCCGGAAGGTCGCAGATTTGATTTCTGGTGAGATTTGGATTTTCAATTGACCTAACCCGTCCAGCCGCATTATGGCCCTGGGGTCCACCCAGCCTCTGAAGGAATTAAGTACCTGGGGGATAAAGGGTGGCCTGCGAGTAGGGCTGACGAACTCACAGCCATCTGTGAACCGATTGCGTAGGAAATGTGCGAGCCTCGATGTCTCACAACTCTGTGGACCTCCACTGTTTGTTACAGGGTTCTCTTTACCTTTTATCTTCTTTTGCATTTTTGTCAAACGCATTGCTTACAGGCATCGTCTAACCACACCTGTTAATAAATTACAGACAAAATCGTGTGCTTCTCCTCCAATGGATGTGAAGAACTTATGTTCGCCACATTGCAGCACACAACATACGGCATTCTTGACAACCTGAAAATCATGTAGCCATTTTAACCAAGATATGGCGTGTACCCAGTTGTGGATGCAGGGGACGGCCTCTAGAAATGTGAGTAAAGTAAAAAAAGTAAAGTTACCCCTGTAACAGGCCGTGAAGGCCCATAGGGTTGTGAGACGTTAAAGGTCCCACACTATCTAGACCATAGGCTCAAAGATGGCGATAAGGTTGTCAGCCTTACGCGCTGGCCGCGCTTTACTCCCCAGGAAAATTATTTAATTAATTCCTGGTACTCATTTCTGTTAGAGGCTGAGTCGACCCCAGGGCCATAGTGCGGCTGGAAGGATTAGGTCAACTGAAAAAATCCAATGACCTCATCGGGACTTGAACCCGCGACCTTTAGGCTTGCAGCACAGTGCCTCAACCAAGTACGTTAAATGTGGGTAGCAGCGAATAAATATTTCTGGACAATCCCGAAGGGATCGAACTTCTGATTGGATACTAGGTGGAGGTTAATAACCTGTCACCGTTCAAAATCTAGTACTTTAAGGAATGCTACACAACCCCAGGTTCAAAGGATTGGTAGCAGTATGTTCTTGTGATTACGGTAAAGAGCATGAGGGTTTCATAGGAAGCGCTTTTTTTCATCAGTTGATCAACTAGTAGATCCCCAAGGAGAACTCTGCTCCATGGGGTTAGCTAGTAAATTAATTTGTATGTCAGTTGGTTAGTTACTTTTTAGTTAATTTGTTAACCAGTTGGAAACCCGAACTTTGCAAACAAATGGATTGTTTGTACAGCTTTTCTTCCGAAACACGAAAACGCGGAGGCCACAGTCCTATTTTAATAGCAAGTAAACCGTGTAGGCTGCCACTATTCAAGATAACTAGATAAGATAGTTTATTGATTAAATTTAAAATAATTTTCTTTTAATCTCATAGGTGTCATAAACACCACTGAAAGTAGCACCATGTCTGCTAGTTTGCGGGTATCTGCTGAGAATCATCAACTGAAGCCAAGAAAATATTCCAAGGATTCATAATAACAAGCCGGAAGGTCGCGGGTGCAAGTCCCGATGAGGTCATTGGATTTTTTCAATTGATCTAATCCTTCCAGCAGCACTAAGGCCCTGGGGTCGACTCAGCCTATAACAGAAAAGAATACCCGAAATTAATTAAATAATTTTCCTCGGGAGTAAAGGACAGCCGGCGCGTAAGGCTGACAACATTACCGCCATCTTTGAGCCGATTGTCTAGATAATGTGGGATCCTCAACGACTCACAACCCTATGGGCCTTCACGGCCTGTTACAGGGATAGTTTTACTTTTTACATAATAACACTTTCTTGAAAGACAGATAACTTCAATAAGAGAATCGCCTGCCTAGAATATTGATAACAGATATGTGAATTAAGCTAATTTTGATATACCACGGGCCACACTGTCTAACAGATGAAAAGGGAAAATAATTTCGAACATTCTAAATCTTGTTAGATCTTCCTCACTTCTAATCTAACAAACAGTCAGAAGTAGAGATTTCATGAATTTGACCCAACATAAATTTCAAGACTATCCTTGCGATGCTGAAAAGGCTCTCAAGCAATGACACTGCAGAATTAATTTAAAGAAACAAATACAGAAATCTGGGTAGGACCTACATTCGAAACAAGGTCACTTGGAGGAATGGAAATAGAACTCGAGAAATATGTGAAGTTTCTAGGTCTGACTCGTGGTGACAGCGCTTCTAGATGAAAATGTGCATCTAGATGGGAACTCCCCGATCACACTGACCTCACGGTCTAAGGCATGAACCGTCTTCGTCCGCTCAAACACTGGGGTCTTGTGTTCGAATCCCACTCGAGGCATGGATGTATGTGTACGTTTAATCTGTGATTGTGTTGTTCTGTGTGTAGGCGGCGACCTTGAGACAGACTGATCCCCCATCCAAGGAGTCCTACCAACTGTGTATAGATTTAGAAACTGAAAAATTGGCCACGGTCTACAAGGGCTGTAGAACCATACATAGATATGTGCGAATTATACGAAAGATTGCTGTGTAATACGGCAATATAATTGCAAAGAATTTCGTTTTCGTCATATGAAACCTATACAAACAAGCCTTAATCAATCTCAAGAATGACACTGATTCGAGTCTGAAGAGTTCAAAAATGGTTTTAGACGTCGTGGGAAAAGATAATAAAATATCCATTATGCTACTCCTAGGAATCGAACCCTTCCTGCCAGGTCATTAAGGAGGCTAATATGTTTCTCTGCCTTCCCTTTTCCGTCCAGCATTGCACTGACTAGGGAGATCAGTGATAAGGCACTTGGCGCTTGGAGTTTCCATTAGGAATGGCTCCGAGCAATGAATGTGATTGTTCTCCCAGAGATGCAACGCAGGGGCTCGCTGTGGAGAGTCTGTATTTACACTCTGTGGTAGTTCAGCTTCCATGGGTTGCGGTTTATCTGTGTGAAAATATAGTGACTGCATTGCGTGAACTAGCATGACCGCGACATTGTACACTGAATTCCCCGCCACCATTATGCAACCATGTGGAGATTAAATTCGATAACACGTTCTTAAAATATACACCAGAAAATGAGGATCGTCTGACCTGAGGCTAAGCTCTCCTTTACCCCAAGGAACGACTTCCAGCTCTCCGATTTATAGTCTACACGGACCGCACAATACTTAAAAATCGAATAATTACTTACGATGACGATAGGGCAAATGCAGAATTCTTATACAGTTGACTGAGGAATGAAGTTTTTCGTACATGTTGTAGGTCAGAATATGGGAAGGAGCCGCCGTGGCCTGTTTTAATGTCTGCTTATAGGCACCCGAAGACCGATATTCATAGTTTTAGTGGAGAAAAATGTAAGATAATGTAGCTCGTATCTATTATCTTGCTCCAAAATCACTAACAAGTTACCACACCTACAATATTAGTCACAGGGAGATAACATAGGAAGATAAACAGGTGTTATAATTGGTGCTCAGAAGAAAACGAAACTAATGGAGAAGAATTTTCGCTAGTCTGCTCCTGAAACAGTACGAATCTAAATGCGTACTTTATCTGAGTGCAACATTTTCTAAATGCTGTCTTTGTTATTGTGCATACTTCCTTGGCGTTAAAGCTCGACTGTCCCAAAGCTGTAGGGCGGCTAACACAGCTAATTCACCTGACATCAACAAGAAACTGTTAAAGAATACTGAATTATAGGAAGTGAAGCTGTATAGTCCGTCTGACGTAATCTGGTGCCTGAATCTTCTGTTCTGAAGAAGGAGTCAGAAGGCTCCTTCGAAACGTTGGTTATTTATCTAGCGGACTACATAGCATCACATATCATAAGATAGTAGAATAAGAGCGATGTTTACCGCCATAAGAACTTCACATTGCATACGGAAACGCACAAGTAGATGGAAAAAATGTTACTTAATCGTAGGCAGTTACGGAAACACAGAAGATTTGGAATAAATGAGAATTAAAATAAATTTCACGCATCCAGTACTTTCTTGCTTCTTTATAAAAGAATCTATGTAATTATATATCTTGTAATTTATTCTTTATCTGTAATATCCTTGAAAATTTCAGGAAATAAATTATTCGACGGAAAATCATCAGATCATCATACCGTGGCCAGTCTTGGGATTATTCCATTTACCTCGAAATAATGAAAAAGCTAACATAATAAACTTCGTGCGCCTTTCCTGAGCCAGATAAGTTGCAATGTCAAAATAAAATACTCAAAGAGCAATGTCAGACAGTGGTCAAACTCTCAAAACTATTTTAACACTTACCTTTCTTACACGTCACTTTAAATCACCGATAACTACCCAGCTGGCCAAGAAATTCCCTGTCTTAAGGAATTATAATTTTCGTTATTCTTTCCTTTACAGGCTGTAATTCAAGCTAATTATGAAGCAGATACATCCAATTAGCGTCTCCACAATTGATTTCGCTAATATTTGTTTCGGCCTGTCCCTCGCCGCAATGTCTGGTTATCAAACGCGCAAAGTTCAGGTTTTAGAAGCGATCTATCTATATAGCTATCTATCTTTCTCTATTCATGTTGCTCCAAATTAGAGCATAGGTCATACGTGGAACGCTTCGTTTCATTTCAATTTCTTAATCTTAGACAGTCGGTAGGACTCCTTGGACTAGCGATCAGCTAGTCGCTAGGCCGTTACCTACACACAAACACAGAATAAAAGCAGACAAACATCCATACCTTGAGTGGGATTCGAAACCACGATCCCAGTGTTCAAGCGACTGAAGACATTCCTTGCCTTAGACAGCGAGCCCACTGTGATCGTCTTTCGAAGCGATATTTGTGTGCATTTTGTTTTCTGCCGTTTGTGATTCAACCCATGTCTTGATCTTTACTTGAGCGCCCTACAGCATTATACAAAGAGTGTGAACTGTGAAGTTTTTTGTTTAATTCGCATAGTTGGGGGTGGAGTCCAAGTGGGTTCGCTCGAGACGGCGGCCACTGATTGGCCTATTGTAGCCTGCCCCGGGTGATTATGATAATGGAGAATTTGGTGGAATGAAGATTGGCAGGGGAAACCGAAGTACTCGGACAAATCCCACCCCAGCGCCACTTTGTCCACCACAAATCCCACTTGACCAAACCCTGGATCGAACCCGGGCCGCCGCGGTAGGAAGCCACAGACTAACCGCTTGAGCTATGGCGCGGCCGAACTGTGAAGTTCCTCATTATGCCCTTCCTCTAGTCTCCGCTGTGTACATAACAAATCAGTGACCCATGTGATCATCAAGGAAGAGAATATTCAAACACAAACACAATATTTCATTTCAGTTGGTGGAAATTGTAGAGAAACCGAACAGCTAATTCGCATCAAATGCTTTAACTGTGGAGTTAAAAAAAACATGAGAGCGTAAATTGACTCTGTGCCATCCACCACAGCAGAATAATGCTCCCTTCCTGTGAATCTGTGCTTCGTTTGTCACACAGTACTGCTTTCTTGCTTTGCGAATGGAACCCTCTCCCTGACGTTCCCACAAAAAACAATCATGATGTGGTCAAAATCAAGTTAAAAAATTTTGCTATATATACGGCTTTGTGTGAGTAACATCCAATACGAACTTATTAAACTGCGCATAAAAATTCTCACTTACCCAGACACTATCTTTCTGTATTAGTCACGGGGCCATGCCCTTGCGGATAAGCATGCGCACGGACAGGGTTCTGACAAAATTAGAGGGTTGCATAAAACATTGAACATGCTCTGCCAAATAACGTTATGTCTAAATGAACCATTACTGCTGTGTATTAAAAGGGATGTGTACGATCTGCATTTAGTGTTAGTAAAACAAAACTGAATTCACACAGCAAAGCAAATTTATGAGAGAAGAAATCTCTGCCAGCTAAACTTTGTTGCCATGTGTGCCCACTTTGATAGGAGTTCAAGCGATGCTTTGACTCCAAAAAGTGAGCTACATGTGGTGTAACGCTGGCTTTGCTTTTGCGCAGCCTAAATTGCAGTAGAACCGCAAATGGCGTTTTGCTTTGATGACAGATAAAAGAGTAACACGTACATTAAGTTCAAAAATGTGAAAACATTTCAGTGAAATAAGGTCTGTAGACGCATTAAGAAAGCGTCGAGCGCATAAAACGGAAATGCAAAAGTCTACACGTTCCGGAAAAGCAAAATGTAAAGCTTTTAGAACTATGTTACTATTGAGGCTGTTGTTATTATCATTATTTCTCAAGCATATGAAACTAAAGTTAGTTTTGCCTTCCCGATTAATGGGCGCTATAAGCTTCTATATAACTAAGGCAAATAACATTAATTAGGCCTCGTGTTACAGAAGTCATGTATATTTTGCTACGTAGGAAGAATTTGTTCGAAATTTGTCCGAAAGCAGCAATGCGATAATACTTAATAATCAATTGCAGGTCATTCAGTATCGATTTGAATTTTGAACATGTTCGCATTTCCATTTTTTGAATAGGGTCTTCTTTCAAGTAGGTTAAACAGACTATTTCCATTATTCTGCTATTTAGAAATTCACGCATATTTTCCTGCAAATGTTAAGCAAAGAGACGCCTTCGTAGACCTGGGCTTATATCGGAGGATAATATTACGTTATCGAGAGACTACAAACAGGATTTGGATTGGTAACTGGATTTAGTGAACACTTTTACAGCAAGTGACTACACTTCACAGATGACTATAACACACAGAATAGTGTTTTCGGTCACGTTGCCTGGTTTTGGCTCCCAACAATGTAGCGTCCTCGGCTCTCATGTCCAACGGATGCTATCCTTGCTGGCTGGCATCTGTCAGCTGCAGCTTCCGAGTAGCCTCAGCACGGACCGAATAGAAACACCGCCTCCAATAGGTCCTATATTTTTGCATGGTTTCACTATTGACAAGGATCGCATGAAAACACCGCTTCCAAGTGTTACGTTATTTTTGCCTGTTACACAACCATTGTGTAGGAATGACGGTTTCTCTGGCTACCTTATTCTGTGAGGCCATATGTCACAATAATATTAAAATGCATATTAGATAAACGAGTGAAAGGATGTCTGAAATTATTCAATGGTGAGCACTAGCGAAACAAGATCAACCGTTAGGTTCGACAATATGGGAGATTTTCTTGATCAACCTAACCATCTTCAATTGCCCGTTATAAGGCCTGAATCACTGAGTTATTTAACTGTTTAGACGGGCCCTTAATTATACTGTGTCGCTATAATAACTGAAGGTGTTCAATTAAGACATGACTTCCCACTACATTAGTTTCGATCATATCGGCAGTTTTCAGGCTACGTTACATTTCTTTTAGTGAAAATGCTTATTCTTTTTTTGTGCTAGAGGTTGGCCAATATCTGCATTAACGTAATTTCTGAATATATATGATGAATTTTAACTTATTGCAAAAAAAATGTGTGTTGCTGCGCTATTAAAATTATTTTACCCTACACTGATTATTTAATTATTAAGTTTCAATGTCAATGAGCAGTTCCAAGAGTTTTCCTTTTGTGTTCCCCATCACACATGTTCACTTGTGTTGCTGTTACATGTTGTTTTGTTTGACATTGTTTTGCGAGTTTGACTAGACCACAAAAACGCACAATACGATAAGCAACAAAACTTTCATGCAACAACTAGAAAAGAAAAACAAGCGCAAATAATTAATTATTTTGTGGACGGTACTTATGCATATTAATTGAAAACAGAATATGACGCTCAAGTACAAGAATTCAATAGAAGAAAAATCAGCAAAACCAACAGTTTCTTTTTACTCTAGTGTCATATTCTGGAAATCTTCGTGTAGACCATGTACAGATCCCTGTGCATTAGGTCGAAATACATATAATAAAGAAGGGAAAAAGAGTCTTCAGACTCTTAAGATCTTTAATGCATCCCTTGTGGCAAGTGGCCCTGTTTACACAACTGGCGCGGAAGCCCAGACTACACCTTATAAATATACATAGAATAATATTGCAATAGAGCACATAGGAAGGAAAATGATCTTTCCTCTTCCAGGGCTGCCATTACAGTGCTTGCTTGCTTGTTACTCCATTCCGGCCCGCGTCAAAATTGTCAGCATCGTAAAAAAGAACAACTTTCCTGTGACATACTGGCTCGATCCTTGATAGAAGCAAAAGAGCAGAATACTTATAAAGGTTGTAATTTTTTACTAATGAAATTCTGAGCTACGTTTCTATTTTAAAATTAAAAAAATATGTAAGTTTACACAATCAAGGACGGATAACTTCATACGACTCACATTTTGGTCACACATATTTTTTTTGTAACAAATTCCAGTTCTTACTGACTGCACTGGCCCTTTACCGCTCAGTGAGGCGTAGGAATCCCTATCTGAAATAATTCCGCTCTGGTCAACTGGTAACATGAAGACGACACCTAGAAACTGGGACACGAAGCTCAGTGTAGGTTCTGAAACATGACTCAATTCTGACACAGTCCGTAATAACACGGCCTAAATTTCGAGAGAGGAGAAACCCTTAACTAATTCGCAGAAAAATCTTTAGGTATTTGTATCTAACTAGGGATCGAACACGCGAGTCTCTGAAAAGAGACCAGTATATTTCCTCAAGATCATGTTGGTATATTTCTAATACGAGTACATTAATCAGAACCTTCTCTTCCGTGTCATTAATATAAACAATAAGTAATATTCCGATAGATGGGAGGATAATATTAAAATGAATCTTACAGAAATAGGATGGGTACTGGGCGTGAATTCGGTTCATATTGTTAAGAATATAGACCAGTGGTGGGCTCTTGTTAACACGGTAATGAACCTTCGAGTTGTACAAATATTGGATATTTTTAAGTGGGCGAGTGACTGTTGGCTTTTTCAAGGAGGACTCGGCTCCATGGAATTAGATAGTTGCGAGAAGAGTGTTGGTTGGTGAGTAAGTTTATTAGTGAATTGTCTGCTTAAACGATGCCTATTAACCCTTTAAAGACTGAATTTCTTCTAAATAATATATAAATATTCAGTTCGTACCTCACAGAAAACATCGCGCTCCGCTACAGAGATCAGCCGTATAACGTTCTTGATTGTGAGAACCATATGAGACAAACACACTCGGTGGGCAGAACTCAGATTTGCAGTAAGTTACAGCAGGTAGCACATATAAGCACTGGGCTTTGAAAGCTTAAACGGGTCTGAGAACAACTCCAAACTTGTTTTCTCTGCTATAGTTTTAGGCAGTAATGCAAAACAGAGGTCAAGCAGTCTCCCTGTGCATCTCTATTGACCTTCCACGGTCTCACGTCATGGCCAGATTCTTCTGAAACTGAGACATCTGCTATTGCGTTTGTTTCGTATTGCCTGCCTATATACAATATTGTCACGTATCCTGGTCCCGTGGCTATTACGTGTGGGTTCCGGCTTAGATGAATCGATTTACTGTACAGCCACCAGTCGTAACTACAAATAACTGTAATACTTCAAACAGTACTGGAACAATAACACGTAGATTAGTCTTCAAGACTTCCAACCTTGGATGCTCCCGGAACGAATTCGGCGATTTAAGTCCGTATGTAAATCCGTAATTAAGTAATTCCGTAATTCTGCAATCCCGCAATTAATTCAGTCTGAGTCTGAGTCTTATGTTACGACCGACGGTCAGTCGGCCAGTCTATCTTGGAATAAAGCAACCATCTGTGGCTTAAGACCAGATTTTTATTACTGTCAGACATTTGCAGGTTTGTTGATAGGGCGCTCTCTCTGACGAGAGCACGGGTCTGTCTTTAACAACTGCTGCTGGTCCTCCCCGCGCAGCAATTCTCAGGTCCGAGTCCCGTGGGGCCTGCGACCATATTTTACTCTCTCATATTCGAGTCTTCCTTTTTGTCGCCTCCTACGACTCCCAGGGCTATGATAGAGGTATTTGACTCCGCCTCTCTGTCGCATCGAGTCTTATGTTACGATCGACGGTCCATCGGTCAGTCTGTCTAGGAACATAGCAACCATCTGGGGATTGCGAGCAGATTTTCATTACTGTCACACAGTTGCAAGTTTGTTGATGTGGGACGCATCACTGACGAGAGAACGGGTGTGTCTTATACAATTGCAATTATATTGTCTCAGAAGGGGCTTCAATTCTCGTCGCCTCTTACGACTCGCAGGGCTACGATGGAGGTATTCGATCCGGCCTCCGTATGGTATTCCACACGTAAAAACTCTCCACACGGGAGTGTGGCAAACTCTCCTGTTATAATGTTTCGGCGAACCGTGTAGAAGTAGACCCTTTCAGCAGTAGAGTTATTAGGTTCTTAGCCGTTACTGTGCTTTGAACAGTTCGTTGCCGTGGATATTGGCTTTCAATCAGTTACAGTTACGCCGCGTGTATAAAAATCCTAGTAACCGAAGTACTATAGTTGCCTGTGTGTTCCAGAGCAGTTGCCTATCTACACATGTTACACTATTATAAACTAGCAACCGTTTAGTATTTTTGATATTTTGGGATTTTGGACTTTATCCATCGTCCTGGTTTTTAAGATAACAAATAAAAACACGACGTTTGGGAAACTGGATCTGTTTCCGTCCTCAGGTGAAGGAAAACACCTATTCAGTTGGGTCCCAACATATCAGTGTGTTATACACCATCGTCAGAATCCTATAGTAACTACTTGTTTAGTATTTTTGTTTTAAATGTTGCTGTTTGAGGAAATAGCAGTAATATTACTACCCTCGGAAAGGTTGCAAAAAATAATAAACTATATTTGACGCTTTCTTTCCTTTAGTTTCAAATATTAAAACCGAATATTCCATAGACCATTCTACAGTAGTTCATTAAAATCTGTATTAATTTAGAAGTTTTAACGTCGCAGGGATTAACATTCAGTCTATTCTTTAAAAATTCGAAGATATAAGCCAAATATATCGCAGTTAGTGTCGAAGTCACGTGGACTTCAGTTCACATTGATCAGGTTCCGATATAAGTCTGCAATTAAAAGAGAAAAACGTTAAATTTTAAGAATGTGACAGTATCTCAAATTCGTCCACGAGCGTTTCCTTTCGCATACCTCTCAAATCATTATTCACTACTCATTCCACTATTCTACTTTATAGTGTATCCACTAGCAGCGTAGTTAAGAACAAAAATAAATAAAATAAAATATAGCACTTCTGATTATGAGGCTAGTATGTTTTGACGTTAATAAACAGAAACAGTAGAAGAGCGATGATATGATTATTCTGTTAATAACAGACCAAAAATGGTTTAGTGTGCCAAAAATTCAACAAAGATAAAATTTATTTTAGTGGGAAAAAATAAAAAATAAAGTTGACCCTGTGCTTAATTAATGAAGTAATTAACTACTATAATATGAAAGGCCGCGCCATATCTCAAGCAGTTAGTCGCTGGCTTCCCAACGTGGCGGCCCGGGTTCGATCCCGGGTCTCGTCAAGTGTGATTTGTGGTGGACAATATGGCGCTGGGACAGATTTTCTCCGAGTACTTCGGTTTCCCCTGCCAATCTTCATTCCACCAAGTGCTCCACAATCACCCTCACCTATCATATGGGGCTGGTACAATAGGCCAGAAGTAGCCGCAGTACAAGGAACTTAGTCCCACCCCACTAGCAATAAAAAAAATGTATGAGGGAGTGGATGTACAGATCCACCATTCTTGACCTCGGAGCTAGGCGAAGGTGACTGGTAGCTTCACTTCCTTGCCGCCTTACCCTCTCATAAAGAACTCTCATTACCCACCGGATAGGAGGCTGGCCAAGACCCAGAGCCGATCTGGTAGGTATTGGATGGAGAAAAATCTCTTCCCTGTCGGGAAACCAACCCAGGCCCTCGATCTCGCAGCCTATTGTTATATTAACTGAGACATTACTATCATGTTTTTTTTTCATTGGCGCTACAGCCCTCAATTGGGCCTGGGCCTACGTCCATGAAACTCTCCGTTCGGTTTTACTAGATCTTAGACATACGGTAGGACTCCTTGGGCGGGTGATCAGCTCATCGCAAGGCCTCTACCTGTACACAAACACAGAAAAACGCACACAAACATCCATGCCCTGAGTGGGATTCGAACCCATGATCCCGGCTTCCGAGCGAGCGAAGACAGCGCATGCCTTAGACATCTCGGCTACCGTGACCGGCCCATTCCTATCATAATGGTTACAAATTTAAATAAAAGCACTGTGGCTCTTCAATCAGAATTGTTAAACCGAGCAGAATCCCATGGCTGATATTAAATTTGGCATGTACCTTATAAATTGTAGATGCTGCTACAGAAGTTAATTGGAATGAAGCTGTTACGGGAGCAGCTGAATTGATCGCGCCACACCGCTCGGCCAGATAACTAATTTCAGAGGCTCCACTGGCAGTGTAGGGAACTAAATCGACTCGAATTTAATTAAACCAGTGACACTCTGTGCAAGAAAAACTTAGATTCAATCAAAATTCCGGACTTCACGCTAAAGTGTTTAAGAACAAAGCATTCATTTATATTTCTGCTGTTTATAAATTATGGATTGCGAGGTATTGCGTATGTTATTTGTCTGTTGTCTTACTGTAGTACCACTGCCGCCGGGTGAAAACCCATTTGCAGTTAAATAATTCAATTCAATTCTTTATTATTTATGTGTAGAGTCAACAGCCGTAAGGCCAATTACAGACACAGCACAGTGTAGATACAAGTGATTACATTATGGACAATCACAACATAAAGTCAACGACAAATTACAGGCAAGCACTAGAGGAAAAACTTTTCAATGCAGACAAGTAAATAAATAAACAAACAATAATAATAATAATAATAATAATAATAATAATTTCATTAACATAAATCAATAATACAGACAAGTAAACAAACAAATAATAACAGCAATAATAATAATTTCATTAACATAAATCTAAGTGTTATTGAGAACTGAGAAATGAAACGTATAAATATTTAATTGAGAAATGAAGAGTATATATTTTCAGAGGGGATAATAATAATAATGATTCAGTTTAACTGTTGTTTAATGCACATGCAAATGATAATACTAGCAATTGTACTATATTTAAAAATCGTTTGGGGACAACTTTCCTGGCTCCGAATACGTCAACATCCCTGCATTCAACATCAGCAGCTGCTGCACATCTAGTAGAGGGAAAATTTTTACATGAGGAGCAAACATTGAACAATGAAAAGTCTCTGATATGCCGAGCAGGATCTCTCGGAGACCAAAAATTTCCAGGACAGAAGGGCAGAATTTCGAGCTAAAATAAACTTGAATAAGAAAGAATATAATAATTCAATTCAATTCAATTCATGTTTATTTACGTGCAAACTTAACAGCACAGCGGCCAATTACAAAGTTAGCAAGGGTACACAGATATACACAAAAATAATTAAAAAAAATAAAATACAAAATATAACAGTCTATATAATGAAAATAAATTAATAATTCCGAGAAGAATTAAGGTTAGCTTTAACAGGAGAGAAAATAAAATAAGCACATTTCCAATAGTTATGTCACTTTGTGGCGAGAAAGGACAATTCATGTACATACACGCATAGAAGTTAATAATGTGACGTATTGCGCTATGGAGGAAATCCCCTTCCCCGCCAGCGGTGACGTAACAACATCGGGCGCTGTCGCTACTACGGTAACAGGCCAGTCAACACTCCGTCTCCCTCCCCGCGATGACGTAGCGGGGGATGCCGCGGTTGCTATGCAGCAGTAAACAACTCTCGACAGCGTTGCACAATAACACCTTTGTAAACACGGCGACTATGCAACAAGGAAGCGAGGCGTTTTCCCGTTGTCTGGCTGAGGGTTTATAAGAGAACTGCACTGCCTAAGAAGTCAGTAGTTGGAAGACAATCTGAGTCAGTGGAGACAGACTGATGGTGTTTAAGTAGTATGTGTTGGGCAAATGCTGATTCGTCCTTGTTTAGTCTTATGTTTCTTATGTGTTCTTTGTATCTTGTTAGATTTCTACCAGTTGGGCCGATGTATACTTTTTGGCAACTTTGGCATGTTATTTCCTATATCCTACTTTGTTCGTAGGGGTTTATGTCTCGTTTTTCATTTATTAGTTACCTATTGTGTTGGCTGTTTTGAAGGCTATCTTTACTTGTATGTTAGTGTTTTTGAATAGTTTTGTGATTTTTCGTATGTAATTTCCTGTATAAGTAGAAGTGACCCATTTTGTTCCTTCTCGTCTTTATTATCCGGGTTACCCATCTTTAGCTTAAGTTTGTTGTATAGATGTGTGATGTCTTCCTTTCTATAGCCATTATTTAGTCTTATATTAATAATAGTATTTAATTCTTTGTTTTTAGCATTTTCCTCAAGGGGTAGTGTAAGAAGTCTGTGTATCCAATTTTTATTAGCTGGCAATTTTTGTTCTTTAAGGTAGCACGTCGTGGGTTTCCTGTATATTTCAATTTCTATTTGTCTGTGTCTATTAAATATATTTAAGTCCAGGTAAGCTAATTTTTTTAAACACTTTAAAAGTTTTAATACCAGGAAGGGTGCTGTGATTGTGAAAAGTTGAATATTGTGTACATTGTGTATTCCAGGCATTATGTGTGTATGTAGTTTAGCAATCAGAACACCTATTGTGATGGTGGTTTCCGAATAAGTATTGATGTTCCCTCTGAAGATGATCCGTAAGTGTGTCTCTCTCTCTCTCTCTTTCAACTCTCAATTCTGAGACAGTAAAATATGGTCGCGAGTCCCACGGGACTCGGACCCGAGAAAGCCTGCGCTGGCAAGAGCCAGCAGCATATACAAAAGACAGACCCGTCCTCTCGTCAGAGAAGGCGCCCCACAGAAACAAGACCGTAACTGTCAAACGATAATAATTAATATCTGGTCATGAACCCCAAATGGGGCTCGACACCAAGACTTACTGACTGACTGACCGTCAGTCGCAATGTAACTCTGACTCTGACTCTGACTAAGAAGTCAGTGGAAATACAGAAGCAGTAGCGGGAAGAAGGCCCGAACGCGTGGTTAGAAAATTGTGATGTGATAATTTGTGATACTGCAGATGTAAACAACACAGAAAGCCACGAACAAACACGGACACTACTAAGAATCTCCTTTGTCAAGATAGACAGGCGGCACAAGATCAGCCACATCCAAGAAAGACAATAGGAGAACTGACACGAACCTGCATGGTATATAAATTTTAATCTTAAACAACAAAGTTTTTAAAAAACTTTAAAAATTATAATACCTGGAAGGCTGTCACTGTGAAAAGTTGAACATTGTGTACATTGTGTATTTCGGACATTATATGTGTATGTATATAATTTAACATCTATTGTAAGAGTAGTTTCCGGAAAAAGTATTGATGCCCTTGATGATGATCCGTAGGGATCGAAACATGTAAGGGTGATGAGTTTTCAAGTGATAAAACTTAAATAGTCACACTGAACCGTGTTGTTTTTGTCTTTGTTATGGCATTTGTTTCTAAGAGCAAAATATATGTTCGTATATATTGCATATTTTTACTTTTACATGTAAAATATAATTAATATTCAAAACTTTTCGAAACAGACCATTTGAGAATTATAGTTGTAATGCAGCAACTTGTTAACAATAAAAAAGCTGTCTGGTTCTTAACCCCTGCAGTACTGTAATGTGACATAACAGTACACTGCTGACGAAGACCATTATTTTACGTACGACGGTCCGTTTCATAGAGAACGTTTCTGGTTCTCGAGAGGGCAGACTGATTTCATAAACCATGAAAGATATCGGGAGGTCCCTGATGGTCTACCTCTGCGCCCTCGCCTATCTCGGAAAATGGAGATGTTTGAGCCATTAAGTGATGTGTTAATTAAAGTAAGAGGGGCAGCTTCTACTGCGGACACAGCTCAAACAACAGGCAATAGAACAGATTAAACGTGAATTATATACTTTGTTAGTTAATAATTAATAATTAGATTGTGTCACGTGAATTTATCCAGGCTCCAAGGGTTTGGGTAGTATTACGATCCCGACCTCAGAACCTGTTTCCTAAGTGCCATGCAGTCCAAAGACGGAAGTTGAATCTGCTGTAGCTCTGTATGTTTAATCCTGGAAGTGGTCCCTTTAGGGGTAGGTTCCAGGCAAGCAACCTCACCAGGTGGTGGCAACAAAATCAGAGGTCTAATGGCTGAACAGCGAGTAGCTAAGCATGGCGGCAATTCCTACAGGAGTGAAGAACTTTATTCCGTTCGCAAGGCTACAGATAAAAAAAAAATCTGTCTAGACAGTACCGAAACATCTCTTAAACATATTTCCATTTCCTTCTTCTGTGCATATATTTGCAAGATCTTCTGCAATACATCCACTGGCTGGCAAGGTACAGTAGAACCCTCTTTTTATTTTTTGGGTGGGATGAGACCGATTCCCTTGGTACTTAATGACGTAAATAGCCTACTGAAACAACCTCTAATGTTAGATGAGAGAAATTCAGCACTTTTATGGAATAAGAAATGGCAAGGGAAACCGAAGTACTCCGAGAAATCCTGCACCAATGCCACTTTGTTCACCACAAATCCCACAAGAACAGACTTGGAATTCAGCCCGGGCAGCCGCGGTGAGACGCCAGCGACTAACAGCCTGAGTCACTATTTGTTAAGCATTAGGCAGTCTCTCCAGAGCAGGTTGGTGTATTGGCAGAACTCTATACTTACATTATGGAGGAGCTAGCTTGGAATCTTGCCCGAGGCGCCGGCTAACCTACCTGAGGTTTCTCCGTACTTTTACTCAGTCTCGTCATGAAAGTGCTGGTACAAACTCATGTTAACTTACGACAGTTTCCTTCCAAATATCACAAAAAAGCAAATCTCTGCATAATGCTTACATTTTATCCTACTATAAAGGAAAGAAAGAGCAAAGTTGGTCCTTTGCTTAATTAATTAAGCACCATGCCCTGATGAAGTATGAGACAGTGAAGTTACAGCTCCGCCATTCTTGGCCCCGGCACTAGATGAAGGTTAGTGGTCAGCTTCACGCCCCTCCTGATTTACTCGCGGTTAGACAGCTCCCGGTACCCACTGGATAGGAGGCTGCTTGGCCTCAGAGCCCGTATAGAGGCTATGGAGAAGAGAAAAATCTTGTCCTTGCCGGGAATGGAACCTCAGCCGTCCAGCCCGTAACCCGTCACTATACCGATTGAGCTATCCCGACTCATTAGATTACATCCTATCTTGTCGCTGCCAGGAATCGAAGCTCTGCCGTCCAGCCCGTAAGCCGTCGCTATCCCGGCTCACTGTATTACAGTAATCTTAGGAGACTGTTGTAGCCGGCCTGGTGGTCGAATAACTAACACATTAACTCAGTATTCAAAATATAATGGTTCGACATTGTAGCGACCATTCCTGTTTGTTGCGGTGTTTCCTTCACACAAAGAAATACTCCAACTGGTGCACAGGTCAAGAAAATGTGGGTCTATCCATCCATTCCCCCCTACACATTCATGGCGTCCTGCTTCAATAGTTACGCACAGGGACAATTCTCAATATGTTTCAGTCCGTACAGGCCATAACCAGGAATACAGAGATGTAGCTGAAATGCTAGTATGGACTTTCTGTTGGTTAATATTGTGCGTGTCGGATCCTACTTCAATTTATGTATATTAAACTGTAACTTAAAATTAAATATTCGTATTAATATTTTGCCAGTATTGATAACTAATAAAATTAAACCAAAACACTGAGAAAGGAAAACCCCTTGAAAGTGTTCTTAGAAGTTTTGTGGGTGAGCTTGATGACTGTCGGCTCTTTGGGTTACTTCTTTGTTTCCTTTTATCATGAGGAGGTTCTGGTTCCGTTGGTCACCCTAGTGAGCTGGTATTGTTAGCGGTGGGCGGGGTTCAGGAAGGAAGCGTCGGAGCAGTAAGTCGTAATGATGGTGTGGAACGTGACTTGGACCCAACCGTCGCCATTCATATGAATAACAGAATAATGATAACCAGTCATCTGAAGACAAGACTATGACCAAGTCTCGAAACGGAGAGAATAACATATACCTAGGCCGCGCCATAGCTCAAGCGGTTAGTCGCTTCCGGGTTCGATCCCGGGTCTGGTCAAGTAGGATTTGTGGTGGACAAAGTGGCGCTGGGGCGGGTTTTCTCCGAGTACTTCGGTTTCCCCTGCTGTTATGGCGCAAGGGTTATGTATAAGTATACATGTTTTTTTAGATAAATTTGGAATAAGTGTATCTAGACTTTAAGATTAAGAAATAGACATAATGAAATGTACCAGGAAGCTTGGGTTTGCAAAGAAGTGTAACAGGCAATCGCTTTGTAATCAGAATGTTAGCATGACAGGTAATAACGCTGACATTGAGGAAGAAGCTATATGAAGTGGGTCATAAAAACTATGGCATGAGGAAAACGCTGAGTCGGAGAGGACGGTAGACCTGAAAGAGCCCAACCCTTTTCGATAAACAGCCAATGAGTGGGCCACACCGACCCAAAATCACATCAGGATGGGCGGGTGAATACACGCCCGGAACCCAGCGAGTCAGCAAAAAGAGGGTACATAAACTCTAGAGGGATCAATTAGAAAAAACATTATTATTAATTGATACAGAGTTCAGCCGTGGGCTATCGCCGAGAGAGTGATGGCGATGAGTAGTTGTTGGTTGGTGATGGTGGCCTGTCTCCTCAGCGTAAGTAGACTTACTTCATATAGCCATGAACATTAAGTGTGATAATATTAAAGTGCAAACCCCAGGGAGAGAAAATGAAGACTAGATGGACTAGGTTTACTGAGAAAGAGAGATAGAGGGATAGGATACCCAATAGCAGGGTGACAGGAGTGAACTAATGTGTGTGCTACAGGATAATAACCCACATGTAATTCGAACCGACGAACGTCGGCAAATGGTGTATATATTACGATAGCGACATAGGTGAATAGAGTAGGATAGAAATGGGCTGTGATGTTAATTGAACCTAGCCTTCCCTCAAGTGTTACCATCCTCCCTGAATGCTCATGCATCTCCCGAATCCTTCAGGAGAATTTCAGACTCATGCCAAGGCGGCAGCTACGTCAGTGATTGTAAATTTACCTGAGCCCCTCCTTACGGCATAACAAGATGGTGGCAGCACCACGCCTGGGTGGCAGTGGCAGGACACCTCCACGCCCCCCTGTCACCACGGCGTAACACCTGCCAATATTCATTCCACCAATTGCTCCATAATCACCCTCATCTATCATCTGGGGCTGGTACAATAGGCCAGAAGTGGCCGCAGTACAAGGGACTTAGTCCCACCCCACCAGAAATAAAAAAAAAGATATATACCTCAATCTTATACAGTATTACCATTCTCTCACACACTGACATCGGCGAACTAAGCAGAGTTGGCTGACGTACGTGCGGTACGATCTACGGCTGGAAGACCTGTTAACATGGCTGAAATTCAGGGAGGGTCCAGTAACCTGACGGAGCCACTTCTGCCAACAGCAATCCACTCCACCGTGCGTAATGCAATGAACTCTTTCTCCTGCCTCCTATCGAATGGTTACCAGTGGTTCTTTTCTCGAAGGTAAAGAAGCTGGGGCGTGAAGCTGACGACTCACCTCCATCTAGTATCGAGGTCAAGAATTGTAAAGCTATGCATCCATTCCCCCATATATCTTAATGGCATAATTCTTAATTAAATAAGCACAGGGACATCCTTATCTTACCTTTACTCATTTTCCGGCACATACCACTTGAAACTGGTACAGGATCATAACCAGGGCCGAATTTAGAGTTATGTGCCCCATTAGGCAATCAAGGTGTACAAGCCTCTATCAGAACCAACCAATTTAGCTTATGGCCCTTCTATTTTCTTCTTATTCTTATTTCTTACAATAACTACTACTACTACTACTACTACTACTACTACTACTACTACTACAAGCTAACTTTTCGTAATTTTAGAAAACACAGATGTCTCAATAAAATGTGTGGGTTGTATTTCTGTTTTGTGGGAGCGACGGGGTGACCGCTGAACAGTGCAGGGTTTATCATCTTAGCTTTTGAATTTCGAACCATAAATTGGCGTGTCCTGACTGATTTCCCTACAGTAAACTAATGATCTGCTTCCTTACAGCTTTCTTCCATATCTTCCCCAATTCTTAGTACGTATTCACCATGTCCTTCGAAACAACAGCAGCCATAAACTTAATTCCAGCCCATTGTTGTAAAGGTAAAGTTGTGTTGTGCTTAATTACTTAATCATTATGCAATGAAGACATATGGGGAATGGAGGTATAGCTCCGCCATCTTTAACCTCCGCACTAGACGGAAATGAGTGGTCAGAATCACGCGACTGTCGCTTTATAAGAGCCGCCGGTTCCCATTGGGTGCGCCGCAGAGTTGATCTGGACCCTATGGAGAAGAGAATAAATCTTGCAATGCAGGGAATCGAACCCGGCCCGTCCAGCCCGTAGCCAGTCGCTATATTGACTGAGCTATCCCGACAAGATGAAGTATAAGTAGTGGAATTCAATTCCAGGACTCGTTCCACAACAACTCCTCTTCCTCAGCGCTTGCTGAAAAATTATAAACTAAATAAACTACTTTACAGAGAATGTTCCGTTGGATATGAGCATGCATTGATCAGGTTCAAGTTTTACCAAGAAACGCATATTATATTATGGGGGAAAAAAGGGATTCTCCTTTTTCTTTTTACTTGTTGTGCGCCTATGTATATCCTATACACAGCTAAGTGCTGTTTACGAGTCCTGAGATACTGAATGTATATAGGGTTGCCACTCGAGTCCCCCACCCACAAACACCCTAATGACTGTGCATAGGAAGGGGAGAAAAGAAAGGGGTTTTCGAAGGAAGGGTTTTAGTATTTTGTTGTGCCTTCCGTCCGTCCATCCATCCATCCATCCATCCTACGGTAACGCTATAGATAGGAATCGATGAATCTTGCATCAATTTCAAGCTCTGCTTGCCAACAACCTCAACTCTTCGACGACATAAATCAAAAGCAGAAGAAAGGGAGAATTGCTCCCTGTACTCTTTTCCTTGCAAGTCCCCTTGTTCCCAGTTTTGTCTCTACCAAATAACGTTCATCAATCCACAGATCTGAACATTGATTGATGTTATCCATTGTAAATTCTGAAGGAAAAATTGTTCCGTTTCCTTCTTTGACTAAAAGCAGTACTGTAGCCGAATTATAAAATCGATTATTTTAGCATCTTTTATTTAAAAGCTTAGAGAAATGTTGTTACTCTCAATACCAGACCTAAGCTTTAAACGTGTCAAAAATGAGTTTGTAACATAATACGTCTTTCCATACATGTTAACACGAAGTATGTGCGTTTGATGCATCACCACTCACTCGTTTCCACTTGTTAGTCACGCCAGACAGCTTCTACATATCCATTAACCCAGTGCGAACCAAGCTCATATGTCATTCGATCGGGTTAAACATGTGGAACGAGTCCAAAAGCAGAAATTACAGGCAGCTTTTCCATTCATTCTGTATGAACAGCACGACTCTATAATATGTGAATTCCCTCGTCCGTCTCTCTCTGTCTATCCGTCTATCTGTATGTGTATCTACCTGCTGTCCGTCCGTCTGTCTGTCTATCTGCTATATCTATCTGCCTGTCTTTATCTATCTACTGTTCATCCATCTGTCTGTCTACCTGGTCTAGCTATCAGCCCATCTATTTGTCTGCCTGTCTATGTCTATCTGCTGTCAATCCATCTGCCTATCTGGTCTATCTCTCTGTCTGACTGCCTGTCTGTTGTTCATCCGTCTATCTACTTGGTCTATCTGCCTGTCTATCCACTTATCTGTCTGTCTATGACTACTTATTTTCTGTCAGGCCGGCTGTCTATCTGGTCTATCTATCTGCCTACCTGCCTGTCTATCTGTATGTCTATCTATCTATCTATCTGCCTATCTATTTATTTGCCCGACTTTGATTATCTGCTGGTCATTCATCTTTCTATCTACCTGGTCTATTTACCTGCCTCACTATGTCTATCCGCTATCAATCCGTCTATCTGGTCTGTCTATCTGCTCATCATCCATCTGACTACCTATCTATTTCCCTGTCTATGTTTATCTACTTGCTGTCCATCTGGTCCGTCTATCTGTCCATCGTTTAAACTATCATACAGCAGAAGCAGTGTCTGCAGTAACAATCACGCAGTAACAATCCAGAAATGTGCAACATTTAAGGCTATTGTGTGTCATCTCATGTAACAGACTCTGTGAACTCTCTAGATGATCTTTAATTAATGAAAACGTTTATTTTAAAGGCTTGTCCACTTGTTTCTTCTCCCAAGCAAAATATATTAAAGGTTCGGTTACAATTATCAGATACTTATGTATCAATTTGTTCCACTTTATCACTGCATACCCGAATTATAACCTGAAAAAAATACAAATAATTTATGAAAAATTAAAGAAAATGTGCAATTACAATACTTAACTACGAATTTATTAAAGAAACTTGTGTTTCTCGTTTTGAATACATAAATAGGGCTCTCTCAAACAAAATGGAACCCAAGTGAAGAAAACACCACAGGCTGCTAGAGGGTACTACGCACAAGCAAGGGGCAAAATTAGAGTTTGCAGACGTAACACAACAATGAGCTTATGAACAGAAAAACAGGCTGAAGCAATAAAATATCTTAAGTAACGGATACAGATCAAAACAAGTGGACGACGCCCCTTCTGAGGTGTAATAAGAATTTTTTTAAATTTAAAGGCAGAAGTTAATATAAAATTTTAATAGATTTCATTTTTTTAAATTAAATAAACTATAGCGTGTTCTATTTTAGCGCATACCAGTTAAACTACGATTATGTTATTTTGAATCATGAAGCTTGCAGTCGTACATGTGATGGATGGGTAATAGTAGAGCCTGAAGATGGCCATTTAGGGCCGAAACAAGTTGTGTCGAAAGTGAAAGTGAAAAAATAAACAACAATTTGTTGCATTGTTGACGGACTGTGGAGTACATAAACAGTCTTAGATACAGTATTGCAACAGGATGCTTAAACACAGGATTCCAATAAAGTTACTTACTGCTAGTAAGGCACGGACTGGCTATAGAAATTGAAGGATTAAAATGAACGTGTTGGAGCTATAAGAAAATTTAACGCCTGTCTTTTAACAGAGTGTTCCTGCATTTTATCCTAGGAAATTTTATTCTGTTAATTTGTTTTCCTTCTTTCATTTTCTCCTCTATATATACCCTTGTTACTTATCACTCTCTTTTCAATGAATATTTAAACTTTGCCTGCAAACATGTCGCGTTGTCCGCATAAAACAGTGTACTTCGCAGTGACGCGGTAGCACTCCTTCATATACGAAAGGCCCAAGGTTTAAATATTCTGCCGGAAATCAAATATCCTGACAGGTTTCTCATAGTGTCCCTTAATCCCTTCAGGAAAATGCAGGAATATCACTTCAAATTAGCCAACCACTGCTTACCTACACGTCCTTTCTAATTCATTACTCACAAATCAACCAATCATCCAATCATCCTACGCTATATAATCTGAAACGCTGAGATGTCGTAAAAATAATAGCACTTTAACTTCAGTCTAATTTTCCCACCGATACACATCACTTCGGGTTTCTTACAAAGCTTACTTGTGGTGTTATATAGATTATACTGACTTTTAAACTTTTTAAGATAAATTGCACTTAAATCTGAATATCCCATTTCACCATACAAGCAACTCACATTAAATGGGCTTTCGGGTTTAAAGTGAACCATAGCTCCAACCATAAGAGTTTTATGAAAGCCTCTTGCTGAAACCGAACATGCAAAAGCTAGTCATTACTCACTGACGTCACTTGAGATCAGTTGAAAGACCGAAGGCACTGCGGCTTATAGCTGCTTTGATACAGCTTGTTACACCTGCAAAATTTTATTTTTCTTCTGGAAGACAGGTGACAATGATGAGAACGCGAAGTCTTGTATATCGAACCTCATCTTCAGTTGAAACTTTACAATTCTCGACCAAAACTATGGATTATGAATATTTTTATTGATAGTGGGGCGGGACTAAATCCCTTGTACTGCGGCCACTTCGGGCCTATTGTACCAGCCCCAGATCATAGGTGAGGGTGACTGTGGAGCAACTGGTGGAATGAATAGTGACAGGGGAAACCGAAGTACTCGGAGAAAACCTGCCACGGCGCCACTTTGTCCACCACAAATCCCACTTGTCAAGACCCGGGATCGAACCCGGGCCGCCGCGGTAGGAAGCCAGCGACTAACCGCTTGAGCTATGGCGCGGCCCTCTGGATTATGAAATAATTGAATTATAAAGGCGTGTCCACATTACTCGTGCTCGTGTTCGTGCTCGCCAGGTTTGTGCTCGTCGGGAGACTCGTCTAGCTTTTATTTGTGCTCGTAAATCTTCGTCCACACTACTTCAGTTGCTCGCCAGGCTTCGGCGCGTGAGGATCCGTATATTTACTCGTAGTGTGCATAGGTTGTAGTCGTATTTTAATTTATTGGCTATAGTTTTTAAATTTAAAATTTAAAATTTGTTTGTCTCGTGATCTGTCATATCGTCCACATTACTCGCGAGCATAGCGAGTCACACGAGCACGAGCAATGTGGACGCGCCTTAAAAGAGGACCCGAGAGAGAGAGATTAAAATTAATAACGAAAAACTGTTCCGATATTTATATTTCTACATTCCAAATTTAACTGTGAATTTTAGAATAGTAAGGATTTTGGATAGTTTAAATCAAAAGACTTAATCAATAATCCTCAAACCGTTGAAATCTCTTGTCGAAATCAATCCCTAAATAAATCAAGCCGGGCGCTGACATTTCTGACTTTTACTTTGACGTGTCCAAATTGAAATTTGGTCAGGACAACCATTAGTTTGATTCGCATTTGTAGTGGTTTTCTTCTCAGTCCCCCCCCCCTGGCACTACAGCCCCAGTGGGCCTAGGCCTACCTCCATGAACTTCTCCGTTCTCTTCCGTTTTTCTATATCTTACACATTCGGTAGGACTCCTTGGGCGGGTGATCAGCTCGTCGCAAGGCCACTACTTGTATACAAACACAGAAAAACGCTCACACACAAACTAAACATCCATGCCCTGAGTGGGATTCGAACCCACGATCCAGGTTTCCAAGCGAGCGAAGACATTACATGCCTTAGACCGCTCGGCTACCGTGACCGGCTCCTTCTCAGTCCTTTCGGAGATATACCAGTATAAGACACCTAATTAGGCCATGAACTTTTCCTTCCACATCCTTCCCAATTCATTATTCACAAAAGACTTAAAGTTCGTCTTCATACAGTCTGAGATAACCGACATCGCGATTCAATAAACCACAAATTCTACGTATCATGAAGAAAACAACGCGACGACACGTACCTCAACCTACGTGCTAATAAGATATTGTTACGTGTTTTCTGTGTCCCGCAACAATAAAATAAAACAAAAAAACAAATAAAACAAAAATAAAAAGGTAGCCCCTCTAAAGAGCAGTGCAAAAACCCCATAACATCACAATCTGACCCCCAACATCATACCCGCAGCACCAAAGAAGACTGAAGATATGGCCAGTCAGACTGGTCAAATAGGCGTTCACAACCAACTTGCACTATTTATTCATGTAACTTGACAAATTAATACGAACCCATACACACTAGGATGTAGTACTAAAATTCTTTTAACTTTAATCTTAATTAATTTTAAATTAATTTTCAACTAACTTCGATTTTAATTTAATTTTTTGTCAATACGGCTTAAAGCCGAAGGGTAAGAGTTTCACTACTAAGCAATAATCACATAATCATGTGGTCAAAAATGAAGATACATATTGAACAGAAATTCAGCATCTAAGTACACAGAAATATACCTGATGATGACACAATAGGAGTCGAAAGATATAATAATTAACATTAATGTAAATAACCTTTCTTATTAATTTTACTTGAATTTCTGTTTTGACGGATACAAATACACACAACAGGAAGCAACACGTAAAGCAAGAGGAATAAAATGACTCGACGAACAGAGCTCTCAGACCCCACTGTTATGGGCAGCACACAGATACAGGACTGACTGCATGCATAATGAACACTATCAAAGCAGAATATTGTGAAGAGTTGCCCAGGAAAGAAACCGAGTAACGAGGTCAACAATAGAACTTCGGTCACTTAGTAAGGAAGGTCTCAATAATCATGACAACAGAGGAACTACTGAAGACGTCTCCTAGGCAAAGGATACAGAAACAGGTTTCCGTTACAACGGCTAGGTAAACATTGTTCTCATAGCAACGGAAAGGACGTTGTCATGACAAGGGAGAAATCAAGTGTTCGACTCGGTGTCCCTAAGCTACCCCAAGAAGATAACTAGAAGATTACTAGAGATTACTGGAGATGAGAATCCAGGAGACAGAATACGACAGAAAATTGAAGAAGAAGACAGAGGTCAGAAGAAGTCAGAAGTGAAGTCTTTATTTTATGTGGTGTAGTTACATTAACGTTTAGAGTGTTAACATTGTTCGTAGTTATCGAAGTGTTATAGTTACAGTAAGACTGTGTTACAACTAATTGTAGTTCCGACTGGTGAATATCCTATAAATCGATTCATCCAATCCGGATCCCATTAATTACTTGTCGTGTTGCCAGGATACGTGACAACATACAAATGAAAACATAATTTCCAAAAACAATCTAGCATTATGAATGTACCTGTTTTAAATATGGGACTGAAGAGGCACTGGATAAAGAGAAAAAAGTGGAAGAGGTTAGGGCATATTTTTAAGTTATCGTCTCGTAACTGACCTAGGGAGAGCAAGGAAACCCAACAGAAGTCTCCGAAAGTACGAGTATAACCATGACTCCAACAAACTACCTTACTAATGGAGCGGAAGCCTTACCCACGACCTGATCGATTCGGACAAGATTAATGATCACGAATACACCGAGAAAACTGGCTCAAGCTCTATAGCTTCTGACTCTTATTCGGGAGAGTCCGGTTCCAATCTCAGTCGTGAAGCCGCCTATCCTGAATACTTCGCGGTTTTCTTCCGTCCCTCCACACAAATTACGGGATAGTAACCTAAATTAAGCCACTTCCTCTCCAGTTCATTTTTCTCTATCATCCAATTACTATGTGCTACATTGATTGAAGCGTCCTATCTTGTAGTCCGCTGAAAGTAAACTGACGTTTCGGAGGAATATATCGCCTTCGTCTTCAGGATCAAAGAGCAGGCCAAGCAAGAAACCAACGGAAGCAGATACCAAGAAGATCAATTGGCCTGACGAAATTTCAGATTATTATTATTATTATTATTATTATTATTATTATTATTATTATTATTATTATTATTATTATATAATCATAAATTTTGGCAAGCTGCTTACTCTGCTTGCTACCTGCTTCACGCTGGTTGTTTGCTTGGCATATTCTTTGTCCCCAAGGATGAAGCTGATATGTTCCCCCGGAACGCTGGTTAACCTCCAAAGGAATACAAGGTGTTCTCTCTCAGAAGACAGGACACTTTAGCGAGCAGAATGTACACTTCTCAGAGCAAAGCAAAGATGAATCTGATACCAAATTAAATGTACTGTCATGTGTCCGGCTTCAGAGACTAATAATAACAGGTTCTGGATTGGATAATTTAATTCTTTAACACTTCTTCAACGATCACTCTTAATCACAATCAATTTGCAACATCTCACAATGAAACTTCAGCCGAACCCTTGACTGCCGAGGACTCGCTCCATTCTCGTTTTCGTTCTATGATTCGCTTCTCATTTACGACTGGGCTACTTATATAGTCTCGAAGTGGATCCATAGAAAACACATCCGTTGTCCATCAATGGNTCTCTCAACAATTCGTAAGGGTTTTTACCGCTCCATTGCCTATAAATTAAAGTCTTAAGGCGCGTCCACATTACTCGTAAACGTGCTCGTGCTCGTGCTCGCCAGGCTTGTGCTCTCGAAAGACTCGCCTGGATTTTACTTGTACTCGTCCACATTACTTCCGTTGCTCACCAGGCTTCGGCGCGTGAGGATCCGTATATTTACTCGTAGTGTGTATAGGCTGTAGTCGTATTTTAATTTATTGGCTATAGTTTTTAAATTTAAAATTTTGAAATGTTCTTGTCTCGTGACTTGTCATATCGTCCACATTACTCGCGACTCGAGTCACACGAGCACGAGCACGAGTAATGTGGACGCGCCTTTATTGTTCCACGGTATGCTTATGTGGGAATGCGTTTAGCTACCCGTTGCCTAACAATTTACAACCGCACTTCGGCTACCACTTCTCGCAGCCGTTGTTCACCACTTCTCGTGACCGTTGCCTATCTATCTTTATGTTTATTTATTTATTTGCCCGCTTCGGTGGAACACTTGACTCATTTATTTGCCCGCTTCGGTAGAACACTTTGACTCTTCTCAGGGTTGTGCCACGGTAATAACTGGGGCAACGCGGAGACTGCACATTTAAAAATAGTCCGCTGATACAAATAAAATACTCTATTTTCTGCTTAATCACAAATTGTTTATTTCAGAAGCAAACACTATATCTTTATTGGCAAGTACGGAGTAATGTGCCCTTTTATTATTATTAAAGATTAATCGAACCAAATAGACTGATAAATTTAGATATACTTGGAGAGCGCAGCCCGATGGCGTCTGCCTCTGGTGAATTCAAAATGCCAAGTGCTTCTGTCCACTCTATTCTGCGGGAGCGTCACCTCATCCACTGTATAGGATTTGAACCGACGGCCTTGCTCCCAGACTAGAATAGTTTTCTAATGGCTGGTTTTAACTGCCAGTTCATCATACCATCAGTACAAGACAATCACATTACTAACTTTGAGAATAAAGAGATCCAAAGATATTGAACCTAGAACCCTACATGTGAAAGCGGTTATTTCTTAGTTTAGGGTCTAATTACACCCTTCCGAAGACACTTTTATAACAGCTACCCTATTAGCAAAACATTTACATGTTCGACAAATTACAGACATGTCCTTTCATAATGGGCCATGTCCCTTTAGCGGTCACCCAAGCTCCAGGTAACAAAACAAGGCAGTTGTTCTTGTCTAAATGCGAAAAGGAAGTCATAACTTCTTAATGGATGGGTCTCCCTAATAAATCAGTCACTCTATTGAAATGGCTAAAGGGGAACATAGCGTCCATTAAAGAGTATTAAAAGGTTTGGACTGTTACAAATTGGCATGGCGCGGACCACATAGAAAACAATTCGTGCAATAACTTTTCTATTGTTGGGTTAGAGTATTTCGGGCGTTGCCTATAAATGGGTCTACATGTCACAGTACATCATAGAACCCATCCTTCCCTCATGAAAGACAGATGTACAGTTTACATGTTACGACCGAGAGAACAAAAACTAGCATCATGTTTGCATACAAGCTTGTTCTGAATAGTGATATGCACTCCGACAAATGGTCTACATTCATGTTACCGTAAGAAGGCTACTTGACGAGTAATTACGTCGTAAATTCTGTGATTTGTGAATGAAGATAACACATTTGCATCCAAGAATCTTGATAATGGCAGCAGCTTTCCTGCCTTAATATAATCACATTTGATACCGTGAGACGGCTAAGTACATTTGATCCTGCCAGTCGTTGGCTTAACTAACTAACTTCATGGAGCTGCGTCCTTCCTGAAAAGCAGCCAGTCGTTTAGCTAGTCAAGAGTTTCCCAACATATTATGGAACCCGAAGGTTCATTACCGTGTTCACAAGAGCCATCGACTGTTCCTTTTCACGATCCGGTCCAATCCATTTCATATGATCCCATTCTCTCTCTCTCAGATCAATTTTAATATTATCCTCCCACCAAAGTCTACGCTTAACTAACAAAAATTAATTAAGAATGTGATGTTGTACTCATGCACATCGCTGATAGTTACATATGTTACTTTAATTGCAAGTTCTCCTGTACTAGGCCCATCGTGTCTAGGTCCCAGAACCCAAATGAACTAGGAATTTTACTGTACTGTATGATCTGTTTTCACTATTATACTGTCAACAACAGTTTGCATGGTTTGAAATACTGGATTTTATTGCATTCATTAAGTCTTCCTTTCAACAGGTGAAAACCTTTTCGTCTCATATATCACGTCTGGATATGCAAACTACGGTCAAAGGATTAGTCGCAGGAGAAGTACATATATACGAATATTACATAAATATGTTTCGAAAATATGAAATAGATTCAAACTTCTTACACTAACAATGAGGGGATTTTTCACGGGTTATAAATCCATGGTTTCACAAGAACGACATTTTAATCAGCTGAAGAACTATAATTTGCACAAGGAACTGAGTCAATTAATTTTACACTCATTTCTTTGTTTCTTCAGTTACTCTCCTAATAGACAACTTTAATTCGCAACACTTCGTTAGATCCAAACAAATCCCTTGATATTATAACACCGTTTACACACACACACACACACATGTATAGCGGTAAACAGGGGCCCATTCTTTCTAAGTCATTGTATTGACTGTCTCTTCTTCATACTGACCCTAGTGGCCCGCTTTATTTCCTATTCGCTACAGCGCCGGTCCAGTTTTATTCACTCCTCACTCAACGTAATCTTTCTTAATTTTGATATTCATCTCCCTATCAGTATGTTCTGGGCAACAGTTCATATGGAACCAAACAACCATAAAATCTGTTGTTTTGCCTGTCAGTTCAACTCATCTTCTGAGCACAGCAACCACAGGAAACTCTTATATGGACTTCCCTTACATACAGCCCGTCGGACATAAGGCTCCTCCAGGTTTATTCTGATCATGTTTTCCTATTTCTAAAAACGTTCTCTGCTTATCCTGTTTACTGCATTAAAGCTATGTAAGGTTAACAACAGAATTAAAGTAATAATTGTGATATGGCGTCCATTTGTTACTTAAATAATAAGCACACAGAGAAGTGAAGACATCTTCACATCTTGTCACCGAAACGTGCGAATGACGTACTAATAAATCACAGATCTTAAGGCAATGAGTAATATAATTGGGATGCAATAAATCCTCCGAAAATGTATTAAGAATCAAATAACTAGAAGTAAAAATAATGTAGTTTAAATTATTTCAATAATGTTGATAATCTACTTAATAGGACTGACAAGAGTGTAGTCCACACTGCAGTACACATAATTACCAACGGGTTCTCTGTAGTACATTAAAACACTCAAAGCAGGAAGAATTAAATGAGAAGTAAGCTAAGTTCCTAATATCGAACCGTAGCAACGTCTGTGGAAGGGTTTCTGGAATTCCACTTATAGCCTTACCCTGAGTAGGCATTATTATGGACTGATAGAGTTGAAAATCAAAATTAGAGAAATTATTTTATGGAAGTCCTCGATATCAAATTGCAATGAAACATGTGAAACGGTTTGTGTTACGCACGGAGAAGTCCGCTTATAGCCTTACATAAATCATACTTTATTATCGATTCATGCAGATTAAGGTCGAAATTGTTCAACATGATTTGGTGGAAGTCTCTCATGTCAAGTTCGAATGAAATAGTCTCTGGGACAAATGGAAAAGTTAATTTACGGCAATATGTGGACCAGCCTTCATTGAGGATCAATATGGCTGAAACCTGTAACCGTATGTCCCTCACTTAATATTGTTTAACAGCGGCTATAAATTTCCACTAACTGATTCTACTTGAAAGAGAGGCTACTCCGGCGAGGTACCATCCCGGGACCGTCTAGTTGTAGTAATTCAACCTAGTTCTCCTTAGGCTTATGGCGCCACCAGTGTCTGTAGCATCATCAGTAGACTTATATGTTATCTTCCGTCAGTCATAGGGAGATACTTTGGAAAATCAGTCCTTGTTTTTATTCTGAGTCTCCCAGGAGAAATGTCACCCTAACTGAGCTTGGTCCCTTACTTTATGTGCGTCTTGTGACGATAAAAGCTGAAATGAAGGTTTGAAGATGACATCTTTCCACGACAAGCTGAAAGCTGGACTGGCGCCCATTTTGAGAATCCGCCGGTAACCCTTTCCAAGTGATGGCCACTAAGGGTTGTGCCTGTGTGTTAGGGGAGTTGAAATGTAGACTCGGAACAGAGCAGTGGGCTATAGGGAGTCGAGATGTAAAGTTGGAGAGCAGTATAAAGAGTTAGAGTTGGGAGATGTCTTACAGTGAGAGTTGAGGTATGAAGTTAGACAGTCAGTGAGAGAAGCGAACAGGGAGATTGAGCGCAATATTAACGGAGGAAGGTGTAGTCAGAGTGATGATGCTTAAAGCAGGATTAGAATAGCACGCCAAATATGACTGTACTTCTCGTCTAACTGAATGCGAATAATACATGGAGTGGTGTTCTGGTGATACGGTGTTTGATCAGTCCTGAAATGTGTCCCTCTCCCGGTCAGTGACGCTCCCGTTTCCCTGAGAGAAAGGCCTCATCTCGAATCCGAGTTCATGGCAAATCTTATTAACGCTGCTTGCATCTGTAGGTCGGCGGTCGGCTGCAAACCTCTTAGTAAAATCCTCCAATATCGAATTTTAAGACCGCCTGCCCAATGGTTTAGTATCTAATACAAGGTGGAATACGGTCGGAGAAGCGCGGTCTAAGGCATGAACTGCCTTCGCCCACTCAAACACTGGGATTATGGGTTTCAATCCCACTTGAGGCATGGATGTCTGTGTTCGTTCATTCTGTTTCCGCTGTCCTGTGTGTAGGTAGCAGCCTTCCGATTGGTCGATCCCCGCCTAAGGAGTCCTACTGACTGCGTAAACAGATCAAGAAACTAAGAAAGAAGCCAAGGTCCAACAAAAGGTTGTGGAGTCACAATGGATGGATGGAGGAACGGGAAGAGAGAGAGAGACAGATAGATACAAAGACAGATAGATAGATAGATAGGGACGGAGATACTCGTAAATGACCTTCACGTAAGGCATTGTCTTCTTTTACTTTGTAAGGTAGGACTAAGGGGTAATAATATGTGACGGGGTCTACGATGTAACTGTAAGACATTCATATAAAGTCTCATCAAAAGACACGAATTATTTCCAGATGTCACGAAAGGAGAAGCACAGACACTTAGATACAGACTTCATACTGAAAATAAACATGGCCTATAAGGGCATGTTCCCTTCGAAATGTAGCATTTTACCATAAAATGTATATAGTGTTAATTAATAAATAATTCCGCAAACAATTCGCCCTTTCTTTAGCGGAAGATTTGCTGCAAGTGAAGATTAGACGTGGAATTAACAGATGGGTGACTTCAAGAGCAACTGCTCTACACTAATTACCTTTACTAACAAGGGTGTATTGTGGGTGTCGGGTGACACGAGGGCGCTGAGAAACGTGGTCATATATAATAAGGGTTCGCCGACATTCCGTAATTAAAGTACAAGGAGTTATCCCAAACAAAGGAAAATGATTAATACTGATTATTCCACATCATTACTTACACCGAAAAGAATGTCAGAGAGATGACTTGAGAGAAGCATGAAGGATAAGAAGAATAAGAATAATGAAATAAGAGGTGACTGCTCCTTACTTGGAGGCAAAGTTCAAAGTTTAACACGGTTGCTCCAATAAGAATAGAGAAGAAAGCAGTCTTCTGGGATGTGGCACCGTGTAGATATGGTGTTAACCGACGTTTCGGAGGAACGTATCGCATCCATCTTCAGGGAAGAAGGAAA
>NW_019718272.1:1073074-1111763 GCF_002891405.2 Cryptotermes secundus
ATGGATGTGTGTCTGCCTTTAAAGTGTTGTGTTGTTTTGTGAGTAGGTAGCAGCCTTGCGACGGACTGATCCCCCGTCCAAGGAGTCTTACCGACTCCTTGCAGTGTTCTACGTTCATTTATTATCAATAAAATATATCCATTTTTACACCTATATTATTGATAATAAATGAACGTAGAACACTGCAAATATTCATTCATTCAACAATGGCTCTACAGTCCTTTGTTGGGCCCTGGCCTCTTCTTCAGTGTCGTAATCCTTTTTACGCAGTCGGTAAGACTCCTTGGACGGGGGACCAGTCCGTCGTAAGGCCGCTACCTACTCACAAAACAACACAACACTTAATAAAGGCAGACACACAACCATGCCTTGAGTGGGTTTCGAGCCCATGATCTCAGTGTTCAAGCGAGCGAAGACAGTTCATTCTTTAGACCGCGTGGTCATCGTGATCGGCCATTTAAAAAAGAAACAGCTAGAAAATTTCAAATATACACAGTGCTTAAAATTCCGTAGTTGATAGAAATTGATTTCATTCCAACGAAAGAAAAAATCCCCCCCCCCAAAAAAAGAAAAAGAAACCGTAACCCAGGCGATCCATGGGCATGTCACCCTATTGAACAGTTCTCTAATTAAACGGACCAGAAAGAGTGCACATTCCACGGTATACTCCAAGGACAGTTAACTGCGGTCCCCATTCTTCTGAACTGACCTGCGTATCACACTGCTTTACAGATAAGTCTGCTGCTGGTGTGCACTGCCAGGACATTACCGTTTCCGCTCCTGCAGCTGCTACCAGTGCGACCACTGTCAACTACTTACTACTGCCGCCGTTATCATTAGTATTATTATATTACATTATATTTCTTTAAGGTAGGCTTGGAACTGTGTTCAACTAATTAAGCACTAAGCCATAAAGACGTAGAGGGGAACGGATGAATAGTTCCATGTATTCTTTACCTCAGCACTAGTTGAAAGAGAGGCAGCCTCAGGCCCTGGCCTCTTTGCCCCCGGGGAAAAAGCAGCCGGTGCTCATTGAATAAGAGGCTGTGTGGGCCACAGAACCGGTCTGGACGACGCCGAGAGCAGAAAAATTTTCCCCTATCCAGACTCAAACTCACGACCTGTCGACTGTTCATCCCATAGCCGGTCGCTATATATTATATATTGCACTGTGCTACAAGCCGAACCGTCGCAAATTCGATTCCCGATGAGGTTTTTTGACCTAATCCTTCAAGCCTCACTATGGCTCTGGGGTCGACTTAGCCTTTAACAGAAATGAGCATCAGGAATCTCCCTTGGGCTAAAGGGAGACCGGCGCGTAAGGTTGACAACCTCATCGCCATCTCTAAGCCGATTTTCTAAAAAATGTAAAGCCTCGACGTTTCACAGCCCTATGGGTCTCCACGGTCTGTTACGGAGATAGCTTTACCTTTTCTATATGATATATAATACTATATAAAAAACATTTATTTTCAAGAAATAATAGTAAGTTCGATAAGGAGGAGTGCAGACGTCGAGAGATGAAGTTGGTTTCCAAACACGCAACGCCTATGAAAAGACAAATATGTCGCTTGGGACTATGCATAATTAATGTGTCACGTTTCATGTGATGTCAACACGATGCTATTTCAAAGGGACCGAAACGTTCAGCTCTGTCTGTCATACAGCCTCACTGTGTAAATATCTATATCCACACTCTTCTAAGGGACCACTTTGCAACAAAACTCTCCAATAAATAACACACCTACCCATCAACTAATGGAAAGTTTCAAATTCGTTTCATTAACTCTGCAGAAAACTCCATCGTATCATACGTCTTCGTTTTTCCTGCATGTGTTCAATATACTATACTCAAAGTAATAAAGAAAGTGTCCTCAAAATGTGGCGGAAGAAAGCTTACGAGTATATCCACGTCATCGAAGCATGTTACAGAGCCTATTGCACTATCGAAATAAAGAGAACTCGTCGATATACAATGAATTTATTACAGTAAGTTTATAATAAACCGATCACAGTGGAGGTGTGGTCTAAGGAATGAACTGTCTTCGCCCGCTCAATCACTGGGATCGTGGGTTCGAGTCCCATTTGAGGCATGGATGTGTGTATGTGCGTTTATTCTGTGTTTGTGTTGCTGTGTGTGCAGGTAGCCGCCTAGCGACGGGCTGTTTCTCCATCCAACGAGTCCTACCGACTGTGTAAAATATCAAGAAGCTGAAAATGTGAACAAGGTCCAACAAAGGGCTGTAGAATCGTAGATAGATAGATTCGTAATAATAAGATCACTTCGAAATTCTAAAATAGAAAAAAAAAACTGCTGAAATGTTCTACAGGACTATATAATATATGGTACACTACAAATAGTCCTGAATCTGTCCAGAGTCAAAAAATTACATACGAAAATTCTTTACATTAAAACGGGAAAGCTATGAAACAATATAATCCAATTTTTCACTGGCGAACAACTCTTCTGCAACTATGACATTAAATAATTCTTTACTTAATAAACTGTACACATGATTCGTGGTGGGGGAGGCGGTATTTTATGACAGCGTTAATACACGTACATAGACTGTAATCATGGGATGATAACGATGATTGATGAATGACAAATTTGAAGAAATTTGACCTTGACCAAACTGAGGTAATATCCTGGCATTTGCTTGTGGGGACTACGGAAAATCACATAACACACTATCAATATAACCAGTACCTAAACCATGACTCGAACCGATTACACCAAGGCTACAAGTATATGGAGTTACCACTATGCAAACCCACTCGTTCACATAACATTTTTTTTGTTCACTGGCTCTACAGCACCCTTGCGCCCTGGCCTCTGATTTTTTTTCTCATTTTTATGATCATTTTACAGATGATAGTACCTTTTGGACGAGTGATCAGCTAGTCGCAAGGCCTCTACCTAAACACAGAATAAACACATACACATACCAAACATCCATGACTTTCGTAGGATTGGAACCCACGATCACGGATTCCGAGCGAACGAAAGTAGTACATGCCTTAGACTACTCGGCTGCCGTGACCTGCTTCACATGATAAATACCAAATTAAATGTAAAAGAATATATTAGTGCTCACTTTCTTTTAACCCTTTACAGCTCAGTGGTTGCTATATTTACCACTTCCTTTAATATACCAAAACTCTGCATTCTGCGTATTTTGTATGGTTCTCAAAATAGACAATGTTTCTTTCCCTAAACAGCATTAACCGGTCGATATCTGTAGCGGAGACGTAATGTTTCCTATGAGGTACGAAATTAATTCCTATCAATTATTTGGGATAAATACACGCACTAAAGGTTTAATTCTAAAGTTGATAATACCAATGAAAATAGAAACACGTTAAGAATAAGATATCATTGTTCAGCTGGTCCAGATCTCTCTTCTCTACTAACATCCGTCTTGCCGAATTATTCATCCTATATAGTACTGTGAGAAATAGGACATCTGGTTTCTCGTTACTCTCTATACGTCATTTCCTGTCAGACTGCCGAAAGCACACTACTATTCTTCGACTATTTCAGGCTCATTCTTGACTAAGAGTTCCGCTTCGTGTACTCATTATCCAACCATCATATTCAAGATCGAATATATATTAAACACGGATTTCTACAAGCGCCTTTAAATAAGTACTTTTCACAAAAATGACTACAGCGGACGACAAAGAAACTTCTGATAGCAGGTCCAAATACCGGCAGAATTGGTACTACCCACAATCACAAGCGCATTCATAATCTTACGCAGCAGTATTAGAATTTTAGTGCGTACGGAGTTACAAAGTCGTGATATTTCGATGACTACTGGTACTCTCAACATCCTTCCTTCTTGGGCATGCACAAGCATGAAGCAGGTGGAAAGGTGATGGTTTCTTGCTTGGTTTACTCTTCTGCCCTGAATGTGGGGGCATGTTCCTCCGAAACGTCAGCTGATTTTCGGCAGACTTACACGGCGCTATATCCCAGAAGCCAGAATTCTTCATAATCACTGCTGGAAGAATTTCAAGTGCTGCATAATAAAGATTTGGATTATAATGGCAGCTGATTTCAGATTTAACGCTAATACTCTTTGCCTGATCTCTCAGTCTGCTATTCGTGCAAGTGTATCGAAGTCGTCGTTTAAATTAGTATAACGAAACTAAATGACTCTTTTTATTTACGCAAGTTTGTAATTCCCAGATAGAGGACGTTATGTACACAGCCACTCAAGAATTGCACCGTCTTACGAAAAGTTAATTATCTTAACAGCAGGTAGTTCTGTTCTGTACGGAGCCACAGGCAGGCTCAGATTCAGTTTAAATCTATAAGCCACTTCTAAAAACTACGCGTCGGAATATAAAACAAAATACAGCGGATGAGGAATTTGTTCCTTTGCACTGACAAAACTACAAATTAAATATATGCATACAAATAACAAACAGCCTGTCCCTGTCACGCTTGGGGACAGCCCAAGCTCTAAGTTCTGGGCCCGTCCCTGTAACTGGACTTAAAGCTAATGTCTTATCTTCTCTCTCTCTCTCTTTCTCTTTTTGTTTGGGTTCTCTTTCAGAGCTGGTTCAGTGGCCTTAGTTTAGGGTGTAGGGTGAATTCTGACCTGCATTCGTTGTTTACAATGTTGGTTTACAATCACTCACTCATTCACATCGAAGCTCTGACTGCCTTCAGTTATTCTGTTAGTGCAATGAAACTGACTCTCTCAAAGCTACAATTTGTTAGTGGGTAACCGAATCATCTGCTTGCGATTACGGTCTGCTTATATTCATCCAAGAAATCCCCAAATTTCTAGGTAGGTACTACCCAAATTTTTTCACGCGAACTCTACTTTCTGCAATCGACATTCAAGACTTTGCCTAGACATTTTTTGACTACATCTCGTCAATGGCTCTCAAATATGGCTTCAGATGTTGCAGACTGTACAGACCTCGTAAGTTTCCTTCTTCGTCGCAGAGTTCAAATAGAGACGAGCTTACGATCTTCCGTATGATGAAGGGACCTGCATAGGGTCTCTGAAATTTACCAATTCTACATTGCGCGGCATCTGAAACAGTTTGCTGCTTCACCAGTACTAAGTCGTTTAATTCTGGTCGCCATTTACTTTTACCTGTTTTTCGTCTTTGATTTCTCTTTTCAGCCTTCAACTTAAGATTTGGCATAAGCCTTCAGTAGTTTGTCCGCCTAAGTATCTTCAACCGGCAGCTGATCTGGTTCCTTCCTTTCTGAAGATGTCCGGTCTGCGTTTTCTGCCAAGCAATTCTATGGGATCATGTCCAGCTGTCGCACTTACAGAAGAGTTCAGCCATTCTTCTATACTTGGAACTAGTTCTGGCAATTTCCTATGAGTTGTGTGGCAGTAGATCCTGAAATGCGTTCGGTACGACTGCTCTCACGCTTGCAGAATTGGGCATCAGTAGATTAACATAAATGTGCGGTTCGAATACCGCTCGAAAGATTTTCCTGATTTTTCTAAGTGCCTACAGGTGAATTTCGGAAGAAGTTGATAAAATCGGCAACGGCAACTTTCCCTCTCATATCTCCCTATTTATCATTTAAAAAATTCTTGCAACCCCTTTTGGGGAAAGGAGCCATACTGAACCATTTTACACATTAAAATAAAATTTGCTAAAACTGAAATTAAAAACTGAAACTAATTTTGAAAGAACTGTTTATTCATGGATGCTATATTAGTTGAAAAGATTACGCCGTAGAATATAAACTATTATAAATAATGTGTAAAATGGCAGTGAGCTATTTACATTAGTGAGTGAGAGTTGATGTTCTCACAGCGGTCAGTATCAAGTTAACTGTATTGTGGGATATGGCAGAGTGCAGTTCTGTTGACAGGTATCAGCATTTCGGAGGAACATGTTGCCCCCATCTGCTCCACCTGAACATAGATACAGCGCACTCTATGAACAGTAATAATTGTGACGTTCAAAATCTTGGCTTCCACAGAAGGACGAGGAAATGACGGAGATCAGACGTGTACCCTGAGGCTACGAGCAAAGTTTTGTAGCAAAAGTACTCTTTGTGGTGAAACTGTTTCCCCAGGTGGTTTCGTGTGGGTACAGTAAGATGGACCCGTAAGTCTACACTCTCTACCCTACTTCTGGGACATGTAAAATTTAAATTTTAAATCTCATTTATATCTTGCTAGCGTTCCTCCTCCTTTAGCATTTCTGCTAAGAAGAGTTTCCCTTTGTTCCCCGTATTCCCTTGCTTCCTGCAGAAAACGGTTAGAGCTTGCGGTCTCGAATACAAACTTAACCCGGAATTTTTTGTCCTCCTTGATTCGTTCCCCAGAAACACCAAACAAAGAACAACTTTCTTCAAATTAAACCAGAAGCACTCTGTGTTTCTGATACATAGGATGTACAAGCCAGTCTTGAATGAAATAACACGGTTAAGTTACGGGCTGGAATATTCTTAGCAGTATTTAGATTCTTAAAAAGAAATTAGCATGCAATACACACTCTGCTGACTATTATTACTGATCACGTACCAAAACCACTCGCTGCCGAAATTGCACACAGCTCTTTTAGGTTAGCAGGGGGCAAGTTCCCTCAGTCCGTAACAGTTACGACATGCATTCAGAAGCTGGGTAATACCGTCATGGCTTTCCTTGATCTAGCCATACAAATTTCGGGATATTGACTGTAATTAGGCCACGAGCGCTTCCCTCCGCGACCATTCAGATTTATAATTTAATCATCACTCTACTGTTAGACGCTACTTCTTCTAAGGTAGCAACTCATCATTAAATAAGCCATAAATAAATAAATAAATAAGCATAAATTTAGGCTTGGTAAGACTTACGATTATTGGGACAAATAAAATTACTAAATGTTTATAAATATAAAATCAGTATATGGCAAACTTTCGCTTCAACATAGGAATAGCTCAAACTCCAGAAATATTGTGTATATTAACACAAACACACGTATAGTAGGTTTAACCAAGTACCGTCATTCACAGTTATAAACCACTAGAATTTAGTCATATCTACCACAGAACGAACAAAATATAAACTACAAGAGAATACTACATTATGGAGATAAGCAGGCTTACCACAAGAGTAAATTTGCATTATCTAGTACCCAGTCTCCGTAACAAAAACCTTCACAAAATATAAAGTTCTAACGTACATTAAAATGTCATATTTTATTTGGAATTTCTGAAAATTAAGTAGCGTCACATATGTAGCTTTCTAATGCACTGAAAGAAGAAAATGTGAAAAATTCTATAAACGAGAAGGCATGAAAAATTTTAATAAAAATTAAATTAAATTAAATTATAGGCTCGATAGAAATACAGTTTTCCTTCTGTACATATCTGTGATTGTGGAGACAATTTGACAAAGTCTGAACACTTTTGTTATTGCTGTTGTTGTTATCATGACCATCAACATTATTATTATTATTATCATTATTATTATTATTATGGCCTTGTAGTTGTCGACTCGGCACATAAATAATAAGGAACTGAAATGAATTATTATTATTGGTCAGTTGTGTTTCTGCGGGAAATTTTCCCTGCGAACATATTTTTAACACATAATTTATTTCGTTACATGATATTCTTAAATTTGTTAACACGTTTAATAATAATTGTGAGTCTCCTTTTGTTCAGATTTCAAGTTACGATCACTTCATTTCGTTTTCATTATTATGTCCTTTGTGTATTTTCTCTCATGTCTAATAATACAAATTGCACCGTCAACGTAACTATAATTTATTAACTTTTGTTCCATTATATGTTTGGACCCTTATAGGGTCATCCTCAGGTGTTGTGTTTACACATTTTGTTATTGAATTGTAAAGCGTGTAATCATCTTTACATACACAGGCTTAAAATGACTACTTCCTATGTACATTTATATTCTGTTTGTTATATGCTGAAAAATGATTTCGAACTGAACAAGAGGCCAGGGCCCTGAATGAGCCGGAAGAGCCATTGTAAAAAAATAAATAAATAATAATAAACTTTGCTTTCATTCGTAAGTTATTCAACGACGACGAATCGATTGCACAAATTAGAACATCTACTGAAGTGAGAGGAATATGCATTAAATAGTAATTATTTATGGTAAATCAGAAGGGGTGAGTAAGGCGTCGTGGCAAACCTTATGCAACATATCGGATTCGCCTGAAATGCATGAGCAATACCATGGAAACCTCAATTACTACCCATGTTCTGTTGATATTCGATTCGGATATCTCCAACATTCAAATAAGACACGTTAGAAGTGCACCAGATATTTAGACATCTGTACCTTCAAGGCCACTTAAATTTGTTTTCAAAGTAGTATTTTGTAATTTTAACTTCAAAAGCCAGGAATAAATTTATGATACCAGTTGTCACGGGTCACAGTGACTAAGACGCTGGTTTGGATTATTAACTGGATTTATTAATAACTTACATGTCGTAACTATATAATTAATTATGACACTACTACTGCTTTACACACTAATCTCTTCAGCCTACCTTCACTAGTATTCACGGGTTTGTAACACGGAAGCTATAACAGTCCCGCTGAATCACACACTGCAAATAATACACAAGTAAAGTCTTCTAATCACATGCTAAGTCTTCAGAGGCCGACTTTTAGTTCTTCTTCAACTACGAACTTCCCGTGGCTATCTCCTTGCTTGTTTATTCGCATGCTTGTGCCGTTATTAGTCATAACTCGTAATTGCTTTACTTATATAGGCGAGGATCGGACATGGACCTATAGTAAACATATATCACGTGATCACAGCCCAGCCAGCCCATTGGCGCGTCGGTCGGAACTATAGAAAACATATGTAACGTGATCACTGGGGCATGCGGTAGCGTAGTTGCTTGACGCACTATGCTACAAGCCGGAAGGTCGTGGGCCTGAGGTCGACTCAACCTCTAACAGAAATGAGTACCAGGAATTAATTCAATAATTTTCCTGGGGAGTAAAGCGCGGCAGGCGCGTAAGGCTGACAACCTTACCGCCATCTTTGAGCCGATTGTCTAGATAATGTGGAACCCTCAACGTCTCATAACCCTATGGGCCTTCACGGCCTGTTACAGGGATAGCTTTACTTTTACTTAGCTTTAACGTGAGCACTATCCACTGTTGTGACGTCACCGCGGGCACGGAAAGAACAGCTTCCTCTATTGTTGCGTGTGGTAGCAACGGACTGTTTACCAAGAAACCAAGGATCTTGTTCACCGCCACCTTACCCAGTAATGGGTGTACATGTAACACTATAACAAATTAGTGGGGAAAATTGAGCTTAGTTTCGATTTCTTTTAGTTTCTTGGAGTTGTGTGACACTGAGTCCACTTGGTACGACGGCAGCTAATTGGTCTACTGAACCAGTCTCGTAGGACAGATGATGAATGTGGAGCAGTAAGTAGAATGAAATTGACAGGGGAAAGAACAGTACCCTGAGAAAACCTGCCCCAGTGACACACTGTCCACCACAAATCCCACATGCTCTGACCTGGGCTCGAACCCGGGACGCAGCGGTAGGAAGCCGATACCTAACAGCCTGAGCTATGGCACGGCCAAAATTACGCTTATTTCTGCCTTATGAACAGCCTCGGCCTGCCTGTGGCCCATTTGGCGTTTTCTTCTCTTTTCTGCCATTCGATATACACATTCGGTTTTCAGTATTTTCCGTGATTTCTGCCCATTGTAACATCTGTTGCCACGGAGGTGAAAAAAGGAGAAATATGTTCACGGACGACTAGCTACTTCAGATCCATTCACATGGCACCACATGTTAAAAATAAAGAAAAAATGCATTTGGTTAAATACATAATTGGAGCACTGAATGTAAAACAGTACCAAGGGACACCGAAAGATTATGATCAATGATATCAACAGAGATTTATTACACTGTGGGTTCATTTCTTATTAAAATGTAACCAGTCGAGTGAGTACACTGTATCTTCAAGCCAAAACTGCTATGAAGTGTGAATTAATGTGCAAAGCATATTCAGTACTGAAAGCTCAAACTGACTTTCTGTTCTTAATTTAAACTTGATTAGGTATACTCTTAGTTTCGAACACTTCCCGCAATAATAACATATTTTATCACATTCTGAACTTACACGTGTGTATTAATCTGATCATCTAATAAAGAGGTTTTATCGACATAACCAGAACCAGACAACTCCAGCGAAGAGCTCATTGCAGTGCGATAATGTACCAAGTTCCGGCGGACGTGACTCAAGAGATGCAGTCCCATTAAGTAAATCTCACGTATCATAAGTTTACAATCATAAAGATTAAATTTAAATCTATAGAAATTGAATTCTGTATCATTAACATTGGAATCGCGCAACATGTGCCAGATTCTACATTATAAAATATCACCCCATGCTTTAATATAATCATCCTATATATTCATTTGTAAGCCGGTCACGGTAGCCGAGCGGTCTAAGGCATGCACTGTCTTCGCTCGCTTGGAAACCGCGATCGTGGGTTCGAATCCAACTCAGGGCATGGATGTTTGTGTGCGTTTTTCTGTGTTTGTCTACAGGTAGAGGCCTTGCGACGAGCTGATCACTCGCCTAGGGAGTCCTACCGAGTGTGTAAGATCTAGTAAACCGAAGTGAAACGGGGTTTCATGGAGGTAGGCCTAGGCCCAAAATTGGGGCTGTAGCGCCACAGAAAAAAATATATATATTCATTTGTACCAGAATTTAAAAGCGCCATCACGAGTATTTGTTGTCAGCCGGTCACGGTAGTCGAGCGGTCTAAGGCATGTATTGTTTTCGCTCGCTTGGAAACCGGGATCGTGGGTTCGAATCCCACTTAGGGCATGGATGTTTAGTTTGTGTGTGTGTGTTTTCTGTGTTTGTGTACAGGTAGACGCCTTGCGACGAGCTGATCACCAGCCCAAGGAGTCCTACCATATGTGTAAGATCTAGAAAAACCGAAAGTGAACGGAGAAGTTCATGGAGGTAGGCCTAGGCGCACTGGGGCTGTAGTGCCAAGGAAAAAAATTGTTGACAGGTTACTAATTTTAGAAAATAGTAATTTTTTTGTAAACTGGAATAAAGATTGCGATCGCATTTTATGCGAATTTGAAGTAGTGCGAAATAAAAAGTATTAATAGAATCCCACCCTGTGCGCGAAGTTTGAAATAATGCGAATCCTAAGAAATTCGTCAAGAATCACCTAAGTGCTCCAAACCACGTCTTGAATTATGCGAGGCCTTCAGGAACGCATCGATCGCATAAAATGCGACCCCATTATGCTTAAAATCAAACTTCTTCAATCCTTAGGACCCTTGTTACTCTGTCGTGAAAAGAAAATTTAACTGTTGCAGTGCTTCACGGTACTTCATGACAACGCGAAACCAGAATATTTTGCGAAATTCAAAACAGAAACATTACACAAATATTTCGTTGAATTAATAACATAGTGGCATGGATAGTATGTTATATTAGTGGACTAAAATATGATTCGCCGGATGGCGTCAAAAATGAATATGTTACATAAATGACCACTACAGATATCAAGAAGATGGTGGCGTGGCCGAATGCGGGGAGACGTACAAAGGTAGATAAAACACAAATAAAACTGGAAGCACCCATATAAGGATAAAGCAGGGTGAAGAAACATTTGTAACGAAACGACTCACCCCGCTAGAATTTTTAATAAATGATAATGATAATGAGTAAACAAACATGAACCAACCATTTGTGTCACTTGTTTGTACTGAGTTATTATAAACGTGCTGAAATGCATAATACGGAAGAAAATTAATTAAACGCTTTATACAATGTGCATAATAAATAAATATAATATCAAACATCAAAATTCATTACTGAACTAATAACCATTAATAAATATGACACCGAGTGTACACACCCATATCAGAGGAAGGGCTTCCTTCTTTCACATAACCAAGCACTGTCTTCTGACACGTACGTATGAATACAGCGCTAGTCTACTGTGTCATAGAAGTGTCCTATTTATATCCATGGTCATAGGCCTCTAGATCCGTTTTCCGTCAATGTCCTAATTTAACAGTTACACAGTTTCTTTGTCACTATGTCTCATAACGTATTCTGCAATTCGAAATATAACTACGTATTATAATACTGTCTCCCATTGTCCACTACTGAATATCTGTTTACTTGCACAACGTGTTAGGAATTTGTCCTACGCCTGAAATGGCATTTGTAACAAATATACCTGAGCTATTGTACAGTGTTCATTATGATGTAACGCGACACAAAAATTTCACAGCACCTTCATAATAACTGCATGGTGAAGAGACTGTTGGCGAGTTATAGTTGCTCAGCTGGTCAAGAAATTTCATTTTATGGAACCCGAAAATCCATTAACCTGTTCACAAATTCTCTCTATGGGTCCTAATTCGATCCTGTACAGTCTAACCCAAATTTTCACATGCTCTTTCTTAAAGATTTATTTTACTCCTGATCTCCCATGTACACTGACATATGTCTCCCTAATTGTCTATTCCAGTTACACATCTCCGCCATGCATCCTGTCGGTATCTTCCTGTTTGCTTGAATTCGTAACACTAAATGAGGAGTACAATAATGGAGCAGAATATTTAACTTTTCATATTCTTAATATTGTCTTCTCTTTTAATTTCGAATAATAAGGGTGCCAATTTCACCGAGAATATCCAGAATAAGAATGTCAACTCAGTCCAGTAACAATTTCGGAGCCTATTTTCCATATTCCGACAATGATATCACAACTAATACCTCTTTTAATTGATCATTCTGGGTAATCTAACCGTCAATTGCGTTCATCACCTGCAACTGCCCGTATGCTATTGATACGTACAACTATCGGCAGCACTTAACAAATGCTCCTAATTCTTCAGTTAAAAGTGACTTGCTTCACTGTTACGCGGTAGCGTACTTGGTTGAAGCACTATGCGACAAGCCGGAAGGTCGCGGGTTCGAGTCTCGATGAGGTGGATTTCTTTTTCAATTTATCTGATCCTTCCAGCCGCACTATGGCCCTGGGGTTGACTCAGCCTCTAACAGAAATGACTACCAGGAATATTCCTGGGGCGTAAAGGGCGACCGTTGCGTAAGGCTGACAACCTCATCGCCATCTGTGAGCCTACTGTCTAGAGAAAATATGGGAGCCTCGACGTCCCACAACCCTAAGGGCCTTCACGGCCTGTTACAGAGATAGCTTTACCTATTTTACCTTTGCTTCACAGTTAATTACTATATTATTAAATGGCAAAATTATTAGTAGATTCTTAAGTGTTCTTAATTTGGATTAGTGGGTTTTTGGACTTTGTCTATAGTCCGGTATTCCCCCCCCCCCAAAAAAAAAACAGCATTTCGGACATTGTACCTATTTCCATCCTCAGATATAAATGTGCAGAAGAACCTGCTGAGTTGGGTCCGTTAGGAAGAACTAACCTCAGTCCCCGGACAACTGATTGAAGTCAGTTCATTTAACTGACCCAGCAGAGCAAATATCTCTCAGCCCCTCATCAGATGACGATAAGGATCCAGTTTCCGAAATGTTGTGTTTCTTAGAGTACTAGGCGATGGACAAAGTCCAAAAACCCAGGAAGTTATTGTTGTTTTAATTAAAACATTGTTAAATTTAAGCAGTTTCCGTCGTTTAAATGCACTAGTCGTAAAGAATTCCCATTACATTTCCACATTAGCAGCTGAGTAAAGAACTATTTCACTCTCCACTAAACCTTGGATTCATGAGAACAAAGTAAGCAACTAATTAATTACAGATATTAGCAGACAGATGTAACGACCAGGAACTAAACTTCAAAAGCAAGGGACTCTCGAGAACTCTTCGACTGTAACTGGAACAGAATATAGCAGCGAACTTGGACCAAATTCTGAACTCGTTAACGTGACTACAATCGACCAGTGGCCACTGGAACGCTCTGAACTTATACTCGTACAGCCTTAATTAATAGGTATACAGCCCTCGTTCCAAACTTTAGAACTGGTGCATGTCGTGTGCGGATTTATTTTAACGGGTCAAATGAAATTGCACGATCTATGCCAATCGTAAAATCATCCTAAATCCAACATACAGCACCTAACAATAACCTCAGTAATGTAAAAACAAAGAACGTACAATGAAAGTGTCCGTAAGAGGCAGTTGTTATTCCCAAAAATGTTGATAAAGGTAAGGGTATGCTAAACATACACGAGATCTTAACAAGATTGTGAAAGCACGCAGTCTGCATTTAACAAGCGGGTTCAGCAGAAAGAGTTATAAATAAAATAATTAAGATTACGATGAACCATTTCCTGGTAACAAACAAATAAGACATTGAAGAAAGCAGTCTTCTGGGATTTGGCACCGTGTATATGTGGTGTTAACCGACGTTTCGGAGGAACGTATCGCCTCCATCTTCAGGGTAGAAGGAAAAATATNTTGCAAATTAATGCTTATTCAAACTGGTGAGACGTAAGAACTGTGTAGTGAATGTTCAGAATGAATAAATCGTCAATATCAAGGCTACATTGCTAACTGTTATTACAAACTCCGTGGCTTGTAGTCCGCAAGCGAACTATACTGACCTAGCGACCGCCGCTTGTCGGCCAAGTTAGTACCAATTTTAGCGGATAGAGGGTGTCACATGGTCAGCGCAACGGATCCCCACGGTCGTTAATCTTGGTTTTCTAGACCGGAGCAGCTATTTCCTTCAAACAGCTCCTCAGTTATCCTCATGAGGCTGAGTGGACCTCGTTCCAGACCCACTACTTCTCAGAAAATCTGGTAGCGCAGGAAATCGAACCCGAGACCTCTGGATCTGTAGGCAGGAACTCTGACCACTAGACCACAGAGGCGGTCTCACTGTTATTACACACAGTAAAAATTAAATCTCTGCAAAATGTTTAACATGTACTTAAAAGTCATATTTCTGCTTCCTTTAATCGTGATCATTTGCCGGAAAAAAAAAATTGAAGCATTTGTTCTCGTATAGATTGGCCTATTGTGATCGACAATATCAAATGTCGGCAGCACGGTCAATTACATTTTAATTAAACATATATGCACATACATGTAGGCCTATAAATTCAGATGGGAGGAAATTTCGTTGGATTATTCCCGAGAATAAGGGACTTCCACAAGCTTGGGTTGCGTTCACGGGACCACAACTGAGTTTGAACCGAGCAGTGAGTGAATAGGACCATAAAAGGGAAAGGCTGTTGACATTTCACACTCAGTGATCGAAGAGTTATCTCCATGACATTTTTCGCAAGGCTAGACCTGTCCCAGTAATATAAAGTTTCTTCCACTGTGATTGCATTCCAACCTGAAGTGCCACATCAGATTACACAATCGCACTACATTGTCATACACACCGGAAACTCAGTGGGTGAACAGGACCACCACTACTTCACACAGCCGAACAATTCCTTTCGTCAAGTGCTCACACAATTTGATCACTTTTGATGTCGTAGTAGTATCACCCTCAATAATTGGGGCACGCGGTAGCGTAGTAGGTTGAAGCACTACGCTACAAGCCGGAGGTCGCGAGTTCGATTCCCAATGTGGTCACTGGATTTTTCAATTTACCTAATTCTTCCAGACGTAATATGGCCCTGGGGTCGACCCAGCTTCTAACAGAAATGAGTACCAGAAAACTTCCTGGGGGTAAAAAGCGGCCGACCCTTAAAGCTAACAACCTCACCACCATCTTTTAGCCGACTGCCTAGAAAATGTGTGAGCCTCGACGTCTCAGAACCCTTCAAGGCCAAGTTTTAGTCTCAATAATTATTCTCCAAAGCAGGCATGTTCATGGTGTGAAGAGTTCTGTATTCTAGGATTTAAGGAAGTGTAGTCCGTTCAAACTCCACAGATGTTTCGTCGGAATATATCGCCTCCATCTTCAGGGTTGAATAAAAAGCGAAGCAAATACTGACATGAAGAAGGTAGCAAATAGAGCTGATAATACTACAGAGTGCAGCTGCAGCGTTCTAACTGTGAGATACAGGCAATTAACTAGCAACGTCTTCTTCTTCTTCTTCTTCAAGCGTATAGGGAACTGACCTGTTTCCGACTTCATCAGAATATACTGTGACTCTTTTTCTCAAAGCATTAACCTATGGATCCAGAAAATCCCCTTTGATAGGTAAACGCAATCCTAACGCCGGTAACAACAGAAGAATTGTCGTTTCTATAACAATAGGGTAATGACGTCGTTGCTTGGCAACGACTCGGTAAACACTCTCGCGGCAACGAGTACACAATAATAGGGTGCCCAATGCTAGGCAACATAGCCGTAATACACCACGAAATGTACACTTGAAAAGCCAAGCATATTCATAAGAGACAAATCAATTTTCTCGTCAGAGAGGATGTTACATAAGGACTATTACCTCAAGAGTTCAGTTGGGGAAAAAGAAATCTCTGGTCGTGGGGCTCAAGGGGCCTGGCGCCAAGACGAACTTACTGACGGTAAACGGCCAGTGGTAAAGTGAATTTGACTTTCACTTGGGGCAGTTGAGTATAGATTAGGACAGAGGAGGACAAAGTGACCGAAGACGAAATGACAAGAAGACTGCATAGTGATTTGAAGTGCTAGTTTCTGTGTTGAGAAAACTGGACCAGAGTCAGCTGCCGATAGGAGAGAGCCAAGGGAAGTTCGTAGTTGAAGTAGTAGAATTCAGCTTTCGAAGGCTTAGTGTGCTATTAGAACATTTAGTCACAGTGAGACTGTTTTAATTCCGTTACCAGGACACGACTAGTGAAGATTGAGAATCCCTGTGCTTGTGTAACGGTGAAATGTAAATAGTGTAAATAAACGAAAGCGCTATATTGATTGTAATTAAAAAGAGATGTAAGAAGCAGTGCCAATAAATCCAGTCATCCTATCTATAACCCGATATATTCGTCACGCGTACCCCCTTACATGATGACAATATCATCCCATCAAACATAAACTTCATGCAAGATAACATAAGGAATATAACCTGTATAGTCAGGATTGAAACTGAATAAGTAGAAGAGTTAAAGCTGACAACCTGTTCTACAAAAAATTCATCAGTTATACCTCACTCGCTGCTGTAGACTTAGGAACTGTCTGCAGTCTGGCTGACGCCTGCATAAAACGAATCGAGGCGTAATTAGTCCATACCTAGGAAAGGGATATCAACGTTAACTCCTCTGTACAACAAACTGAAAGGTCACGCTTATGGCAGTAAATCGGTATGGATGTACCCGAGCCATAAGTCAGAGGCTGCTGATCACCAATCAGCTTCGTGCTGTAGATCTGGATTCTCATCGCGAAGGTCTGCGTTAACCCAGGACAACCAATGATCGGTTTTTGATATACAAACTGAAAATTTAGCAGGCTTATTCCTCCAAAGACAGGTACTGATAAAATATATGTTTGATTTCGCAGTGAAATGGGACTCAAATTTCACTCCATAGTCTATGCATAGGGTCGTCGTCGCTATTATCATCATCATAGCGCCGTGTAACGTCTGTCTGCCGAATCCAATTTAACTTTTGAATAAATTAAAATATTTTCATAAACTGATAATTCATTATAATATTACAAACAACAACCCTTCCAAGTTTTCATTTAATTAAATTACACGCTGCATGGTCTTTACAGGAAAGCTAATAGCTATCCAGATATTCTATGTTTTCATCGAACCTGAATATACATCACTGCCTGCACAAAAACATTTAATTTGAACCTAAAGTGAGCCAATTGATTCCAACCCAGATTTTCACATTCTGCTTCTCTAATATCATTTTCAATATCTTCTTTATTAAATACTCGTATGTAGACCTCTCATTGTCTAGAAAACCGAGATTGACGGCCGTGGAGATCCGTTGCGCTGACCACGCGACACTCTCTTATCCGCTAAAGTTGACACTGACTTCGCCGACAAGCGGCGGTCGCTCGGTCGTTATAGTTCGCTTGCGGACTACAGGCCACGAAGTTTGGAGACCTCTCATTAATATAAATAGCATGGTGTCCTTGCAGACTTCTGAAGTATGACTAACACTGGAACCAACACCAGAAGCCAGTGTGACATACGTACGTTCGCGTGCATGCAATGCTTGTTTACGCTGACAGAGGACACAGTTACTGCCGGGGTTCGACAGATGGCGTTAATTGTCAGACGGCCTGGATGGATCATTCGGTAACATAGGCACTAGCACGTCTTATATAATAATAAAAGCCTTTGAACTAATTTTACCTGAACTGTTTTAACGTAAAGGAACGAGGGAACAGAAAGAGAAGATGAATGATAATAGGGCGAACAAATAAAGGAAATGGAGAGGAGCACGTGTGGGAGACAGGAGATAATAATTTGACAGGAAAAAAGGAAAGGAAGAAAGGGGATGAAGGATGAAGATACTGAAGTAATTATTATTTCGCGAGACTGCATACGCATGCGCTGCGGGTCGCTCACCATTCTGAGCATATACGATTTATTTTGTTGCCATTTATGTCTTTAATACTTAATGTTACAGTTCCATCGTGTTTAACCTGTAGACAATATCAGGAGATCATCATTCTTTGCACCCTGCTGCACACATAAAAATAAGGTATGGAGATCCATCTGTACAAATAATTTGATATAAATTTAGTAACATTAATACAATGACAATATTAATTCTAATATTTCTTTCGCCACGACATATTTCGATCTAGTGGTCATCTTAAGGTGGTTTTATGAACAGATATACTGTACTACAGTTCAAATAACATTCAACAATCCAACCATAGGCTCCAACAGACCTGCAGCATAACCAGTAACAGCGTAGCACACTACAGCAAATTAAAAGTCTACCCCTCAGCTGACTACACACTGAGTATTCTCACGCCATCATCGCTATAAGCTTAACAGCACCAAATCTAACACACACACACACACACACACACACGCACACATGAAACATTACTCCCCAGGGGAATTACCCCAGGTCACCTATTACCCGAAGCTATTATATCCAAGGCCTTTAAACCATGATGATATACTATACGCCCCCATATTATAAAGTATACATACACCACCTACGCACAAAAATCTAAGATCAAAATACTATAGTGATATACGTCCAGTAACACATAAGGTTTTAGGTAATCAACAACGATCCTAACCTGGTTAAGACATCTTAATATGTAATAAGTGGATATTTACGGAAGACAAATTTTAGTTGTGAAAATGGAGCCATTTTAGTTGCAGTTTTATAACTGTTTATGTATTCCTGAAATCGCCTGAGTGTTATCAAAAGATCTAAATATATTGTGATGAAATAAACAATAAAATTAATGCCATTATTTTAATAATCTTATTAACTTTATATTCACTTGTTATATAGATAGCTCTAAATACCTTAATCTTAATATCAGCAGTGAAGTAAAATAAGTAAAGCTATCCCTGTAACAGGCCGTGAAGGCCCATAGGGTTGTGAGACGTTGAGGGTCCCACATTATCTAGACAATCGGCTCAAAGATGGCGGTAAGTCTGTCAGCCTTACGCGCTGGCCGCGCTTTACTCCCCAGGAAAAGTATTTAATTAATTCCTGGTACTCACTTCTGTTGGCGGCTGAGTCGACTTCAGGGCCTAGTGGGGCTGGAAGGATTAGGTCAATTGAAAAAATCCAGTGACCTCATTAGGACTTTAACTCGTGACAGCAAAGCTTATGTAATATATTAAAGCACTCTCCACTGAACCACACTAGCTAAACGTAACACACGCCAATGTGTTCATAAATCGTGACACTGAGAAAAATACTATTCATACATTGAATTCAGGAAAAATCTAAAAGAACGCAAGATACAAACACTGCCACAAAGATATGCAACCAATATTGGTATTTGCTACAAGAACATTGCTGCTGTCCAGACGAAACGCCAAAAGCTTGAGTCTTATGGTGAAAACAGTAAAATCTTGGCAACTTCGGCGAAGTCACGTTCCAGCTAACTATACTTACACACATATTACAACAAATTATTAGTAGGATGATGGTTGATATAGTGCATTACATATTCATATATTACTTTATTCAACTAAATTATTACGAATCTGTAACATAAAACTCGAAACCAAAACTAACCGTCGGATTGCGTTGAAAAATATGGGTTTAAATTTTACTTAAAACTTTAACCTTTCAAAGCCTAATGGTTATTATAGTTATTATTTGTTTGGATTTGAAAAGACCTCTGCAGCTTGCCCATAGAGAACCTCTATAGGTTTCTTACTGGTCTCAGAATAAACGGCGATTAATTCCTGTTGATATAAACCGGTCAGTCTTTATAGTGGAGACGCAATGTGCTTTCTCTAAGGTTAGGATTTATTTTGTAAATATTGTTTATTGTTTGTAAGAAAATCAAAGACTCAAAGAAACCACATCGTTAAGCATTTAAAGAATCGAAAATAATTTCTTATCGGATGATACAAAGATCTCTTCCTCTAAGAAACTTCCTTACAACCCGTTCACAGCTCAACCAGAGTAAACCTAATACATCATATTCAGTTCATAAACTACAGTTATATGACATAAGAATTAATTATTACACTTATCATTCACTGGGGACACGCGGTAGCTTAGTTGGTTGAGGCACTATGCTACAAGCCGGAAGGTCGCAGTTCGATTCCCGATGAGGTCACTGGAGTTTTCAATTGACCTAATCCTTCCAGCCACACTTTGACCCTGAGGTCGACTCAGCCTCTGAAAGAAATGAGTACCAGGAATCTACGCGGCAGGCGCGTAAGGCTAATAACATCACTGCCATCTATGAGCCGATTGTCTAGAAAATGTGGGAGCCTCGACGTCTCACAACCCTATGGGCCACCACTACCTGTTACAGGGCTAGCTTTACCTTATTTTTATCATTCAGCTATCTTTCAGTTCAGAAGTAATTTTGAAGAACATGATATTCTAGATATTGCTACGGTTCCTGGGATCGGAAAACAGGCTAATAGAAACACAGACTCAAGCGGAGATCGAACCTATGATCTCTGTGGCCGATCAGTCGAGGGCTGTAGGTGCCTTAGACCGCACATATTCTAGGACTTGCCATTATTATCTACTCTTAGTTTATAATTACAAACCAAAGTCAGATATATCACTCTTGCTTCAACTTGATCCAGAATGTTTAGTGGGGCGAAGAAAGGCAGGGAGGGGCAAGTTGATTCCTTGCTGGCCGTAGAGAATACGTAAAGTGGAAAACGATTCCTGGGTTGGGTTCGAACGTGAGATTAGATCCAGGGAAATGATCGCTGTTGCGTGGCTCCTTAAAAATGGCTCTCACTGCGCTAGCAGGAAGCGACGTAACAGGAAGTGGTACCGATGTTTATTAACGGATTTACCCCATAATCTGCAGAACGTAAGGAAAGAATATCCACTCTCATATCCACTGTCTAATATTTGTATGGTTGAAATCACCAAAAGATCAAATAAAGGTGAACCTTATTAAAAAGGACGCAGATTAAAATGTTAACGATTGATGACCTGTCCATTACTGCATGGACAGCGGATATCAGCGGAGCTGCTATATTCTAGTAAAATAGAATGTTTTAATATAAATATTCAAAAAAGACTAACTATGAGGCCGCACGGCGGTGTCAGGCATGAATTGTTTTCAGACACTGGGATTGTGACTTCGAATCCAACTCGAGGCATGTGTGTCCGTCTGCGTTTATCCTGTGTTTGTGTTGTTCCGTGTAGGTAGCGGCCTTACGATGGGTTGATCCCCCGTTCAAGGAGCCCTGCCGACTGTCTATAAAATTCTAATTTCAGAATGAATTCTGAATGGGAAGAAGCCAGAGACGCTAACCCGTCAAAGTAGAAGAACTACTGCTACGTGGGGTTTGTTACTACGGAAAATTGAATTGCTGACCTCACTCTAAAGAAGCAAGTGGGAGAACACATGCTTTCAACATACAGGATGGGATAACTCATATACGAGCAGAAAGAAGAAAGATATTTTCATCTTTGTTTTTTACTTTTTTTATGTATTTTATTACATACGAGTTGAAGTATACGTTCCAACGGAGTACGTTGTTTCGAAACACAGACTCTTCCCCTTCTTCTTTGCCGCATTTTCATTGATGATCATTCGTGACAGATACAAATCCGTTACTGCAAATAAAATTCCGCGGTTTTGAGATACAATGCTTATAATGAATTGTATCCCAACAAATACTCTAACTTGTTGAAGTTGAGCCCTTTACGAGAAGCCGCCAGTTGTAGAACTACTCACGACCTTCTTAAAATTTCATGCAGTCCAAAGGTTCATTGCCGTGTTCACAACAGGCCTCCAGTGGTCCCTATCCTGAGTCAGATCAATCCAGTCCATACCGCCCCAATTTATTTGTCTAAGATCCATCTTAATATTATCTACACACCTAAGTCTCTGTCTTCCTTCCGGTTTTGCCACCAATATCCTATATTCATTCCACTTCCCCATTCGTTCTACATGCCATGTCCATCTCATCCTCCTTGACTAGATCATTCTAGTTAACTTGGAGAAGAGTTCAAGTTCTGAAGCTCCTCATTGTGCAGTTTTCTCCACCCTCCTGACACCTCGTCCCTCTTTGGTCCAAATATTCTCCTCAGCACCTTCTTCTCGAAAACCCTCAGTTTTTGTACCTCCCTTAATGCCAGAGACAAAGTTTCACACCCACAAAGAACCACAGGCAAAAAGTACGTGTACATATCCTATCTTTTACGTTTTTCGACTGCAGACAAGAAGATATGTAATGGTTTTGCGCTACATTCTTGTGATGAGACAGCAACACGTACCTACTTTTCTCTGCGTTTACTTCTAGGCCACCCTCCTTACTATTAAATTTTCGTTTTTACTTTATGGTATCCACGTTATCTTCCAGTAGATTAACCAAATATTCATCTCGTCCAAAAAGGCACTTAATTCAGAGTTTCAGATTCATATCAGGTCTGCATTTTATTTAACGGGTCATGTTTTGTACAATGACCTTTTTTTGAGAAAAATGTATCCTAATTGTATTTCACCTTCATTCAATGTAGATGCCATACTGGAATTACATGAGCCAAAATTAAATTTACTTAACTTTTAGAGTTAAATATTTCATCGGTTCCTTTCAGTAGTTTCTGAGATGAAACATATGAGGGGACTGATACATATACGAAAAGACACAACTTATCCATTAAGCGCTTGCTTCATGGCCAAATCAACAAATAACCAATTCCAATTAAACTTATACGTATTTGTGAACGTAGAAGGGGGAACATCAGGTAACCCAACAAGGTTTGACAGCTTCCGAGTTGTTCGTAGCTACACACTGTCATTTATGGACCGCAGAACACCTAAACGTGCAGAGAAGTTTTACACAGTCTTTCATACTCTTTTGGGCATCGAGTGTGCATCTGAACCCAGGTAAGGCAAAATTTAGTTCTCAGAGCGCCTGTAACGGTACATTTAGACTACACGCCTACCGAGACTGACGGAGAAGTTGCCGCTCTAGCACGGCGCTAATAGTTCTTCGTAAGATGATAACTGAATGGACGGTGAAGTCTGATCGAAAATAGATCAACCGATCAAACGTTACCAATGAATATATAGGCACACATATGTAAGTAACTATATACTCAATTTCGTTACCAAGCATACAAACCAAAACTATCTCTTTCGGTTAATTCTACCACGGATAACACACCAATACAAACAGACCTGCATTAGGTAGTCAAGCATGTGTTTATTTGCCTGTTTACTTTTGTCCAATAATTTATTCAATGTTTTATTCATGGATGTCAGGGAAATTATTAACGATAATAGAAATCTAGAAGAAGAATATGAAGAATGCGTTTTAAAGCCCTCCCGATATTTTCCTGGAAGGACTGACAAACCCACGAAAATATTCATTTCAGGGGCCTTCCTCTCGCGATTGAGAAGCAAATTTATAATAAATAAGTGTAATGAATTGGTTTAACTTTTCAATATTAACCGAACATGTAATACACCAGACAAAAATTAATAATGATAACATCGAACAAGCTTTGAATTTTGTTTACTACCATTGTACAGTGCCGATCATAGTGACAGCGCGGTCACTCAAACACTGGGATCGTGGGTTCGAATCCCAATTGAGGCATGGATGTCTGTGTTTGTGTTATTCTGTGTGTAGGTAGGGATTCTGCGACGAACTGATCCCCGTCCAAGGAGTCTTACTGATTGTGTAAAAGATCAAGAAACTGAAAAAGAGGCCAAGGCCCAACAAAGGGCTGTAAAACCATAGATAGATAAATAGGTAGACTATTGTACAGCACTTACTAAAATATCTTCCTATTAATTACATCTGAAAACCTACTTAAAATGAACTGCAACCTCTATTTCAATAATATTCTATATTTACGTTTCTCGTTGCTACACACACGTGTATGATCAACTCGAAATTTATTAATATCAGTTAATACTCCTGTGTTTATTTTAATCTTGTTCATTTATTGCTTCCATAATTCATTGTCTTCCCAGAAACTTGTTCATTCAACACATCGATTTATTAACATATTCTCTATATATCCTGAGTATAGAAAAAATAAAATAAAATAAAATAAAAAGAATTGAACTGAATATCTCCATTCCCTCAGCTCAATTGTTGATTACTATTAGGTCAATGTTTAATACTTGGAGCGGATACGTTCAGCAAGGAACACGTGCAGTTTTAACAATAACAGCCTTTAGTTCAGAGTTTCGTTACTGGATGGCCCAAAGTTGCTGTTGTGCCCAAACTACAGTTTATGTAAGCTCAGAACCTCAAGTGCATTTCTGCGAGAATGCTTAAATTATTTTAAATGGACACAGTGCTGTAGAAAATACTTCGCTACCTACATACAGAGCACTACTAATGAAGTACTCCTCATCTCGTGCGTTAAATTTTCCGCTTGTATTACCTGCAGCAGACAGACAACAGAACTAGCAAAAACACCATCCCGGCAAGTCAACACGAAATGAATTTTCTCTGCATAGTCGAGCAGACAATATTTGATTAGTGAAATAGGAAATTTCAAGCCGAACGTCACTTTTATTCCGCCAGCTACATAGAATATATCTGTTTTAAACCCTTCGCCACCCGCATGGATCATAGAGCGTCAAATAATAGGATTTTCGCAAATTATGAATTTGGATGAATGAGAAATTAAGCGATCGTAGGCTTTCCACAGTACTGTGTACCTTAACGAACTGGGGTAACCCAAAAAATTGTAATAATAATTTGTCTCCGAGCACAGATTCAAAACTGAGACCATTCGAATAAGGAGCAGGAAAGCTAGCAGCGACTTCAAGACGTTCAGTTTGACGTATGTAGATTTCAAATTACGTTTATTAAAACATACGTGATTAATAACTTTTCACTTCAAAACTTCTAGATTGTGATTCCAAAATCGCATGATTGCAGTTACAGCACTGTTGTGTGTCCGTTCTCAGAATTTGAGTTTTAGTGCCATTTTGATCTATAATACACGAATAGCTGGAGCTCAGAAACGTAAAATATTAATATCTTCTGCCGCTATATGAAGGACTTCGTCCGCCTTGCTCTCATATTTACATTATACGGTCCTTAGTGAAATATTTTATTTAACTGAAAATTAAGCGGCCTCCGTAGTCTAGGGGTAACGTTCCCACCTCATGACTCAAGGTACACGGGTTCAAACCCGGCGGAGGTCGTGGAATTTTTTAAGGGCGGAAAAATTTCTCCGGGAGGGACTTTTAAGACGTGGGCCCCGTGTCATAGATTTACGGCACGTAAAAGATCCTCATGTCTCTAGGAGACCTCTGAGAAAAATTAGGCAACAATTTCCCGTCCAAGTAGTTTCCAATGCCTCTGGTAGATGGGGGAAATATCAGTTACCGACGGCCGACCTCGTTGGCTGAACGGGGCTGATAGCACGCACCAGTACCGGTAGGGTATGGCGACAGTAGAAATTAAAGGGGGACGCACAATGGACCAATAACTGGTCTAAGTGCATGGAGAACCCACCCCCTCTAATAATAATAATAATAACTGAAAATTAATCATTATTACAAATTCATTCCTAGCAATTAACTCACTATGTATTCGGGTGGTACGATATTCTAATTGTGGACTCCCTTGATTGCGTTGTTTCATGGTTTGCCTCAAACCTTCCATTGGAATGCCAGATTAAGACCTTTAAACACATCAAGAATAGTGCCTTGCGGAAATCTGCGTCCAGCAACAATAATTTTGTGGTACATCGTGAATACTTCCATTTCCTTCAGAATATATCGTACTGTCCTGTATCATATTAGGGCTAACAATCAAAAACATCATAAGAAGAACAAACATCAAAAAGAAGCGTAGGAAATACGAGGTTATATTAAAGTGTAAAATGCATCAAATTGTATCGTCTTCAACGGCGAAGAACCAATATAACTTGCGGAAACGCTGGCCAACAAGCCTCTTTCCACTCTTGAAGGACTGGTGTACACATATTACAAAGTGGTATACTTGTGGAAAGAGCAAATAATTTTCCGTACTATGTCCTTCTTATTTTCATATTCCATTCTCTCCTCCTACATTTTATCAACTTCTTTCTGAAATTCTTCTGGGCCCTTCTTCATATCCTTCAGACCCTCATCTCTCTCTCTCCTCCTCATCCTTCTATTTTTCTTCCACGTGTCTTTCTTTCTTGTTCTCTCCTCCTTTCCTTTCATATTTCGCATCGTTCTCAACTTCATTCGTGCTCACTTTTCTTCTTCCTCTCATCACCCACCATCTACTTCTTTTCTCTCGTCTTCTTCCACTCTGCAACTCGATTCGAGCTCTCCTCTCCTCTAAACGTTATTTTGACAGGCCGTAAAATTCATTGCAGAGCCGGTACTTCACAAGAAAAAAAGAAGAGCGACCAGCACAAAGACCCAAGACCAAGGCAAGATTCGTATTCACAATCCTAGTTTTTCAGTGGCCCAAACAATGAGCTCTTTAAACAATCAGGCCACCAAAATTACCACCAAATCCGGCCGCGTAACATAAATTAGGTCATATGAGATATTAATGTCAGAAAGAAAAATGATACGTAGATTCTAAAGGGCTCTGAAGAGGGTGCATAAACATTGAGGTTAGCTCTTCCTAAGAGACCCAACAGAGTAGATGTCGCCACTCTCATCTAAGGACGGTAACAGATTCAGTTTCCAAAACGTTGTTCTCTCTCGTTTTTAGAATACCGGACGACGGACAAATTCCAAAAACCCAGTAATTCTGAAAAATAATATGGTTCATATCTGAATATATCTCAGTTAAGAAGATAATTGCCGGTCACGGTAGCCGAGCGATCTAAGGCATATACTGACTTCGCTCTCTTGGAAGCAGGAATCGTGGGTTCGAATCCCAATCAGGGCACGGATGTTTTGTGTGTGTGTTTCTGTGTTTGTGTACAGGTAGAGGCATTGGGACGACCTGATCACCCACCCAAGGAGTCCTACCGAATGTCTAAGATCTGGTAAACCGAAGTGAAACGGAGAGTTTCATGGAGTAGGCAAAGGCCCAAATTGGGGTTATATCGCCAAATGAAAAAAAAAAATACAATTACCGCTAACTCGCAATTCATATCAAATCATTCGCTTAAATTCAATTAAATTTCCTATCAAATTTAAAAAAAAATGTAGGGTCATAGGTTATCACAGCGGTGGTTATAAAGAGTTCTGTCGTTGGGACAGAAGGCCGTGTAGCCCTGCTTCATACTGATTTCCTGAAAATGGAGTTGACATATTCCTCCTACGCGTCGGTTGATTTTCAGAGGATTGAACGGCGTTATAGTGCATGACACAGAAAACTTCCAAAAGAACTGTGATTCAAAGCAGTGTGCATATACAATTGCTGACCTTTAGAATCAGGTGCCTGTAATTGTATAATGTAATTTGTAACGTAGCCCTTTGTACGTGACCTAGCAAGGGAACAGGTTAGACAGACGTACGAAATTTAGGAGAGAATCAGACAATATACCACCTTTGTGAAGCAAGCTATTTAACTATAAAAATGGAGAGCCCCTTTACTAAAATGAAGAGCCACAAGCTTGCTTCGTCCTGACCTTTCCATCCTATATAACAAACCCTGCATTCTGTGCTCTTCTGACCACTTAAGAGGTTAAAGGAATGTGAATGGAAGAAAAAACTGTACGATATGTATCGAGAATATTGCGTTAGTTGTGCTTAGATTGATTCAAAGATCAAAATTTTCGTCAAGTTTCATTTAATTGCAATTTTAGACATTAAGATTACACAGAATTTTTGGATCAATATATTCAAGAAAAATCAAATTAAGAAGAGTAATATCTTCTGTGATATAAACCCGTGTAGGAACGAATTCCATGACCCACAATGCAGTGAGTCTACAAACTGTCTTGGGAACCGAACAGGTTGCTATATCAGTAACGTTCCAGACTTTATATGGAAACCGAATCCCAGCCGAGATACAGGATATTGTGATAGGGTCTTTCGTGGTTTCCTCAGTCCCTCCAGAAAAATATCGAGATATTGACTCACTTAGGTCGCGACCACTTCCATCCAAATCGTTTCCTTGCATTAATCATTTCGTCATCTGATGCAATATAGTTTCATTAACGAACAAACTTATTAAAGGAAATTATGTGATGGTCGTTCCTCCGGGCATTTCTGCCGGTATCCAGCCTCTGCTTGGCTCTTAAAATCACTTCCACCTCTGCGTATACACCGCTATTATAGAAAAATCAAAATTCCCCACATCTCAAAGCTACCTTCCAGTTGATTGTTCCTTCGGGGTTTCTACTATGTAATTTTCAGAAGTTATGGGATAAAACATTAGTTTGTTATTTGTTTAAAACAGGTCTCTCTTTGCATAAATTGAAGGATATTTGTTTTCTCTTTCTATGGCAACAACCATGTTAAGTGATGTTCGTTTTATGTTGTAAAACCTGTTAACAAGCCTTTGTGGTTGACTGGTTTGTGAAGGCAATTAAACTGTTAGTATTTCTATCCAACATAAAGCAACCCTGGAACTTTACAACGGAGCGATGCATCGGGTTTTTAGAATCTATCAGAGAGAAAGCTTCGAAAACAAACTCACCTGTTAACAACGTTCCGAAATACGACGAACAAAGCAGTTATAATTTATTTTCCAGAATAATATCTCTTTGGTGAATGTAAAAACGATTTGTAACGTGTTTCAGTTACTCAGTTCTGATCCGAAATATACATACTTGGAATAATTCGACGTACCTGTCTTTAAATTAGGCTTACGTATTGAAATAAACTTGAAAGCTGGGTTCCTTACAAATAACATGAAACAATTATATTAGTTCATTCTTCATTGTTTATTGGATAAGTAATACCAAATTATAATTTCCTGATAGCCTAATAAAAATTAGACATTGTTTTGTGCCATTGATACTGTGTCCTATAGACCCATTGCTAGGCAACGGGTCGATCAACACATTCCCACGGAGAGGGATTCTTGGTGAACTGTTCGTTGATAAGCAAACACGTTCCAATGAATATGCAGTAATAGAGGACATCCGCTGATAGGTAGTGGACGTGTTTTCTGTGGAGTCCGCCCAGAAGCTATATAACGGGAGACCCAGTTCACTTCAGTTGAAAGTCAGAAGTCGAGAGTATCCACTCGAAGATAATTATTTGTGAAATGTTGTAACAAGTTGTATAAGGGTACAATAAATTCGGTCATCAAATGTAGAACCTGTCTTTTAAGTCACGCTATCCCTCTAATACGTGACAACACTGTAAAAAGAATTTATGCACGTTGCAAAATTTTGAGAAAAATATTCTATGAAGCTTAAGTATGGTTTTCCTTTGCGTTCTACATAAAAGTCAGATACTAAAACATTTACTGGTAATAATAAAAGCATAAATTACTATAAGCTCACGGCGATGGAAACAGTTTGCCTAAAAGCATATGCTTCAGTTCTGAAGCAGAGAGAAGACACGTGCCGTACCGAACCAAGACAACCAATAAGGCGCCACCTGTGTTTATGGTCATTGGAAAGAGTTTGCTAGTTACCTCACTAGAATTTTAGATCCCATGCGGTATGGACAGCGTTCACAATAGAATATTATCGTAAATATACTAAGAAAATTAGTGTCTATGTGGGCTCCACAGATATAACGTCCATTCCAAAATGTACTAAATTGCATTACATACTGTCTGGAGAAACTTGTTGAAGTTTCTGAAGGACCAGGTTAGTGGTGTGTAATTATATTGACTGAGGCTAGATGCCGTTCTTCAATGTGGCCAGGGGACTGGGCTGTCGAGCCTCCTCATAATTTTGTGGTTCTAACAATTTTAAATAAGAATCAAGTATTCACACTGACTAAAAGAACTTCATACCTACACAGTAATACAAAAAATATCTCCATTAATAAGTTTAGAACGGTAACATAAACTATGAATGATGTTCTCAATGTGCTAAGATAATCTGGTTCGGGCCCCAGTCGACTTTCTCAGCGTACTAATAATATCCTCACACCTCCGCGGCTCTGAGTGAATCTTTCGTAAACAGATACTAACATACGAGCTCGTATCTCAACCCTCTGCTTAGGTGAAAAAAAAAATAATTCTACGCTGAGATAAATCTCATACGGTTCATTACGACGTATTAACTTCAAGTGATAGCTCATCAGAGATCTAAAATCGAGGGCCTTTCTTTGGATAAAGTTGACAAGCATGAACTCAGATAAGCCACATGTTCGGAAATGGCAGTACTTGTAATGAGTCACGCTGTTCAGTGAAACAGCGGGATATGTCCATGTTCCAGGAGACGACTTTCGGAAATCGTGCATATGGAAAATACGAATTAAGTAAAATATGGAAAGATAAACTGGCACATTTCTTTTTCTTAATTTATTTCTGATTTTTTCTTTCTTTCTTTCTTTCCTTCTCTCTCTCCTTCCTTCCTTCTTTCTTTCTTTCCTTCTTTTTTCCTTTTTCTCTTTATTTCTTTCTTCTTTCTTTCTTTCTTCATTTAGTGTGTTAATTTACGACGCTGTGTCGTATCCGGTGTTCCACACGAGATTCGAAAGAAGCACCTCCAGAATGCAAGTCTAGAATGTCGCCGTTAGACCAGTCTGCTCGGATATCCCTTTCGATAGAAATTTAAATAATAAATTATACAGATGAACTAGCGGAGTTCAGGAAGAGTAAAAATGACCCTTTTGAAAACGATTATATTCTTTAGAAAAGATATACGGTTACAAATTGTTCTTATAAAGGAAACTGCTTCAAATTTTCTGATGGAATCCTCTCCCCCCCCATCGTCCCTCCACATACACACACACACACACACACACAAATACATTCGTGGGAAGTTGTGTTTGTGTGATAATCTCCGTGTTTCAGTTCCAAAACCACAGGACAAATTTCGATAAATTTGTTTCGAAAACTATGCAATATAAGTTTCTGACGAAGCGCATTTTTGTTCATGTCGGTTCACTACAGCCTAATCGCTTCTTTAGAGGAAACTTAAACAAAATTTCAACGCTTGATATCGAAGCAGATTGATATTCCGATATTACATAATCTGAAGTCGTCGATAATAACTATTAATTTTTCTATTTTATTACTGCTATGAGGCCAACGAAATTTAAATTATAGGTAAAACATGTTTTGAAAAAAGATTTCTCTGCAACTAATCGACATTATTAACACATTACATTATGGAAATATAAATGCACTTCGAACTTTATATCCTAAAATAGATACTACATTATTCTTTTGATTGCAAAGCACGAAGCAAAACAATTTGTCATAAGTCAGTTTCTAACGTTGACATTCTGCTAGTTAATTAACCATACTAAAGGTCTCTTCCAACATTTAAGTGCGCATGTACATTCATTGTGATGTTACATTTTCATATTTTGAACCTCATAAATAAATGGTTTAAGATTCTGGAGGATTTAAGACCACTACATAAATTCTTGTAACTGATCTGCTGCCTGATGCATGGCTTCTTTATGCAAGGACGGGGACGGAAGGGGCGGATTCCCTAGGCACGTGTTACAGTTTATAACAACAGCGTACTGATATGAAGAACAGAGACGGCTCGATCGTAAGGAATTTGAAGGAAATACGAAGAGAGGTCTGCCAGTGAACGTGGCTCCGGAGTGTCAAGTTGTGAACACTTCTGCCACGCTGCTCCTAAACTACCCAACATGCATATAAATCTAAATTACGTATGAATAATTATAAGAATAGTATGAAAAACGAATCAGATATCTAAAAAACTAAACCAAACTCCGTGGCTTCTAGTCCTCAAACGAACTATACCGACCGAGCGACCGTCACTTGTCGGCGAAGTTAGTGCAAACGTTTGCGGATAGCGTGTGTCGCGTGGTCAGCGCAACGGATTCCCACAGCCATTAATTTCGGTTTTCTAGACCGGAGCCACAACTTTTCCAATCAAGTAGCTTATCAACTATCCTTACGAGGCTGAGTGGACCCCGTTCCAGATCCACTACTTCTCAGAAAATTTGGTAGCGCCGAGAATCGAACCCGGGACCTCTGGATCTGAGCCAGGCACTCTGACCACTAGACGGCAGAGTCGGTCAAAAAATAGGTATCTCTGAATAAAATTATTTTCTGCAGAAGTGTCCATTAACCTTCTTTCATACCAGACGTCTTAAATAAGAAAGAGTTAATAATATTTTAAGTGCTCTGTTATCAGAGACTGTCTCATTTAAAAGAATTCAAGACAAAATCATGACATAAAGGTAGCTAACATATGATTTGAAAATGTGGTACAGTTAAGATATTTAGGAACGACAGTATCAAATTAAAATCTGATTCAGGAGGAAGTTAGGAGATTAAATTCGGGTAATGCTTGCTCCCATTCAATCGACAACCTCTTGTCTTCTAGTCTACAGCCTAAAAACTTATAAATTACATTATACAAAATTATAATTTTACCTTTGGCTCTGTATGGGTGTGAAACTTGGTCTCTGACATTAAGGAAGAAACACAGACTGAGGGTATTTGAGAACAGGGTGCTGAGGAGAGTATTTAGACCAAAGATGGATGAAGTGACAGGAGGTTGGAGAAAACTACATAATGAGGAGCTTCACAACTTATACGGTTTGCCAAATATAATTAGAACGAACAAGTCAAGGAGGATGAAATGGGCAGGGCATGTAGCATGGTGAAGAAGATGAATGCGTATTGGTGGGAAAGCCAGAAAGGAAAGATATCACTAAGAAGACCAAGGTGTAGGCGTGTCGATATTATTAAAATTGATCTTAGGAAATATCATAGAGTGCTATGGACTGGATTGATCTGGCTTAGGATAGATAATAGTGGAGAGCCGTTGTGAACGCAGTAATGAACCTCCGAATTCCATGAAATGGTGGGAAGTTCTTGAGTAGCTGCACAACTGGCGGCTTCTCAAGAAGGCCTCAGCTCCATGAAGTTAGTTAGTTAGTTAGTTAGCCAACAGAGAACTTTTCCATGTTACTCTTGTACCCTCTTTCCATACAACGACACAGTAAAGGAAATTACAAAAATGTCACACCCCCAAGCCTCCCCCACCCTTAGCTTATATGTTAACTCGTCCCGTTTCCGCAGACTTCCTCTAACCCCGTATTCTTCCACTGTTCTCAGAACCAAACTACGTGTCACCTGCCTTGAATGTCAAATGGCCAATAAGTCAGCGCAAACTCTGACATGCAGCTTCGGGCTTATAATAACTTCACTCCCGCGTAAGATGCTTTATGTCTGTTACGACAGAAAAATCCAGTGTCATTTGGACAGGATTGCATTACTTTTTTTTTCGTTTTATGCCCAAAATGTTGTTTAAAATATAATACAGTTTCTTGTCAGTCCTTCAATATCTTCCAGTTTCTAAACAACCGCTTGGTAACCGCGTGTCCGCGGTAAACACGCCTCAGCAACAGAGAGGCTATTCTCTATATGGTCCGCGCTGCGACCGTTGTTATGCACCGGCGTGGTAAACGCGCCTCAACAATAGAAAGGTTGTTTTCGTTGACCGCGCTGAGGAGTTATCTTTAAGACAATTGCCGCCGGAAGGCAGGTGAGGGTTTAAGTGTGGAGTGCTAACCAGCGGGCAACGGAAGCGGAAGGATCTCCATTGTTAAGATTCGTTACCAGGAAACGTCTAGTGAAAACACTACAAGAAATAGCCATTGTTTGTTCACACATTTATTACACAGAATCTGCAATAAAAGTATATGTTCAATAAGTACTGGTTCGTGAATGAGTTATGCTCAGTGGCGTAACTTATATATTCGTTTAGTGTTTATTCAGCAATTATTGTGATGCTTGTATTGGTAGTTTTACTCAGGTCTATCTGGTAGAGTTAGCACGGTGTAGCTTTTCAGTCTATGTTTAGTTTTGCTATTGTCTAGTAGGTACACTGCTAGTGGATTAGTGCGGTCTTCTAATTTTCTCAAGTATTCGGTATTCCATTTTTTTTTTGTTTCACTGAGCACTGAGTTCACTTGTAGGTCTTTATCGATCCCGTGGTTATTTATGCACCAAGGTGCGTTCACAATGGATCTGAGAGTCTTGATTTGAAAGCGCTGGACGATTTTGATGTTGGAATTGGAGGCTGCCCCCATAGCTGAATTCCATGGATCCATATGGGTTAGAGTACTGTTTTGTATAGGAGATGTTTGCTTTCTATTGATAGTGTTGACCTTCCGAGTAGCCAGTGCATTTGTTTCGTCTTTAGGTTGAGCTGTTTTCTTTTAGTTTTGATGTGCTTTGCCATGTCAGGCTTCTATCGGGATGCCCAGGCATTTCACTTCATATTTTAGGCCAGATCAACATTGCCCATTCGCACTGTCGGACAGGCTTTGTTGCGTATGGTGCATGTAATATGCGTGGATTCGCTTTGATTTATTTTGATAACCCATTTCTTCTCCCAATCGTCGATCTTATTGATGGTGGCTTGGAGTTTCACTGAGGCTCCTGCGCTTGGTTTTGTTGGCTAGGTTTGTAGAGCAAATTTCTACCTCCTTTTTTATCCTAGTTCCTCATGTGTACGTGCTCTGTCACAATTCTTATTGCATATTTTCTTGTTATCTCCCGCCGAATTAGCCTGGTCACAGATGATTAAATATCTGTGTGAACCTGACAAGGAGGCTCTCCCGTGTAGATGCGGGGTCGAATACTTCCACCGTAACCCTGCAAGTCGTAGGAGGCGATAAAAAGGGAAGTCTCGACTCTGAGACAGTAAAATATGATCGTTAGTCCCAAGGGACTCTGACCCGAGAATGACTGCGCTGGCGAGGCCCAACAGCAATTGTAAACTATAGAACCGTCCTCTCGTCAGTAAGAGCGCCCCAAATCAACAAACCGACAATTGTCTGACAGTAATAAAAATCTGGTCTTACGACCCACATGAGTGCTTTATTCCAAGATAGACTGGCCGACGGACCGTCGGTTGTAACATAAGACTCGATTCGACAGGAAGGCGGAGTCAAATGCCTCCACAGTAGCCCTGCGAGTCGTAGGAGGCGAAGAAAAACGAACCAAGTGCCTGGGGATATAGCCGGGCCACGCTGTTCCTGGGGGATATAAATACGGGGACCTGGCCTTCCAGGTTGGGCGAGTCTCGAATCTGAGAGAGAGTAAAATGTGGCCATAGGTCCCATGGGACTTGAACCTGAGAATGACTGCGCTGGCGAGACCCAGCAGCAGTGGTAAACAACAGACCCATTCTCTTGTCAGAGAGGATGTTACATAAGGACTATAACAGCAAATGTTCAGTTGGAAAATAAAATTTCTGGTCGTGGTCTCAAGGTGCTTGTCGCCAAGATGAACTGACTGGCGGTAAACCGCCAGTCGTAAAGTAACTCTGAACAGGGGTTTTCCAGTGAATGAGGTTAGCTCTTTCTAAGGGACCAAACTGAGTAGCTGTCTTCCCCCCCCCTTATCTGAGGACGGAAGCAGACCTAGTTTCCGAAACGTCGTGTTCTCTAGTTTCCAGAATACCGGACGATGGAGAAAGTCCAAAAACCCAGTAAATATGAATAATGTAATGACCTTGAGAAATTTATCTAAAGTATTAAATAACAGAACACCCCCGATGGTAACACTTTGATGTCGAAACATGTCAGGGCGTTAATTAAATACATTAAATGAACATTATTTTATTTGAAATCTAATGGCCTTTTGCTAGGTTTACTATGTATTATAAAAGAGTACAAAATCCAATGTCAAAATATGTTCCATTCAGGTTTACACGCTAAAATATTGCATGCATTTTTCATTTCCAGCATGCTTCTTGTCGTGTTCCGTCCATTTAATCCTCTTTCATAATCACCTTAATAATAGAGAAGAATACAAATTTGTCTCATTACTACTAGTTGCATAGGACCTGAAGCTCCCACGGAAGCAGTGTAGCATGAAGCCTTCTGGGCGAACAGCCGTGACAATGTGGTGTTGGTGCCCGACGTTTCAGAGGCCGTCTCTGTTCCAACATCAGGGGTTGATGTGATGGGTGCAGTTTTCTCACGCTATATTTATACACAAAGTAAGCTGTCAGCTGCCCCAGCACGGCCCGCATGGATAACAATGGGTGCAGTCAAACAGTCTACGTCGAAACTAACCCATCATTGACAAGGCTAATGATCCGGCAAGAACTCATTGCCTTCTTTATGTACATTTCTGCATCATCCTCGTACTCTCCCCTTTTTAGTTCACATATTCTCATCAGCGTTATTTTCTCAATATTCTGTAACCGCCCCCTTTCTATCTTTGTACTTATTTGCCGGCTTCGGTAGACCACTTGACTCTTATCAGGATCGTCTTACGGTAATAACTGAGGCAACGGGAAACTGCACACTTAAAGCCAGTCCACTGCTAGAAATCAACGACACGATTTCCACTCTCCACAAATTGTTTATTTCAGAAGCGAAATACTATAACTTCATTAGCAAGTACGGAGTAATGTGGCCCTTTATTACTATCAAAGATTTATCGAACCAAAATGAAAGACTGATAAATTTAGATAAACTTGAGTGCAGCCCAATGAGGTCTGCCTCCGATGAATTCAAAACGCCAAGATTTTGAAGACTGCTGTTCTGCGGGAGCGTTGCTTCAACCCCTGTGAAGGATTTGAATCGACGGCCTCTCTCCCAGACAAGAATAGTTTCCTACTGGCTGATTAACTAGCCAAATTCATCATGCAATCAGCACTAGACAATCACATAACGAACTTTGAGAATAAAGAGATCCCGAGATACAGAACTCGGAACCCCACATGTGAAAGCGGTTATTTCTTAGTTTAGGGTCTAATTACACCCTTCCGAAGACACCTTTATGACAGCTACACTTATCAGCAAAACAAAATTTACATCTTCGGCAAACTACAGACTTGCCTCCCATGGTGGCCTTGTACCTTTCCGGTCACCCAATCTGCAGGTAACAAAACAAGGCAGTTGTTTCTGTCCATATGCGAAAAGCAAGTCGTAACATGCTAATAAATCGGTCTTCCCAATAAACCAGTCACCCTTCTGAAATGGCTAAAGAGAACCATAGCGTCCAATGGAGAATTGTAAGAGGTCTGGACTGTCACAATTCTCAGTCTCAAATATTGTTTCAGGACATTATCCATCGTCATGTCTTTATCTAAAACAGCATCCTGTTTATATTTCAAAATACAGCGTTTCGGAGGCTGGATTCTGTCTCCCTCTTCAGGTAAAACCTACTCAGCTGGGCCCAACCTGAAGACGGAGACAGGATCCAGTCTCAGAAACGCTATTTTGAAATATGAAGAGGACGGTGTTTTAGATAAAGCTATGACGATGGATAATGTCCAGAAACATAATATTTGTACTAATGAACAAACGTCACAGACTCTTAGGTAAGCCACACACCGGCATGTGTCAAGATATGTAACAGTCAAGACACGATGTCTGCGACATGACGCAAAGAAAGGAGCACAGTTGAAACCATTATGAAAACCGCCGTACAGCGATCTGAGTTATGACATCATCATCATGAATCAGATCTGTGTGCGGCGGTTTTCATAATCTCATTAGTTTCAACTGTGCTCCTTTCTTTGCTTCATGTTTTAGACATCGTGTCTTGACTGTTATATATCTTGACTCATGCCGGTGTGCGGCCTACCTTAGATCTTATTCTCAGTCTCTTTTCTTTCACTATATTGACTTGTTAATTTTCTTATTCCATACAAATCACGCATTGCAGAGTCTTAATTAATAATTCTTGTGGGAATTAACATCCTCATCTAAATCAAATGAAATGAAATTTACATTAGCGGAGGAGTTTTAGGGTACTGAAAACTTGTCCTTAATGCATCACTAATACTTGTTTGCCTTAAAAAAGTAATTTGCACCTAATTAGTTTCTTGAGTAAATAAGAAAGTTGCGTCGCTGTTGAAGCATTCTGAGCGCTACTGTATGTAGTTGGTTGAGGCACTATGCTACAAGCCGGAAGGTCGCGGATTAAAATCCTGAGGAGGTCATTGGATTTTTTTCAATTGACCTAATCCTTCCGGCCGCACTATGGCCCTGATTTCGACTCAGCCTCTAACATAAACGAGTACAAGGAATTAATAAAATAATTTCCGTGGGGAGTAAAGCACGGTCGGCAAGCGGCCTCCGTAGTCTAGAGGTAACGTTCCCACCTCATGACTCGTAGTATGCGGGTTCAAATACCCGGCGGAGGTCGTCGAATTTTTTAGGGCGGAAAAATTCAGCGAACAAGTCCTCCGGGAGC
>NW_019718272.1:1111846-1114127 GCF_002891405.2 Cryptotermes secundus
CGCTGGCTGGGCGGGACTGATGGTAAGCACCAATACCGGTAGGATATAGAGACTGGTAGAAATCATAGAGGGAAGCACAATGGACCACTACAGGTCTAAGTGCATGGGGAAACCCACCCTCTCTAATAACTAACTAACTAATTAACTAACTAAAGCACGGCCGGCGTGTAAGGCTGACAACCTTACCGCCATCTTTGAGCCGATTGTCTAGATAATGTGGGACCCTCAACGTCTCACAACCCTATGGGCCTTCACGGCCTGGTACAGGGATAGCTTTACTTTTACTTTTTTGCTGTATATGAAAGACGTTTTGGGTTCCGAAAATTGTACGTGACTATTCCATTCGGCACTTTTTTGTGAAATAAATAATTGTCTTTATCAATGAGGGGCTGTGTATTGGGCTGCCACATCAAACAAAGAATTCCGAGAAGATTTTATTTCATCTACATGTTTCAATTATCGGTTATGTGGAAAGGGAAACATATCCGCTTTTTAGCCACTTAGGTTTTTTCCAGCTAACCGATTGAACTGTACAGACATAAATTGAAATATATGCACGAATTACAAAAATGGTGATTACAAAAATGCGATTATTAACATAGTGCACTAGTTTCTAGAATGTTTATTAATATAGCTATAAAAGCTGACGGCACAACTTGATACATTCGTTAATACACTTGAAGAATATTGTGAAACACTGGCCCATTGCGAGGCCACAAACACAACACACATGCGGTCAACAGTACAGGAGCGATACTTCCTGTGGTCCGCTTACGGACCGTTACTGTGCAAGGTACACTAAACACATTCTCGCCTAAGCGGTGAAATCACACAATTGAGAATAAGTGTTTTGTATGCGGTCCCCGCCACACATTCTGACACGTTATACGTGTTTTCTATGGGGTTCGACCCTAGGCGACGAAAAGGGAAGTCTCAAATCTGAGACAGTAAAATACGGTCGCGAGTCCCAAGGGACTAGCATGTAAAAAAGACAGACCCGTCCTCTCGTCAGAGAGGACGTCCCACAAAAAAAACCGTAACGTTCAATAGTAATAAATATCTGGTCATGAACCCCAACGGGGCTCGACACCAAGACTTACTGACTGACTGAACGTCAGTTGCAATGTGACCTGGACCTGGGCCTGACTAAGGGGATTAGAGAATTAGAATTGGAGAAGTGGGTCGAGTTCGTGATGGTCGGCAGTCCAAGGTAATTGTACAAGAAATATCAAGAAAACTTCATAGTGTTTTGAAGTGATAGTTCCTGCAGTAAATCTGTTTCTAGGAAACGAATAGATTGTCCTGGTTATTTGTGAAGTGGGTAGATCAGCGATATCGCTGTAATTAATTGTGATTAAGAGAGATTGTAAACGAAGGTGTTAAGAAATTCACTCATTCAATCCAAAACCCGTTATGTTTAGTCACGGCAACCCGTACACGTGACAATATTCTAAAGATATGTACCTGCTCTCATACTGTGAGGCACGATCAAGTACAGAAGTATGAGGTAAGAAGCTATGAAGTTTGATCAACGTGTTGCCAGGCAACAGCTCTGTAAACTCTGTCCAACACGCAACAACAGAGGACTGTTTTCCGTATAGGCGATGACATCACACAACAGTGGACATACACCACGTGACGTGTTTTCTGTAGATCCGACCGATGCGGCAATAGACTGGCTGGATAACGGTCACGTGATGTGTGTTTACTGTAGGTCCATGTCCGTTTCGGGGCTACATTCGTATAACTGAGAGTGACAATTCATTCCAAGGCAGATATGAGTTACGTGTCAGTCGTAAGCCGAAGGAGTGAGTCCAGAAGAATTTTTAGTTCCCAAGTTCCAGAGTGATTCAAGATGAAATAGCAAGAAGACTCCAGAGTGAACTGAACTGCTAATTTCTGTGTTGAAATCCGTTGGGGAAACTGAGAATCCTAGTGTGTGTGCAACGGTGGACTGGAAACTGTGTAAATCAGCGATAGCGTTCTATTAATGGTAATTAATAGAACCTGTAACCGAAGTGCTAATAAATCCAATCTTCCGAACTAGAACCCGTTATTTTGGTCACGCGCACTACCCTACACGTGACAATATTAACATGACAGCTGGAGGATCTCCAATGACAACTGTGTATAAAGAAAAATTTCCTGCCACTAGACAAAAGTAGTCTTCGAGGGTTTCTATGAAATTAGCACTCAGATTATATTGTTCTACTAGCATCACATTACTACGTCAACGTCTCATCACAGGCAACATGTTAGTATGGGCGAGAATGAAGAAGCA
>NW_019718272.1:1115106-1145707 GCF_002891405.2 Cryptotermes secundus
TTTAGCAGCTCGTGTTTAAGTGTTAATGACACTAATCTCTTTTTTGTCCTGAGTTCTCTCACTCCTTTTGACTGCATCTCTGTAATTGACCGCGCCATAGATCAAGCGGTTAGTCGCTGGCTTCCCACCGCGGTGGCCCGGGTTTGATCCCGGGTATGTCCGGTGGGATTTGTGGTGGACAAAGTGGCGCTGGGGAGGGTGTTCCCCGAGTACTTCAGTTTCCCCTGCCAATCTTCATTCCACCAAATTCTCCATCATCCTAATCACCCGGGGCAAGTACAATAGGCCAATCAGTGGCCGCCGTGCCAAGTGGACCCAGCTGGACTCCACCCCCCACTAAGTCAATTAAAAAAAAATAACTCTGTAATTTGTCACTCGCTGTTGAGATCAGCATGTAATTAATACTAAAGAATTTAATTCAGTTGTATAGAGTATACAATATGATTCGATATTCCTCGATCATTCATGTTCCATATTGTTTCGTACAACGAAACTACAGGCTAGTGTTCTATCAGACGATGGGAACTCCATTATAAATCCAGTTTTTACATGTTTCACTTTGTTCGGGGTCACAAGAACTTCTGCTGCGCTACGAGCATCTAATTAAGACAACGATATCTGGGAAGCCCTGCCAAGTCTTGGTCTTCACAAAAAGCATTAGCTGCCCCCTTAACTTCTCATGGACTACTGAGACGCATACTCTGTGATGGACAAAGAAGAGGTTTAGTATGAGATGAAGCCTCTTGTAACCTGCAGTCACGGACTACACAAGTCACATCACGGCTAGCGCTTATCACAAATTCGATGACCGTCTCATGAAAAAGATATTCGCTCTGAAAATGGTTTAGTGTCATTTCAGGCGTTCGCACTTCTCCAGATTAAAGTGCCCCACTTTGGTGTAGTCCGCAACTCTACCCGCTGGCGCTCCGTGTGATTGTATCCGATAATGAAGAGTATATTTGAAATCAATTGTCGTATGTCCTCGTGTTTTTTTCCAGTAATGATTCGGAAATATTCTCCAAATCTCTTCTCCGCCGACATAATCGACAAGAATCTTACGAATTCGCTCGTCCAGATTTTTTAAATAATTTTGCGTCTACCTTCCGGTGAAGTATTAAAATTTGCCTGGATGTTTGTAATTTCGTAACTATTTGCGTCTTACGCTACAACTGACAACAATTAAAAATATATTTCTTTTGTCAATAATTCGGTTAAGTCGGTTGCGCCAGCCTTCCAAAGCTTTTGTTTTCCGACGTCGTACGACATAAGAACCGACAAAAAAACAAACTCCGTGGTTTTTAGTCTGCAAGCGAACTATACCGACCGAACGACCGCAGATTGTCGGCGAAGTTATTGCCAACTTTAGCGGATAGCGGATGTCACTTGATCAGCGCAACGAATCCCCAAGGCCATTAATTTCGGTTTTCTACATAGGAGCCACTACTTTGCCATTCAAGTAGCTCCTCAGTTATCCTCACGAGGCTAGTGGACCCCGTTTCGGACCCACTACTTCTCAGAAAATCTGGTAGGGCCGGGAACTGAACCCGGACCTCTGGATCTGTAGCCAGGAACTCTGATCATTAGACCACGAAGACGGTCATAATAAACCGACGTCTTCCTCAACTAAATCAGTCTCGATCCATTGCTCCACGAAATATGAGGTGTTGAAACAGTAACCTTTTGAGGAGTTCCATGCATTATGTGCAACCTTTCAACGTCGGTTGCTTCTGGAGGAACATGTGCCAAAGCTGCACATATGGGATTTTGTTTCACAACTTCTTTGTCCTTACATGGACCCCTCCAAACTAATTTTTTAATCTCCCATCACAGACGATCGTTTAAACGAGAACGTAAATCCATTAAAGCGGTACTGGGGAAAGTATTAGGAAAGTTTCCTGCTGCGACATTCTGAAAGCCGTAAATATAAGCGCTTATGCCCTGATCTTCGCAATATATGTCTGTGATCAGAACACAGTGAATATTACAAAAAGAAATTCCCTAATCCGGTGAAACGCCAGAAGTGACACTAGGAAAATAATCGCGAAATCAAAATGTTCAAAATGACATGAAAACAGCTTCTGGGACACACGAAATTGGAAGCTACATTTTAAATAGTCACGAATTGTCAATCCGGAAATGTAATTGTTAAATTCTGTAACATTATGAATAATATACTCTATACTCACTGCTTCTATTGGTATAGGTGAAAAAAAAAACACCTCGAACTCTGTTAGTTTAGGTCTAAATCAAACAGACATTCGTTTGACTTGTACTGAGGGACTATCCAGATTTGATTTTTTATTCTTTTCTCAGTAAATCCGGTCGAATGTAGGAATAAAAAAGTTAAACTATCCCTGTAACAAGCTGTGGAGGCCTACAGGGTTGTGAGACGTCGAGGCTCCCACATTTTCTAGACAATCGGCTCACAGATGATGGTGAGTCTGTCAACCTTACGCGCCAGCCGCAATTTACCCCCCCCCCAGGACGATTCCTGGTACTAATTTCTGTTAAGAGTCAACCCCAGGGCCATAGTGCGGCTGGAAGGATTGGGCCAATTGAAGAATCCAATGACCTCATCGGGAATCAAACCCACAAGCTCCTGACATGTAGCATAGTGCCTCAACTACTCTACCGCGCGTCCCCGAATGTAGGAACAGAATTTGACATAGGTTACGATGGCTTCGTAATATTTTTTTTTCGGTTCATTACACAGCCATCCTCTAAATTCTTCAGTTGAAGTAGCACCTATAGATAACCTATCCGATAAGCCGTTAAATTCCGCAGAGCAGACGGAATAACTTCCAGCAGTATTCCTATATATCAGTACAAGAGCAACAGTTGGGCCAACTTCTCAGCTTCGAGGATGACAAATCGTATCATCAATTTCTAGAGAAAGAGGTAGTGTGTGTGTGTGTGTTTCGTACAGAGTGCACCTTGAAGGCACTGTAATCGGCCATATTGTAAGACACAGTGTTGTTACCTTAATTCTCCACAGCGCAGTGGTTTTTGAAGTGCAGAAGCAGCAGTGGACAGTAACTGGGGAATTCAATTTTGCCCATTTTTAGAAACTAGAAACGTAAGGTGGTTCAGTCAACAGGATTAAATAAATTGGTATATGCAGTTGGATGTAGCCAAGAGAAATGAACAGAATTATCGTGGGAAATCTATTGGATATCTTCATTTGATATGCATAGCTTTTTAGTGTTGAGCGGGATTCCAAGAAATGCATGCAACGTTTCCTTAAAATGGAAAAGAAGTTTGGGAGATGAATCGATTCGATACGCATCAGAGTCATAAGTCCTAATGGACACAGAGACTGAATTGTATGAGACATATTAAGAAATGACGGTACAAATGTAATGGCATCAGCCCCCTCTCTCTGGACATCAGCCCCCTCTCTCTGTCTCTCTATTTAACTTTCCCACTTCAGTAACTGCATGACTCGCCTTAATAAACACACGCATTTACATATACTATCACGTGTAGGGATGTGCGCGTGACTTATGGACGGGTTTTGGATTGGATGATTGGATTTATTGACACCTTATTCACACACCTCAGGACTACAGGCAATACAGCGCTATCGCTATTCTACACACTTTACCTGTACAGTTCACCGTTACACACGCACTAGGGTTTCCAGTCGTCATTAGTCGTATCCCGGGAACGGATTTATAATACTGTCACTTCAAATCATATATGAAGTCTTCTTTTCACAGCCTAACTCCTATCCTGCCATTATTCTGCAGCTACCACATCCGGAGACTCGACTCAGTTCAATTCCAAACTCATATCCCGGCAGGCTGGCGCTCGAAACTCGACTATACTCGACTCTACTCGACTCTATGACTATTCTTCTGTACTGCTGGACACTTTCTTATAACAGCTTTGTATGGACCACGCAAAAACACAGCCTCTATATTTAAGGAGACGTGTTTACTGATCCGTTGCCTAGCAATGGATGTTCTATTGTTGCATGCATTTGTTTTCGAGGGAATGTATTCGCCTAGTCGTTGCTTAGCAAAGGGTGTAAACGTCACAATATCTAATCAAGAGAGTTATAAGCTAACTTAGGCGTAAATCTGATGCAGAATGATGGGCATGGGATGTTAGTCGCAATATAAAATTTCCGGTAATGTCAAGGGTCTTCAGAAAAGCTGCGTGTTATACTTCAGTGCCAAGGGAATTTGTGCTCTACGGGAGCTGTACAGAGAGATGATATATTCCTTTCTTCTCTCATAATATTCAGAGTTGAACACAAAGCTGTAACGACAACCAGCATACCTATGTGCGTACAAGAAATGAGGTCCGATGCCTGAGAACTGGGACTACCGTTGCAGGTGTGCGTAACAAGTAGGTCAGCAGGAGTGCGAGCGGTAATTGGGATGTGTAAACACCAGGAGCATATGGTATGCATAGCATGACCAGAATTCTGATCACATGGGTATTAACTTTACTAACATCAGATGCAGGTAAATTGCCACGTGCTCAGCTCGCACATCAGCCCTTGAATAGTAATGAGACGTGTGCATAACGGGCATGACGCTAGACAACTTCCATATCACAGCATTTAACTTTATTTGTACTTATAAGGTAAGGCAAAATTGTCCCTGTACTTAACGAAGTAAGCATTACGCCATGAAGGTGTATTGGGGGTGGGGAGTGAATGTATATACCAAATTTTCTTGACCTCGGCACTGGTTGGAGATGAGTGGTAGGATTCACGTCCCGGCCGCTTTACCCCCAAGGAAAGAGCCCCAAGTACCCATTGGATAGGACCCCAGAGCCGGTCTGGACGACATGGAGAAGTGAAAATATCGTCCAGGCCGGCTCTGGGGTGTTTATCTTGCAAGCAATTTTAATACTACAGCCCATCGCTCTATAATGAGAGCCGGTATAGCGACTGGCTACGGCTGGACGACCAAGGGGTCGGAGTTCGAGTGCCGGCGAGGGCGCTTGTAACTGCCAATAACTTCATGAATTTCGTCTATATAGTCTTAATTTCTTACACACGTGGTATCTATGAGAACGTATTGTGATCGTGAAAAAAGTTCGATCTCGAAATTTTGACAAATTTACTAATTTTGAACCCCCTAAATATGGAAATGAGTTTATTGTAATGTGGTCAGCCTAATTCTCTAGCTGTATGTTTGTGTATGTAAGTACTTATTTATGTGCATAGATAGCGGCATTTTGACGCACTGATCACCCGTCCAAGGAGTCCCACAGATGGTTGGATAGGTGGATGATGGATAGACAGAGAGACAGACGGACAGACAGAAGGGCAGATGGATGGGTGGGTGGGGGTAGGTAGGTAGGTAGGTAGGTAGGTAGGTAGGTAGGTAGACAGATATGTAGATCGTAGATTAAGGCAGACAGACGACAGACGGGCGAAAACATAGATAGATAGACAGACAGATAATACAGACCGCGTCCTTAAATAAAACTGCATAGGAGGTGTTTTCAGCTGTAACTTCTGGAAAATAACGGTTTGCGTAATATGGGCCCAAAAGCGAAATGTCATTTTTTCCCAAGTGGGCGAAATAGCAATAAATTCCGTCAGAGTGGTAAAGCCAGAAGGATTTCTTTCTTTTTGGTATTCATCAGCCAAAAATGGTAGTCTCGCGCAACAATTGATTTTGTATCGAATGTAACTTAGACAAGATCCATCGTTACGTAAGAAAGTATATGCAATATCTTTGCGCCCATTTTTATCGTACAATTTTACATCTTCAATCGACTTTAACAAATATGTCTGTTTGTAACGGAAGCTTCACTTGAACTGACCCGAACCGTCTTCAATATAAACTGTATAAAAACGTTTATAATTACGTTGTCGGAGTGAATACATTCGAGATCAATTTTTGTAGAGACTTGCTTCTATATTCTTTACACGTGCCATGCAACTTTTAAGGTTAGAACGAAACCCAAGCTAACAATGTCTTAACCAGAGTTAATATTTTTTAACTATGATGTCACCTTCTCGTGTTTCTCTTTTATCTTTTCCTGCGTAATAGCCTACAGTGTATGAGCTCTTCTTTTTAGTAGGGCCGCTCTCCATCATAACCATGGTTGTGGATAGCAGTGTGTCTCGGGTAGTATAGTACCCCTGTTATAGGTGTGCGTGCTGCATACGAAATGTGGGGGAGGGATGCAAACCCCAACCCATACTTTCTTCAGTCACGTAGACTTGGCGCAAAGATTAAGGGGTAGGACGTCCTCTGAGATGGGTCTAGAATACATCACAACGAATGGAAGAGGCAAGAGAAAATTTATATAAAGTACCGACAGATGTTATAAAGAAGGGGGTTTCTTGAACATTCTTCGTCATTTGAAATAGCTCGATAGTTTGTTTTAGTAATTCTAGTGCAAACCAATCCGCTTCATATCTATTTGTATTTAATAAAAGTTCAGTTACAGAGCAATAAAAATGTCGGAGGTTCTTCCCTTAGGACAGTTTCCCTTGTTACATCACTGAAAACGTATTCTCCAGATTGGAATTCATGTACATTCCAAATGCGCTCTTTGCCATTCCATACGTCTCCCTGGTCTCGACTATCATTCACTGTTCATGCAAATGCTGTAGTGCTCGAACTGAACTTTATTACATGTTCACAGAATACCACGTCGTACCGAATACAGACCTCACACACAACACCACCGCTCTACACCCTAGCAAGACTCAGCATACAACCCAAGAAACCATGAAATTGAAACTCTGTGGTTTCAGTCCGCAAGCGAACTATACCGGCCGAGCGACCGCCGTTTATCGGCGAAGTTAGTGCCAACTTTAGCGGATAGAGGGTATAGCGCGGTTAGCGCAACCAATCCCCCCGGCCGTTAATTTCGATTTTCTAGACCGGAGCCGCAATTTCCCTGAAATAGCTCCTCAATTTTCCTCACGAGGTTAAGGAGACCCCATTCCGGACCCACTACTTCTCAGATAATCTGGTAGCGCCGGGAATAGAACCCGGGTCGTTTGGCTCTGTAGCCAGGAACTCTGACCACAGAGGCGGTCCCCAAGAAGCCATGGAATGGAATGTCAAAACCACGGAGTACCAACTCAACAAAACAAAAGAACATGTCTTAACAAAATTCAACAATAATTGGAACTAATTTTATCCAAGTTTTAGAACTATCAACTACTCGTAGAAAAGGCAATACATTGAAGCATTTAAGTAAAAGTATCTACCTGATGACGATATTATAAGGTCGAAACATGTTGTAGCAGTATCGTTTAAAAAAAATGCAACGTAACACAACAGCAGCAACCTAATATCATAAGACTCTGCACGGTCAACACTGCCCTTGGAACTAATTTCAGTCTGTTCTGCGTATCAATAGGTGCGTAATCTCCCACTGTTTTAAGTAACATACAGGTTGAGGGCGACAACTGAGAGGAGTTCTGAAAGGGAAGATGAGAAGAGATGGAGCTTTAGTTCAGTTGGCAGTTGACAAAAGCTCAGCCGCGGGATATTCGCCGGACAGTAACGACGTGAGCGCGGGAAGCTGAAGAATCTCCACTGTTAGAAACAGTTGCTAGAGAACGGCTGTTGAATATGCAGCAGGCTTGTAAAAGGCTTAGTGGTACTGTCGTGAGTTGTGAAGTGTGGAAGTTAGCTGTGTAGCTGTAATTACTTGTAGTTCCGAGTGGTATGTACAAATGGTGAATAAATTCATTCACCAGTCCATGCCCCATCTATAGTCACCTCCTAAATCGTGACAATACTTAATTAAATTAAACTAACAAGCAGAAACCGAAAGGTCAATGCTGCCAACATCAGATCCCTTCCACACGCATTCGTAATCTCCCCTTACCCAACATGTCTAATTTATCGTGGTCTCCTAGATTTCACTGCCCTAACAATAATAGATGCCCTGCATAAATCACGAAATTCCTTATCATGTCATGTAAATAAATTATTTTTTCGGAATACGTATGTATGAATTATCCCCAAGCAAAATTAAATGCAGAATACCATATTTTGGCAAGCCTGCGTCTTACTGGCTATTTGCTTGTCTCCCTGAAACTGGAGGCAGAATGTTCCTCCGAAACGTCAACTCTTCATAGCCAATGCTATGAGAATCCGAAATCGAACATGTTAAATGAACGCCAATATTTCCTGTACGTTACAGAAACAAATACACTGTTTCATATCTATGAGGGCCACACAGAGTCAGAAATTGCGTACACCACACGAGGTTCTCACGGGTATGAAGATTAAGATTGTGGTCTTCTGGGTTACATTACCGTGTTTCAGTCTGGTAGGTTGGCACTAACGTTTCAGAAGAACATACGTTACTGCCTCCGTACTCAGTGGTGAACACTAACTAGTACAGGTAAATAAATCGTAAGGATGACATCGGAAACGTACACTTCGTTTACTTCGTCTCTTATCTTCAAAGCACAGTGACTACAGTGCGTACCACCTGCTTTAACACTGACAAAACTCTGAGTTCTTCACACAGGGTGTGTTCGTGTGCTCCATATGGTTCTCACAATAAATAGTGGTTATTTCCTTCTGTCCTGACACTTGGCTAGATACAGAGCAAGGCTGCTTTCACACTCTCCGATATTATCGGTGTCGAATATCTGCGTCGTGTGACTGACGTCTTTCCCACAGTCAACGATTAGATAAAAGTGTCGCTCCGATATATCGATATCGCTAAAACTGTCAGACGGTTCTCTATATTTTACAGCTGATGCTTAGTAGAACTACAGGCATATACGTAAATTCATTCATAAGGGTACTACCTTATGGGCGCCAGTAGACCGACTAGAACATTTTTCTTCATATATTTTGCCTGTTAAGACCGCCTCTGTGGTCTAGTGGCCAGAGTTCCTACCTACAGATCCAGAAGTCCCGGGTTCGATTCCCGGCGTTATCAGATTTTCTGCTAAGTAGTGCGTCTGAAATGGGGTTCACTCAGCCTCGTGAGGATAATTGAGGAGCTATTTCAAGGAAATAGCAGTTTCGGTTTAGAAAACCGAGATTAACGGCCGTGGGGATTCGTTGCGCTGACCGCGCGACACCCCCTATCAGCAAAAGTTGGCACTATCTTCGCGGCGGTCGCTCGGTCGGTATAGTTTGCTTGCGGACTACAGGCCACGAGGTTAGTTCAATATTTGCCTGTTGCAGATTTTTCCCCCCACTAAAATCAGAATGTGGAATTTGATGCTTTATTCAGCATATGTGAGAATTTGGCAAGCTTGTCAGATATGTTTAAGGTAAAGCAATCCCTGCAACAGGCCACGGAGGTCCATAGAATTATAAGACGTAGAGGCTTCCAGATTTTCTAGACAATCGGCTCACAGAGAGCGGTGAGGTTTTCAACCGGCCGTCCTTTACCACCCAGGAAGTTTTCTGTCAGAGGCTGAGTTGACCCTAGGGGCCATAGTTTGGCTGGAAGGATAAAGTCAATTGAGAAAAATGTATTGACCTCATCGGGAGTCGAACCCGCGACCTTCCGGCTTGTAGCATAATTCTTCAACCAACTACGCTACCGCGTGCCCCAAACATATATATTTGGAAATGTTAAATTATGTGAAAGTTTATCTGCAAGGATACAATTCAGGTATCATCGATTTATGTAAGAAGTTTGTGATTACAGACTAATCTGTAGACACGGATCTCATACCCAAATATGATGAAGATAATCCATGTTTCAGTTCTTGGCACTGGCAATGAAAACTTAAACTGCTTCAACTAGAGTAGATGTTCATTTTCGGAAATCAAAGATGATCTGCTTAGTTTGAGAGCAAAGTCATGAAAATATTTTCTGAGTATTCCTAATGAATCATTCACTTGCACTAAACATCACTCACATTTCAAAGCCGAAGACAAACCTAATATGGCATAAAATGAATTATTCGAGATAACAGAGAAAAACAGCCGTGAAACCGGAGTTTTCTACACTATCAGCAAATCACATTTCCAGATCACAGATTTATGGAACTGGCTGTAAACATGGTTTCGAAAATCCTCACCTTCACATGTACTTAATGTGAAGCTGAGTTTCAAGTTTTTTTTTTTTTTTTCAAATAGAAGCTAAACACGTAAATAGACGCAATGCGGAAGGGAAGCTTTAATGTGCGCTTGCTATATAACTGAAGACGATTAATAAACTAAAAAAAAAAGTTAAATTAAGGAAATATTATTTTAAAACGTTCGGTTTCATGATAAGGGAAATATTCCCGCTATTTTCTTTTATGGACAGGCACAGTTTTCCATATATTTGCATCGTTTCTTTGACTCTTGGAAAATATATGCATTTTTTGCGTTGTTAATGTATAAAGTTCAAAAATCTTGTTTCGATAGTTAATTCTTTGCTGGGGTCGCGGGGTCGCTGTCACAAAAGTTTGAAAAATGCTGCATAATAAGGTAAAGTTGTCCCTGCGCCTAACTAATGAAGCACTACGCTATGAAGACGTATGGGGAGGGGGTGCATAGACCCATGTTTTCTTGACCTCGGCACTAGCTGGAAGTGAGTGGTCAGCTTCACACCCTTGGGAAAAACCCCCGGAACCCATTGGAGAAGAGGCTGCGTGAGTCTCAGAGTCGGTATGGAGCACATGGAGAAGTGAAAATTCTTGCTTCACCGAGACTCGAACTCCGAGTAGTTGGTCGTCCAACCGGTAAGCAGCCGCTACACCGACTGAGCTATCCTGGCTCTTGATTACTGCATAATAAGTAACTTATAATAAACAAAGTCTTCTGTTTTCCATCTCGCATCAGTTTCTTCAGAATTTAACGGACTCAGCAAACTAGTCACACCACATCACACTCGACAACATCGGGACGTATGAAAAGACTGGCCGATCCGGTGCTGATATCCGATACCATTTATACCGGAGCGTGCGAAAGAAGTCTTGGAAGTTTATGTCTGTCCTCTCCCAAAACAGAAAGAACCCGTCGTTCTCTGTAATAGAGACGCAGTCTGTTTCCTGTGATGAACGGGGTTCACATGTCCTGTTTAGGCGAACATCAGTATTAAAGGGATTAAAGTGAATTAAACTGGCAACGGTTATTACTAATAGTCTCTAACACACACGCCGTACATAGTTCCATCAAAATCTCTAAAGGCTAAAACGGTGTAGGTGTAAGTTCATTAGGGTTCTTAAACATAGTGACCCTTAAAATGAATTAAAAGTATTGTGACGTACAGACCCTTTGCTAGGCAACGACTCGGTAAACACATTCAAGCGGGAGCAAACGCGGGCAACGAGAGGACGTCTATTGTTAGGTAACGGATCAGTAAGCACGCCTAAAACAATACGGGACAATAGAAGACGATGTTTTCCGTTGGGTTCTCCCGAGGTTACATATCGGAAAGTTATTTGTCAGAATATGGGAGAATTCAGTTAAAGAGGAGTTCAATTGAGTCGAGTTCTGGAGATGGTAGTCGAAGACGATTGAGAAAAAATGGCAAGAAATACTATATTATGAGGAGCAAAGAAGACTTCACGTGTGATTTGAAATGACAGTGACACTGTTATTAACCCGTTGCCTGGATACGACTAGAGAAGACGTGACACGCTACTGCGTGTGTAACGGTGAACTTTAAATCTTGTAGATCAGAGATAGCGCTGTACTACCTGTAGCCCCGAATGGTGAATGTATAAGGTGCAATAAATCCAATTATCTTATCCAAAACTCGTCTTATAAGCCAAGCAGAACCCCCTAAATCATGACAGTATATATACTTCAACATGATAATATCCGATTGGAAGTGACATTTCTAGTTTCATGAGACTGACAGTACGGTATGTTAATTCAGGCCTTTCAATAAAATTGTCCTCGAAAAGAATTAAAGTAAATTAAACTTATGCTTTGTAATACTTGTATAATTATGTGTAACTCTGTGTCATGTATGAAGCTTGAACTCCATGTGTCAGAGGCTTCCAACAGCAGCTTTTATGAAAACTTTAGTTACTCACGGTGTTACTCATGATATACAAAACTGCAGTACGGCGGTGTACGGTCCCGAACGGTCTCGAGTAGCAGCTGTAGCCATCTATCGGATTATGTGTCAACAATTTTCAAGAGCAATGGTTGCCAAGTGAGAGAATGTAGGCCTGCTGTAAAAGTTAGTGCTTTAATTTACGTACCGATGCTGAATTAACCGATATCGTGTTGCGATAGGTTTGTTTATGGATATTTCGGAGCACATGGCTGTTTCCACCTGCAGGAAAAAGTGGCCCGAACAGCGGTCTGTTTCCATATTTATCCACCACAACACTGAAATCACTCAAGAACGAAAACACGATTTATTATGAAACCTGTAGTCTGCAGCTTACAACATCCTGACAGGTAACAAAACCTACAAACTCGACACCGATGAAACAAAAACACTCCTTCGAAGCCTTACCTTGGCCAGTTTCATTTAATTCGCTTCAGTAAATCAGTTTTAATTTTTTCCCATCTTCTTCTTTACAACAACTTCAAGAGTTCGCTTACAAAGATGTTTTCTTTGTCCATCGAATTTCTATATTATACTCTGGATTCCAGCAACCAATTTTCATTTGCAGCCCATCGAAACCACACTGCTGCTCCCATCTTCACAGTAATGAACGAACTATAAAAAATACCGAAGTTCTTCATTGTGTAACTTGCAATGTTACTCTTTTCTGAGAAACTTAACACTAGAAGGCTGTTGCCAAACTTTTGTTGTAAAAGAACAAAGTTCGTCATACCGACTGGGCCATATAATCGTGGATCCCGACTTGGGTGGTAAGGTTGGACGACCAGACAACTGACCGGTCCGAAATACCTGGACTAATATATTCTTACAAGATTAAAAATGGTCAAAATACACGGTGTCTTTTTCTGTAATTGTGTGCCCGTTAGGATAAAATGTGAAGAAGCTCCGGATCGGAATAATTTCTACTTACTCAGTGAAAAAAACTGATTATACCGCACCTAAAATAAATGACCGAAACAACTCTGAAGCTGTCTTTGGATTTCGATCGCTTAGTTTAACCCAGGGGCTTGTAATGTTACTACACTGTCGTATAATCCCGGATCCATTGCCAAAGAGTATATGGTAACAAAATCCAATCTATCATGTCAACAGATTTCAGTTTCTTTTTGTATTCAACATCACTTTCTTGTCATATTATACATGTTGTTTCACAGTACGTACATAAATAATAATAATAATAATAATAATAATAATAATAATAAATTCTAGAGGGGGAAGGAAGGAGGTCACTGTTACGTCATGAAAACGGGGTAAAGGATTAATGGTGTCTATATTCATACCTAAAAGTAAAGTAAAAAGTAAGTAAGGGTATCCCTGTAACAGGCCGTGGAGGCCCACAGAGTTCTGAGATGTTGAGGTTCCCACATTTTCTAGACAATCGACTCATAGATGGCGGCAAGGTTGTCAGTCCTACGCGCCGGCTGCCCTTTACCCCCAAGAATATTCCAAGAATATATTCCTGGTACTCATTTCTGTTGGAGGCTGAGTCGACCCCAGGGCCAAAGTGTGGCTGGGAGGATTAAGTCAATTGAAAAAATTGACCTAATCCTTCCAGCCGCACTACGGCTCCCACTTTTGGGGCATAAGGCTGATTTCAAAGATTCAATGATCATTTTCCAGACGGTAGTACTCCTTGGACGGGTGATCAGCCCGTCGCAAGGCCTCTACCTGAACACAGGACAATATAAACACAGAATAAACGCATACACATACCAAACATCCATGCATTGTTTGGGGTTCGAACCCACGATCCCGGCTTCCGAGCGAGCGAAGACAGTATATGCCTTACACCGCTCGGCTACCAGTTTCTAGGAAACGCTGCTTCCAGAGTCTCATTGCTTCGTCACTCGGAGGTTGCTTGTCGAACTGTGTGCGGTAATTCCGTCGAGTTTGGGCGACAGATTTTGTCTCAAAAAGCCATCCTACACAACGCGCGCGTGCCTGCATAGTGGCCATTTTACAAACAACTGACTGAGAAACGTAAAGATGGTCGCTTGTACCATCTGTTGGCTGCAAAAGAGAACTTCCAGAGTTTCACTCTGATCTGCCGCAAACCGCATGTGGCTAGCTCAATTTGTTTGAGCGCCACAATTTTTCAAAACTCCCAAGGGACTTTGTGGACACACTGCAATATACAGTTATTATTAAATCATCTTCGCTATATATATGAGATATTTCTAAATATGTCTCATTATATACTACTTTTTAAGAAAAACTTTTAAAATATCCTTTAAGATTTTATGTAGGACCAGCATGCAATGCGAAATATGCCGCGGTGCATCAAAGTAAGAAATATATCTTACTGAAGCCATTATGGAAGGATTGTATTATCAGATCAATGTGATGGTGTCGACATTTTGAAGGCACGATCATGTCGCGGATACAGTTAAATAATATAGGGAATATTTTCGAGGGAGAGTCGGTTATTTTGACTTGAATAAAAAACAGCCAGTTATAGCACTCTGCCATTGCCATATCCCTCGGAGCCTAACTGGCTGTCTACTCTTCTTCAGCTACTTAACGCACTCTATGAACGTGCTTACAAACTACTTCACGCCATAGGATTACCCTCCAGCCAAGATTTTAGAATTACTTTGAGACGAATCTGTGGATGTATACCTACAGGCTTGTCATTCTGTAACGTTCTGTAAGTTCAGAGTTTCAGGATGATATGCAAGCTGACGAAATATAAATTGAGACCTTTCTGCGGTCCCATCGTTCACTGAAAATGATTTTCATTTTTCTGGTTAACATAGTGGACGAAAGAGCGCCATAGATTATATATTTATTCAGTAAACAGGGCAATTTCTGTTGCGTTCAAGTGAAGCACTGCCTATGAAGGGTTTCGTGACTACATCACAGACCTTGTTGGAAAATGGCTCACTATACAACAAAAATAATAATTACGAAAACGGACATCATTTTGTATAATGGTTGTCCTTAAATTTCACTGCAATGCTTTTTATGATCTGTCATTCTTCATTCAACTATTTCCTTACTTACGTGGCGCATTGCACCTTTAGGATTTCCCATGCAGCAACGAGCCTATACATTCTACGAATAAAATCAGTTTTTTTTTTCTGTTTATAATACAAATTTTATACGGGGGTTTATTGTTTCGTCTATTCATTCGCAATCCTGTGTGGCTGCATTTAACTGGCCGTTCGTCAAATGGGGTACATTCAACGGAGACATTAATTAAACAGAAGCTCGTAAGAATAGACAGTCAACATCTTGAAGTCAAGTAAATTAATGAAGATTAGTAAATCGGATAAACAGAATATAAGTTAACAATTTAATAATTCTGGATTAAGTGCTATGATTGGTTTCACTGTCGTAATAAGAAACTCAGTTAACTTACATTGAGCGTTGATGTTAGCATATTCCCAGAGCTCTTCTTGGAACCAGTGTCAGTCCACAGTTGCATCGATTTGTTTTTCATACACTCACCACACGTCTTATCATTGCCGAAGCAACTTCACAATACGATGATTCTGATTTCAGTATGAACTCACACATCTTCTACTGTCGCCACACTTTTCGCAGAACTAATGTCCGTCTACTCTCATTACATCCTAAACAAACCTACCGTGAACTAAACTCACTTGTAGGTCTTCTAAACCAAAACGACACTAATTTAATCTAACCTATACGGAAATTGTCGGAGATATACAAACCACATTTAGAAAAGAGAGAAAACAATTGGTATAGTGTTACTAACACAATCACTGTCGTAAAACATTGTGCATGGAGAACCCGCCACCGCAACGTGAAGTCATGTCTTATCTTGAAACCTGATATATCTGAGACGCTTTTCCAGTAGCTCCAGCAAAACACCCGCGCACTTCAGGCAAAGCAACAGGAACTGTGCACTTCGACTGTACGACTCGGACGGGCAGTAGTGGGGGTGTTAGCGTCTGGAGAGGCCAGCGGACGTTACGTCACTGTCACTATAAGTCATCGCGACTGGTATTGGTAACCGTGATCCAACCGATACGCTTCGCTTTTGGCACCGTGATTCCAAGCACGTAATTTTCTGTCTTGTGTAAAAAGAAACAGCTGAAATTATTATAGGAATTACAATTTGCCACCTTGGGATGGGCTCGAACCACCAGCTTTAGAGCTGAACACTCTAGCTGATTGCTCCACGAAAACACTCAACTATTAATTGCACAAGGTGCACGGAATGAATTCATGTAAATCTGGTCGTGTCTGCTTGTCAACTCGAGGACCGCTGGACAAATTTTGATGAAATGAAATATGGAAATTATGCCATTAAAAGCTACCCAGAACTCGTACCGTACATTATAATTTTCTGCAATAAGTAATACCAACATAACGGATGCGCGAACGTGTGAAGTTGGAGAGACTCTCAATACTGGATCCCGAAATTACGTATATGTGGTAACAGGACTTTGAAAAATATGCACTGTTGTTAAGATTTCTGTTGTTGTTGTTAAATTTAAGATAGCAAAATGACAGCTGCACAAAATCTATATTAACTTTCGGTTTGGTAACGATTGCTTAAGAACAGCTTGAGTTAAGCAAATAAATACTGACATTGTGACGCATATGCCCATTGCTAGGCAAGGGCTCGGCAAACACATTCCCGAGTTACCACGCAACAATAAAGGGACATCCATTGCGAGGAAACGGACACGTTTTCTGTGCTGTGGTCCGGCCCGAGGTTATACTATAACGAGAAGTCAACGATAACTGAGAGTTCAAATGGATGTCAGAATAGTTCCAGCGGTGTCCAGTCGGAAGATTATAGCATGCCAGATAGTGATTTGTGAACTACTGTAACAAGTTGTATAAGGATCCAATAAATTCGATCATCAAATCCAAAAGCCCTCTCATTAGTCACGCAATCCCTGGATACGTAACAATATGAAGGTAAATCATTCGCATGCCTACAAATCCTGTATTAAATGTGATTTCAAATGATTAAACCATGGTCACATTGCGTAGATAGTTAGTTAGTTATTGGAGAGGGTGGGTTTCCCCATGCACTGAGACCTGTATTGGTCCATTGTGCTTCCCTCTATGATTTCTGCCAGTCTCTATATCCTACCGGTACTGCTGCTTATCATCAGTCCCGCCCAGCCAGCGAGACCGGCTCTACTAGCTGAGCGGTATCTATAATGCTTCCCCCATCTACCAGAGGTATTAGTGACTGCTGTTGGGCGGGAAACGTCCGCAATTTTGGCTCAGTGACCTCCTTTGGAGGTATGAGGTTCTTTTAAGTGCCGTAAAGCTACGACACGGGACCCACGGCTTAAAGTCCCTCTCGGAGGACTTGTTCCCTGAATTTTTCCGCCCTTAAAAATTCCACGACCTCCGCCGGGTATTTGAACCCTGACGCTGATCATTCTTAGCCCTTATTTATTTGGATGTTTATAGATGAACGTGAAATTTATTTCTAATTAATTCTCGGTAATTTTAAATTTCAAAAGTCTTATGTTTCGATATTACTGAAATGTGTCGTGATCTATAATATCGTATTTCATCGTCTGGGACGTGTAATACGGTGTTTACGTTGAAAATTTCTAGATTCTGGCAGAAACAAGAAGTCCGGAGTTATGACATTTACGGTCAGTCATAAATTTAGCTCGGGTACAGGGAACCGGACGCGCCTAAAAGGACAGGTCAGAGCTTGTTACAATTGCCTGTGAATGAGGGTCAGTATGATTGGGTTGCCTCGTTCAAGCTTCCCACGGAAGATGGGATGAAATGTATATGAAAACACCATCTTTCGAATTCCCGGCGTGGGGGTGCAAGCCATTCCACAAAAGGGGAAACTTTCACAATATTCCGGACTGAACGGACGTGACCTTTGCACGCTCCGAGACATAGCTTGCCGATAGTAACGCTGTAACTTAAAGCTAAGAATACATTAATTTAACAGTGTGGTGAATTAGCAGGTGAATAAACGTCAATTGGCTCAACTCTCAGAAAACGCTTTCTTCGGCATCGCTACCCTGAGACTCATGCGAACCGACCCAGCTTGTTTCCCGTACCTATACCGATCTTCCTTAGTTTGATCTGTGAGGACAACTTCCAGTAGCCATCATACACTGTCCTAAGGTAGAAACAGGTGTAGCAGAGATAACACCATTCCTACTGCGCCGATACAAGTAAAGGCGGGTTGGAAAAGAGCGGTGTTAACCCGTGTACAACGAGTCATGAGGTGGGAACGTTACCTCTAGACTACGTAGGCCGCTTATCTCGTGCTAACTTTGTAATTGATTTTTGAGCTGTTAAGTTAGCACTAATGAATAAAAATTGAAGTGGAATTAATTGAATTATTATACGATTATACATTTTACCTATAAATCTAAGGGCATTAACACAATTACAAAGTTTGTTCCCCACCTTTACACCTGAGGAAGGAAATAGATTCATGTTACGGGAACTTTAGTTTTTTCAGAATACAGAGTAGATAGACGAAGTCAAGAAAATCAATAATTCCAATTTGTATATCGTTGTCAGAACCATTTAAAATGGTTAGATATGTTCACGACTTGTGACCGTACAAAGTTTCACATGTCTCCCTCCAATCATTCGCTGACTACTATCATCAAACCAAAAGCGACAATGGTGCAGTGTCGTTAAATCAGCTGTGAATCAAATAATTCTACGATTCTTTCATGAGTCCCTACTAACTTCAGAAGTTATGTATAATCGAACCCGCTTGTTTTATATTTCACTAAACGCGAAAATCTGGAAGTTGTAACACAAGAGAAGGTAAACATGCTGTAAAATCAATCTGTCAATATTGTGATGGTAACTGATTCTCGATAACATTGTTCCCCTACTTAAATATATGTGCTAAACAGCGTTGTTTCAATTTATACACTTTTTCCGACATTTCACGAAGGGGTGATAAATGATTTTGTAGCTTATTACTAAAGGAACCCTTCTTTTATTTCCACAACACATAGGATGCACACCATCGCGTTAACGCAATACATTCACATGTTCCTTGGAACTAAATTAAACATTGAATCTGTGAATGGGTTCACACGTTGCTGTCACACGCACATGCGAAGCAAAATTATGTGAGCCTATCAGAAATTAAGAAGACCTACAAAACAAATTCATCCACACAACGAAGCAGCCCAACCATCACAGATAGACACACACACATATCAGGAATAAGTTCTCTATCGGTCCTAGAACGAAATATTTGATTCCGTAATCAGTAGGAAAGCCGTAATGAGAGACAAGCCTACCTGCTAGTAATGGTCCAGCCTGAAAAATATAACCTATAAATTCCGCCATTTTAAGCCACATGAGGATTCATAACGACAGCCTTGGTGGTTTTACGCAGATCTCAAATTCCTCGCAATCACATACGAATTGCCAGGCAAAACGCTTGGTTACATGGGTTTCCCTAAGAAAGACAAGCTGAGCACAAAAACGTAAGACTACCTGAAGAAAAGACTAAAGTAGCCAATAATTCCTACGTTATTAGCTGATAAATTGACTTCCTAAGTAACATGAAAACCTTTACAAGTACCTATATGCATCATAAAAGTTGTAAAAATCCACAATAACAGAATGGATATAAAGCTCGACGCAATCTTAAAATCGTCGAAACGAAAGGTAAGCTTCATGCTCCAGTTAACACATAACTTCAGAAAAAAGCCCCTGTAGCTATTGGACACGGGTTGAGTTGTAGAGTTGTTCAGAACATAGTGCTGGAGAGAAGATACCCAACGTCCTTCAGTGAGATCTAACTCAATCTTTAACTTTATGCACCATCATTCTACAGAAAGGACTACTTCGCCCAAATTTAGAATCATACATTAATTAATTGTCAACAATGAGTTAAATTACTTAGAGTTTGCACTTTGCAAGAAATCACTAGAATTCATAACAAAGTGTAAATGGGTGACATGACACATGGACAGGTTCTTCTGTTTAAGTGAATGAAAAACAGATTGAAAGGCCTGTGCTAATATTTGAGACTCCCTAAACACTAAGATATGAACAAACAACCTAAAATTATTCAACATGAACATATTTGTTGAGTAACCCTTTGACTCCCAGTGGTTACTGTATGTACCACACAATTTAATATACGAAAGTTCTGCATTCTATCCACAGAGTGCATTTGTGCATTTCATATGGTTCTCTCAACAAACAGCAAGTTTTTCCCTAAACATCATTAACGGGTGGACCATTGTAGCGGAGACGAAATGTGTGAGTGTTTCCTACGAGGTGTGAATTGTATATTATTCAGAAGAAGATAAATCTGTAAATTGTTAAAAGGCTACACTAAAAATGCCTTAAAGTGAACGACTAAAACAGAAGCTCTTAGCGCGAATTTATAATTATTGTGTTTCTATAGTTTGTCTATGGTCTATAATGCGTTCTACTAAAATGTGCGGCCGAGGCGTGCATAAATGACATATTCTATAACTTGGAAGGAAGTAAAAGATACAGGAGGAGGCAAGGAAACGTGGAACATACAGTGATGCCAAACATAGCATTGCGAAACCAGACCTGTTCCCGCCAGCAGGCGAAAAGACGGGAAGATACCTGTTTCTTGGTTCATCACTGTCTTATTCGCTGGAGATGAACTCTGTAAAGGACACAACTGAGTAGATTCTTCCCACATTTTCACCTGCAGACTGAAACAAGTTCGCTTTTCGCATAGTTGCTTTCACTCAGACTATGGGAAAATCCAGCAGTCTTTAAGTATACTACGCCATCGTCAGGACCCGTTAGAACTAACCCTGTGAGAATGTTTCCTACACCAATAAAAGCATGCAAATTGCAATCCACGTCGATGGTGAAGCTCAAGGTTCCTTCATCTTCCTCAGGACAGCGTAGTAGGAGTATGCGCGTCGAAGAATCTGAAACACGAGCAGAAAATTGTGAAATGTGTAGCTACTGAAGTTTTCCTTCTGCATGTTCGTTAGGGCACTAGATCTGAAAGTAATTTGTTATGTAAAATACTTTATTTAACCTTCGTTATGGTAGCTAAAACGAAAATTAAAATTTCATACCGATGTTTTTCCTTGTCCAAGTGTATTTATGCTGTTCCACATTCAGCCATTTGTAGGTAAGCAAAGCAACATGTTTCAAGGAATGTGGCTGAAAATAAAATTCGTGTGCGGGAGCTGGGGTTCTCACAGCGGTAGTTACGAAGTGTTCTTTCTGCTGGGATATGACGTCATGCAGTCCGTTGAAAAGAAACTGATATTTCGGAGGAAGATGTCGCCTTCATCTTCAGGTTCGAAGAATGAGCCAAACAAGGAAACCAGCATGAAGCAGGTAGCAAGCTTCATGTTTGATATTGGTGTCTTGCTTGGCTTACTCTTCGACCCTGAAATTGAAGGCGATATATTCCTCCGAAATACCCGCTCTCTTTCAACGGACTGTATGGCGTTATATCCCAGAAGGGCCGCGCAATAACTCAAGCGGTTAATCGCTGGCTTCCCACCGCGGCGGCCCGGGTTCGATCCCGGGTCTAGTCAAGTTGGGTTTGTGGTAGACAAGTGGCGCTGGGGCAGGTTTTCTCCGAGTACTTCGGTTTCCCCTGCCAATCTACATTCCACCAATTGCTTCACAATCACCCTCACCTATCATCTGGGCCTGGTATAATAGGCTAGAAGTGGCCGCAGTACAAGAGACTTAGTCCCACTCAAGTAGCAATAAAAAAATAATATATCCCAGAATATAAATTATAGAATATGAAATCAAAAAGACACCCTAATGACATGAGCAAAGACTTTAATAAATGTAATGATATTCGACAAGATTCTCATGGCAGAAATATGGATGCTGTGCTTTGACCTCTCCCTGAGGAAGCAGTCTAAACACTTCACATCACTAGATGCTCTACTACTGCATATCATCGCAAATTATTGCCTAAAACTGAGCTACTTTTAGTCGACTATGAATAATTTATTTTTTGGGGAACAAGAGACTGAAGACACAGGCTTAGATGGTACGACAATGTCGAAGTGACGTTAAAGAAAATAGACTGTGAGGATGTGGTCTGAAGTAAGCAATTCTGGTTAGCGAGCAGCAGCGGGCTCTTCAGTACACTGTAATGATTTGCCGGACTGAATAAAAGGCTAGGAATTATTTGAATAGCTGAGAAACTGGTAAATTTCAAAGACTCTAGTTACTGAGTTAGGCCCTAACATGATTGTTAATACCTGTTTATCTCGCAAATCAAAGAAATCGTGTTCTGTGGCATATTTTTAGAACCTGTTTGTCTCTAAAGTCAATTAAGACATACTTAAAACCAGGCCGTGTCGTAGCTCAGGCGGTTATTCGCCGACTTCCGACCGCGGCTGCCCGGGTTCGAGCAGAGTTCAGGTCATGTTGGATTTGTGGTGGAAAAAATGTCACTGGGGTCAGTTTTCTCCGAGTAGTTCGGTTTTTCCTGCTTTCTTATTTCACCGACTGCTCCACACTCAACGTCTATCATCCGGGGCTGATACAATAGGCCATTTAGTGACCGAAGTACCAAGTGGACTCAGTTTCACCCCACTCCAAGAAACTAAAAATAAATTGTAAGATTTGAGGCTTTCACGGCGGTGACAATGTAGAAAGCAGTCTTCTGGGATTTGGCACCGTGTATATGTGGTGTTAACCGACGTTTCGGAGGAACGTATCGCCTCCATCTTCAGGGTAGAAGAAAAAATATATAAGAAATCTGCAAGCGGAGAGACCGTGAGAACCGGTAAAAGCAGTCTGCTTTTATCGGTTCTCACGGTCTCTCCGCTTGCAGATTTCTTATATATTTTTTCTTCTACCCTGAAGATGGAGGCGATACGTTCCTCCGAAACGTCGGTTAACACCACATATACACGGTGCCAAATCCCAGAAGACTGCTTTCTTCATAAAAATAAATTACTTAAAACCAGAACGGGTATCATAACCAGCTACAATTTCATGTGGGACACAGTGATGGAATACTTTCAGGGCCCTACAATACACAGTTGCTTGGCCCCTAACTAAGACTATCCATTGCCATATAAGTACATTACTTCCACAAGTGTGGGGACAAGTTGCTAGGACTCCTACGCCTCAGTGAGTAAGAGGGAAAGGAACCGTGCAACTTGAATGCATCTCCTTCGCAAGGACCGCTATAAAATATGTAAAGGTAAATGTAAAAATAAAGCTAGCCCTGTGACAGACCATGGAGGCCCTTAGGGTTGTAAGACGTCCAGGCTCCCACATTTTCTAGACAATCGGCTCAGAGATGGCGGTAAGGTTGTCAGCCTCACGCACCGGCCGCCCTTTACACCCAGGAAGATTCCTGGTACTCATTTATGTTCGAGGCTGAGTCGATCCTAGGCCCACAATGCGGCTGGAAGGATTACCCCAATTGAAAAATCAAATTACCTTATCGGGAATCGAACCCACGACCTTCCGGCTTGCAGCATAGTGCCTCAACCGACTACGCTAACGTGTTCCCCTGTAAAATATATAACTGTCTTTAATTTGTTGTAAACCGTAGGAAATATTTGTTCTACTTACGTATTATTTTAATATTACTGCTTGTATTCATAGAATTATGGTAATTCTATAACACTCACGTCTATAAGTAGTATATAGTTTAGTAAAGAAGTAAGAACAGTTGATCTAGAACAAGGGTCTCCAAACTACGGCCCGCGGGCCACATCCGGCCCATGATGTGATTTTATCCGGCCCGCGAAATAATTGTGCAGAAATGCGCCAATTGAACTAATTTTCCAATGAGTACTGGTAAAAAAATATTTATTCATAGATTTCAAATTCATTAATTAAGATTGTGTTTAAAATATATTGATATTCCATATTATGTTAATATTAATATTATTCACAATTTTACTAATTCTGGACCGTATACTGCGCGGTATTTCTTCGTACATGTTCGACCTCGATCGGCAGTGTCACTTCGTGGCAATGTTGGTAGCGCGAGCAGTTCGCGTGCACAAGACTTCTTGCAGTTTTGCAGTGTAATTGTAACAGATCATCACCACCGCCGGTGTCGTACTTATTACCATTTTTGTATTTAAGGCTAGTTATGCCCAGTTTTACTCTAACTGTTCCGAGAATTGGTAGCGAGGAATATTGATAAGGCTACCAGAACTTTAGTCCATCGGCCGGCGTGGTACGGCTATCGGTTACCCCTCCCAGCCGACAAAGGATGTTTCCAGAACGTTTCCTAGAGTTATTAATTTCTCATTTTATCCGGCCCGTTGACAGTACTGAATTACCTAATGTGACCCGCGTTTTCGAAAAGTGTGGAGACCCCTGCTAGAAGATCAGAAACTAAAGTAATACGGTATACTCAAGTTTCTTATATATCAGATTTTCTTTTAGCACTTTCTGAATTACATACACTCCATCTTCAAACTTACGTGGTCAAATGTCTCGATATTGATGTCAAAGAAAGAGCCAGCAGAAAATTTCACAGGATCTTGAGCTCGTAATATTATCATATGCAGAAGACGTTTGAACCTGGCCGATTGATCGCACCAATTGCAGTTGTAAGCAGCAGCCTTAACTCGCAGACTCTGAACAAAATATCGTGAGATTAGTTTCAGAGTTTCGAGAATATGATGGAATCAAATGCAGATGCGATATGTTATTAACAACACCGGATGAAACCAAGGACTACATCTTCGTAAGTGAGTTACCTGCTGAATGTGCCTTTCTCCGAGCCAGCATAACAGGAGCGACTGGCTCAGCACACCGATTATACTCATGAAATGTTTCAGGATGGAGAATCCTGAGGCCGCCGTCTGGGACGCGTCCATGTAAAACATAACCAATGTAATGTCACAGCGACAAGAGCTAAGCACATTCCACTGTCACCATGCTGCGTTGCGGACGGAAGAGACCGCTTCCAGCTGGAGAAACTAACTGAGAATACACTGAATAAGCAAGTTAGATTTGCGGTTCTTAGAGCGGTGAACGTAAAGAGTTGTGTCTTCTACTTTATAACGCTGTGTAGTCCGGTGAAAATCAACCGACGTTTCGTAGCAGTATATCGCTTCCATTGTCAGAGTCGAAGAGGACGTTACGCAAGAAACAAACATGCTTCGTATCTACTCCGTGCTACTTTCTTGTTTAGCTTAATATTTAACCCTAAATACCGAAGCTATATAATCCTCTGAAATGTCGGTTGACTCTCACCTGACTACTGGGCGTTACGTCTCAGAAGATATAAATCTGCTGACTAAGCAAAAAGACGACAGGAAATGCTCCTCTGAATCGAGGATTGGGTGGGGGTAACAGCTCCTAGTCATAACAGAAACAGCGTGTTTTGAAGCGTTACACTGGATCCTGGTCTTGGCGGATTCTTGTAAACATTTCGGATTTCATACAAGGCGGGAATTCGTTGGGTATCTTGGCGAATGTCAGCTTCTTGAAAAGAATTCTGGCACATGGAGGCATGCAGTTAGTCATGTTAGTTAAGATGGAAAGCACAAGGGTCTTCGAAACTAGGACACGGGGGTCAGATGGAAAACACGTAGCCACATGGAGACAATATGTATCCAGCTGAACAGAACACAGCGGAACATTCACTTAAATTTACCCAGTTAACGTTGCAAGCAGGAGACTTTTAGAAATAACTCATGAGCCCCACGTTCCCTTGGGTGCTTAAGTCTTGCTGTTGAGACTAACACAAATTCCAGATCAGTAGTTACGATACTTACTAATCAAATTCTGTGCATGGTTTCAACTACTAAAAACTGCAACATCGTCAGATTTGTCAGATACTGCCTCATAGTTTCGCAGTCACCATATTTTACTATTGTTTTATACAGGCTGTGTAAGGGAGACGAGGTAGCGTAGTTGTTTGAGGCGATATGCTATATGCCAGAGGGTACTGGGGTCGATTCCCGATGAGGTCATCAAAATTTTTCAGTTGACCTAATCCTCCCAGCCGCATTATGGTCCTGGGGTCGACTCAATCTCTAACAGAATTGAGTACCAGGAATTTTCCTGAGGGGTAAAGGACAGCCGGCGCGTAAGGCTGACAACTTCACTGCCATCTGTGAACCGATTATCTTGAACATGTGGGAGTCTCGACGTCTCACAACACTATGGGACTCCACGGCCTGCTGCAGGGATAAATTTACTGTTTCATTTTTACCTGACGGTTTTCATCATGATGCTCAGTGCGTCTGGTCGATTTCAGTAATTGAGGTGAGGTCTGTAGGATGTGTATGGGTTAGTAAGACAAAAGCTGTTACGGTGTAAAAATGTCTTCCTGGTGCGTCGCATGTTGACATTCCGAAAATATCTCATGGGAGGTGAGAAGTGACGTATGAAATGTTACGTAAGTGGAAGCTGTTAAGGGAGTTCTAATAGATCTCAAATTGAACCAGAACAGAGTAGCTGAGGCAGACGCTGTATCAGTTAAATCAGTCAGCCGAATTAGACATAAACTTGACGCGATTGAAACTGGTGCATCAACGCCGTTTGCGACACGTCATGAGCTTGTAATCTCCAAAGGCATCATGTGACAATTCAAATGAAGCTGTAGTTCGTCGTTCTACGTCACAGAAATACAGATACCGTCAGGAAAATGCACTGCATGTGAAGTTGAAATAGACAAGACACAGTCAGTGAAGCATCTCGACGTGGAGGAAATTTCTTCATATGTTGGTTTTTCTGTGGAGAATTGCTAAAAAGTGGCGAATGCTGATGGAGCATCATATCGTAAGAACACAGAGGATCACTTCCGAGCTATTCGAGAATATAGGAATGAATGCTGTATAATGTAAATGATTGAAACACATTCGTGGATCACATAAGCAACATTTGACTGGAGTGCCCACAGAGTTCATGGTTTCTTTCTCCTATTTTGAGAAGTAATAATTAGCCGATCACAATGTCCACGCGGTCTAAGGCATGAACAGACTTCGCCCGCCCAAACACTGGGGTCGTGGGTTCGAATTCCGCTCGAGGCATCGATATCTGTGCACGTTTATTCTGTGTTTGTGTTGTTCTGTGTTCAGGTAGCAGAATTGAGACAGGCTGATCTCCCGTCCAAGGAGTCCTACCGAATGTGTATAGATAAGAAACTGAGAAAGCGGCCAAGGTTCAAAGGGCTCTAGATCCNCAAATATGCGAGAGAGGGAGAGAGAGAGAGAGAGAGAGAGAGAGCAAGTAATAATTACAGTAAACGCTGATGATAAGGAAGATTTCATAATAATCTCTAATGTCTCCTTGAAGTCCCATTAGCGTGCAAGCGACTATGATAGCAGAGAGAATTTTAGAAATTTCAAGAAGCAGTTTAAAGAAACTTATTCCGAATTTACTTCCACACAGTATTGCAGCCACAGACACTGTCCCTTCTCGTAACGTCGACGTTGAGCCCTATACCTATATCAGATTCTTGGAAAAGTATAATGAAGAATTGTACCTCCGGGAGGAATGTCACCTTCAAGCTGGATGCAGTCACCTACTCACGCTGGTTCCTCGCTCGCGGATTTCTTATACCCTGAAGATGGAGGAGATATGTTAATCCGAAACATCGGTTAGCACAATATCTACAAGGTGCCACATCCTTAAAGACGGCATTCTTGATAGTAATCGCTGTGAAAACCTCAAATCTTACATAACACTGTGTTGTTCTATTGTGTATATTTGTGTATTTGGTCGTATAAGAGTACTTCAGTTTTGTAAAGTAAGGTAAAAATGTTAATGCGTGAGTCAGCGTTTTATAGCAAGGCCTAAGTTAAAAAGTGACGTCTTTCCTCCCTCCCAGAGTGCAGCTGCAACAGCTGTCCCGCTGCTTCCTGCCATACTTCTCCAAAAACTCAGTCTGTACTTGTACACAAATTTTCAAATTGTTAATCTTCTTCAAACGAAAAAAAGAAATATAAATTTCGGGACGCCGTCATGTTCTTTTTTACATTCTGCTATAAAAATACTTCAGCAAAAGTAACATTTTTTTATCTGTTACCGAAGAATCCATTTTATGTTTTGCTAGTGTTGTCTCCAACTGGGAAGTCCCGAAGGCCACTATGGGGTCTTTATTTTTTGTAGCAACTTAAAATGTTAAATGGTAAAGTGGTTCCTAATGTTTTGATACTATTACCAGTATCTTTAATTACAGATTTCCAGTTTATTTAAATGTTGTTGGAGTGCGGCTGCACTAACGTAATAACATACGGGAAATAAATACCGTCTCTTAAGCTTATAGTAACGAAACCAGTGACAATGAAAGGGAATGCACTTACCAACGCCAACTGAAACACTTCGGCCACTAGAAGCAATTGGTGAATTAGGAGCGCGAAGGCAATCCAAGGGCTTACAATTGAGTTCAGTTCACGGCTGAAGCTGCAAATAAAAAAAAAAAATATTTCCTAAAGTGAATTTCATCACAACGAGAGCAGGCGAAAAAGTAATTGGAATCATTAGGTGTAACTTGCATTTGACAGAAGAAACATGACAACACACTGAGGGGATTCTAGACCCATAGAAAGATAAGGAATAACGAAAACGTAATAAAATCTATGTTAGCTGTTATAACAGTAGCAAGAAACCCCGATAAAACATTGTATCCATGAGGAAAGTACGTGCAAATCTTGGTGAACTCCTGAAATGTGGAAACCGAAAGATATGAGGAAAGACGAATCTAGGAATTAATCTAATATTACCGCAAACAACATGGAAACTTAGAATAAGAGCTACAGAGAAATAATTGTGTAACTGGAACAAATATGTATGTGTGTATATATATGTACATGTTACAAGTGAAAACTAACATAAATAAATAAAATATATGAAACTGTGGCGTATGCAGCTTTTGCTATATAACGATCGCGAGAAATAACATGCGTTGCTTGGTAACGGCCCGTAAACACGTCAGTAATACCCGGGCTATCGTTAAGCAACTGTTCGGTAAACAGGTCCCCGCAGTAACAGATATGCATGCAACAGTCGAGGTATTGTTGAACTATAACAATGGAAACGGTGTTTTCTATGTGGTTCTTGCCGAAATATTACAAGTAGGTTCAGTCGAGTTCCGGAGTTGAAGTAGTCAGAGATGTCATTAGTTCAGGTGAGTGAAGTGACATGAAGTAAGTAGTTGGCGAGCGAGAGAGTTCAGCTGACAGTTGTCAGAAGTCAGCCTGTGTAGAGAACACTAGGAGGTTGGTCTGAAATGGACGCCAGCCTGGGACCCAGTTAGTTGAGTTGTCAGTTAACAAGCGCTCTGCACGGGCGGCTGTGACAAGAGAACCTGAGTGTGGGAAGCTGATGAATCCCACGGCGTTAAATCCGTTTCCAGGAAACGGTTAACGGAGGCTGTAATAGACCGACGACACTAGGCTTTGTGTGTCAGTGATCTGTAAAGTGTAGTTCCGAACGGGGTGTATTCAAGTGGTCAATAAATCCTCTTCAGCCAATAGATAACCCGTCTACAGACACATCCCTAAATAGGCGACAATATATAGGCCTATATGTAAACAAATTGCAAAAATAACGAACAAAACGTTTAGCGTAGCGATCTCTAAACAAGGTGGACAAGCTAGGCCATAACGGCCACCCATACAATAAATATTTCAGTGTCTGAGTTCAGGACGTGAATCGTAAGACAAGTACGTCGTAAAAAAACAATGAAAAATACGAAGCTGGAAGATTGGCCAGGAGGAAACATTTTCTCTACTTGTATGTACAAACACAATAACCAATAAATGAATGCCAGCTGCTTACAATCTACTAAATACAGAAGAAAGTAAAACTCACTCGATTGCATCTTGGTGCTGTTTAATATATTCCACGAGTATGTCCTCTATATCAGAAGAATGAGAGATAAATTCTCTGTCCGAACGAAGGTGAAGAAGACTTTCAGCAAGATAATCGTCAGGAGTACTTGTAGAATTTCTGGAATGTGAATGGCTGTTTATAATTATATCTTCAGCATGAAGATATTCTTTCCCGTTGCTACAATCGGACTTATCTGTGATATCTTGGATTTCGTTTTCAACTCTGTCTGCATTTTCAGACATCATTCTTCCCATATGTAAGAGTGAAGACTCCACCACCTTGAATTTCGCTGTTGCATGAAGGACCATATTTAGAAATACGATGTTAGAACTCGTGTTATATAAAGAAGCAGTGAAATAGACAGTAACTTGTATTAAATATGTAACTGCGTACATTGAAATTGTCGCTAAGTCGTATGGCACCCAGATTATATACATTAAGTATGGCCAAGGTTTATTTGAAGATTTCTGTGACGCTGTGTCTTCATCAGTGCGTTCATGTTCGGACAAGCTGTGTATTAACAAATTGACGATTGGAAATACAGCCCACATCAACGTCCCCACATTGACGGAAAGGAAGATGAACCAAGACAGTTTCTTACAATTGGACTGCGCCTCTTTAACAATCCTCTTATAGGTTTCGCTTAGGACTAAATTTGATGTACTTGGTACTGGTGTGGAATCCAGTCTGTCGAATATGTTCCATATTTCCTTTCGTTTAATTTTAAAATATGCTCCTTCCCAGTAACACATTACGAAACCAGTCGTCAGGAAGAGGTTCTCCATGGTGACGTCAAGATCTCCCCAGTAGTGGTAGACGCCGAGGATCTGCGCTGCCAGTACCAGTGTGTACAGCACAAAGACGCACGGAGTGAAGAGGT
>NW_019718272.1:1146354-1223613 GCF_002891405.2 Cryptotermes secundus
AGATCAGTTCTTAAAAGTGTTCTGTTGATAGTACACTGTTACACTTAAATTACCAGGTTTATAGGCTTTGTTCTTTGTTCAGTATTCAAAAGAGAACGTATTTCAGAAACTAGATCTGTTTCCATCCTTAGGTGAAAAGGTGGGAGGTCACGTTCCTACTCAAATTATCCAGTGATGAAATTGGCCATTTATAATAATGTGTAGATGCCTTCCCACCTTTTTGCCTGAAGATGGCAACAAATGCAGCTACACAAAACATTTGTGTTCTGTTTGGCTTACTAGGCAGTGGGCAAAGCCTATAAATTCCGTAATACCAAGTAAACTCTTAAGATGGCCATCTGCAGCAGCTAGAAATAATTCTTCCATTTATTCATGCAAGAATATTCATAACTGAAATACATAAGTTCTCTTTATTTATATTTATGTCAGTGCAAAAAGGAAATACTGTTTTTCAATTCATGCATTAAAAATTTTAAGTGAAATGACCTTGTTTCTTTAATTTATGTTTCTAACCAATATACTTGAACTCGTCTGTATAGTCCTGTGATATTGTTTCTAAGAAATATTAATTTTGGTTGAATGACTGGACGAAAAGCTTTTCACTGATTTCAGGACATCTTCCAGTACTACTATTTATCTGCCTTGTTTAACTACTCCGTTAATTCTGTCCAGTTTTGTGTTTGTGACATCATCGTTGTTTGCAAACCAAAATTGACTCACTGGTTAACATGATGGCAATAATTCCATCATCAAAGATTACGTTGGTTTAAGTCTATATGCATCTAAACCAACTGACAGAAGTTTGCATATGCGTTATCAGTATTACAGTTACAAGATGTGATGTTAAGTTCAAGGTTTCTGGTGAGACCACGCAGTTTGTTGAATAACTACCAGCACTTCAGAGGAACCTGCTACAATTCTCTTTTGTGCCAGAAGGAATGGTGCAAATGTATATATTGTAGGGAATGTCTGTAGATTTGGGAGGAACCTTGAGACAAAGGAAGGATTCTGTTCTAGACATCTGCAGTAAGTTTCAGTAGGCGTAATACTGGAAGGGATGATGAATATATATGTTCAAAACAAATATGCGAGAGAGGGAGAGAGAGAGAGAGAGAGAGAGAGAGCAAGTAATAATTACAGTAAACGCTGATGATAAGGAAGATTTCATAATAATCTCTAATGTCTCCTTGAAGTCCCATTAGCGTGCAAGCGACTATGATAGCAGAGAGAATTTTAGAAATTTCAAGAAGCAGTTTAAAGAAACTTATTCCGAATTTACTTCCACACAGTATTGCAGCCACAGACACTGTCCCTTCTCGTAACGTCGACGTTGAGCCCTATACCTATATCAGATTCTTGGAAAAGTATAATGAAGAATTGTACCTCCGGGAGGAATGTCACCTTCAAGCTGGATGCAGTCACCTACTCACGCTGGTTCCTCGCTCGCGGATTTCTTATACCCTGAAGATGGAGGAGATATGTTAATCCGAAACATCGGTTAGCACAATATCTACAAGGTGCCACATCCTTAAAGACGGCATTCTTGATAGTAATCGCTGTGAAAACCTCAAATCTTACATAACACTGTGTTGTTCTATTGTGTATATTTGTGTATTTGGTCGTATAAGAGTACTTCAGTTTTGTAAAGTAAGGTAAAAATGTTAATGCGTGAGTCAGCGTTTTATAGCAAGGCCTAAGTTAAAAAGTGACGTCTTTCCTCCCTCCCAGAGTGCAGCTGCAACAGCTGTCCCGCTGCTTCCTGCCATACTTCTCCAAAAACTCAGTCTGTACTTGTACACAAATTTTCAAATTGTTAATCTTCTTCAAACGAAAAAAAGAAATATAAATTTCGGGACGCCGTCATGTTCTTTTTTACATTCTGCTATAAAAATACTTCAGCAAAAGTAACATTTTTTTATCTGTTACCGAAGAATCCATTTTATGTTTTGCTAGTGTTGTCTCCAACTGGGAAGTCCCGAAGGCCACTATGGGGTCTTTATTTTTTGTAGCAACTTAAAATGTTAAATGGTAAAGTGGTTCCTAATGTTTTGATACTATTACCAGTATCTTTAATTACAGATTTCCAGTTTATTTAAATGTTGTTGGAGTGCGGCTGCACTAACGTAATAACATACGGGAAATAAATACCGTCTCTTAAGCTTATAGTAACGAAACCAGTGACAATGAAAGGGAATGCACTTACCAACGCCAACTGAAACACTTCGGCCACTAGAAGCAATTGGTGAATTAGGAGCGCGAAGGCAATCCAAGGGCTTACAATTGAGTTCAGTTCACGGCTGAAGCTGCAAATAAAAAAAAAAAATATTTCCTAAAGTGAATTTCATAACAACGAGAGCAGGCGAAAAAGTAATTGGAATCATTAGGTGTAACTTGCATTTGACAGAAGAAACATGACAACACACTGAGGGGATTCTAGACCCATAGAAAGATAAGGAATAACGAAAACGTAATAAAATCTATGTTAGCTGTTATAACAGTAGCAAGAAACCCCGATAAAACATTGTATCCATGAGGAAAGTACGTGCAAATCTTGGTGAACTCCTGAAATGTGGAAACCGAAAGATATGAGGAAAGACGAATCTAGGAATTAATCTAATATTACCGCAAACAACATGGAAACTTAGAATAAGAGCTACAGAGAAATAATTGTGTAACTGGAACAAATATGTATGTGTGTATATATATGTACATGTTACAAGTGAAAACTAACATAAATAAATAAAATATATGAAACTGTGGCGTATGCAGCTTTTGCTATATAACGATCGCGAGAAATAACATGCGTTGCTTGGTAACGGCCCGTAAACACGTCAGTAATACCCGGGCTATCGTTAAGCAACTGTTCGGTAAACAGGTCCCCGCAGTAACAGATATGCATGCAACAGTCGAGGTATTGTTGAACTATAACAATGGAAACGGTGTTTTCTATGTGGTTCTTGCCGAAATATTACAAGTAGGTTCAGTCGAGTTCCGGAGTTGAAGTAGTCAGAGATGTCATTAGTTCAGGTGAGTGAAGTGACATGAAGTAAGTAGTTGGCGAGCGAGAGAGTTCAGCTGACAGTTGTCAGAAGTCAGCCTGTGTAGAGAACACTAGGAGGTTGGTCTGAAATGGACGCCAGCCTGGGACCCAGTTAGTTGAGTTGTCAGTTAACAAGCGCTCTGCACGGGCGGCTGTGACAAGAGAACCTGAGTGTGGGAAGCTGATGAATCCCACGGCGTTAAATCCGTTTCCAGGAAACGGTTAACGGAGGCTGTAATAGACCGACGACACTAGGCTTTGTGTGTCAGTGATCTGTAAAGTGTAGTTCCGAACGGGGTGTATTCAAGTGGTCAATAAATCCTCTTCAGCCAATAGATAACCCGTCTACAGACACATCCCTAAATAGGCGACAATATATAGGCCTATATGTAAACAAATTGCAAAAATAACGAACAAAACGTTTAGCGTAGCGATCTCTAAACAAGGTGGACAAGCTAGGCCATAACGGCCACCCATACAATAAATATTTCAGTGTCTGAGTTCAGGACGTGAATCGTAAGACAAGTACGTCGTAAAAAAACAATGAAAAATACGAAGCTGGAAGATTGGCCAGGAGGAAACATTTTCTCTACTTGTATGTACAAACACAATAACCAATAAATGAATGCCAGCTGCTTACAATCTACTAAATACAGAAGAAAGTAAAACTCACTCGATTGCATCTTGGTGCTGTTTAATATATTCCACGAGTATGTCCTCTATATCAGAAGAATGAGAGATAAATTCTCTGTCCGAACGAAGGTGAAGAAGACTTTCAGCAAGATAATCGTCAGGAGTACTTGTAGAATTTCTGGAATGTGAATGGCTGTTTATAATTATATCTTCAGCATGAAGATATTCTTTCCCGTTGCTACAATCGGACTTATCTGTGATATCTTGGATTTCGTTTTCAACTCTGTCTGCATTTTCAGACATCATTCTTCCCATATGTAAGAGTGAAGACTCCACCACCTTGAATTTCGCTGTTGCATGAAGGACCATATTTAGAAATACGATGTTAGAACTCGTGTTATATAAAGAAGCAGTGAAATAGACAGTAACTTGTATTAAATATGTAACTGCGTACATTGAAATTGTCGCTAAGTCGTATGGCACCCAGATTATATACATTAAGTATGGCCAAGGTTTATTTGAAGATTTCTGTGACGCTGTGTCTTCATCAGTGCGTTCATGTTCGGACAAGCTGTGTATTAACAAATTGACGATTGGAAATACAGCCCACATCAACGTCCCCACATTGACGGAAAGGAAGATGAACCAAGACAGTTTCTTACAATTGGACTGCGCCTCTTTAACAATCCTCTTATAGGTTTCGCTTAGGACTAAATTTGATGTACTTGGTACTGGTGTGGAATCCAGTCTGTCGAATATGTTCCATATTTCCTTTCGTTTAATTTTAAAATATGCTCCTTCCCAGTAACACATTACGAAACCAGTCGTCAGGAAGAGGTTCTCCATGGTGACGTCAAGATCTCCCCAGTAGTGGTAGACGCCGAGGATCTGCGCTGCCAGTACCAGTGTGTACAGCACAAAGACGCACGGAGTGAAGAGGTNTCTGAAGCTAAACTGTTTAATTTCGTCTTTGTTTACTTCTACAGCTTAAAAATGGACACTTCTGTGGTCTAGTGATCAGAGTTCCGGGCTAGAGATCCAGAGGTTCCGGATTCGATTCCCTGCGCTACCAGATTTTCTGAGAAGTAGTGGGTTTGGAACGGGGTCCACTCAGCTTCGTGAGGATAATTGAGGAGCCATTTCAAGGAAATAGCGGCTCCGGTCTAGAAAACCGAGATTAACGGCCGTGGGGATCCGTTGCGCTGACCACAAAAGTTTGCACTAACTTCGCCGATAAGTAGATATAGTTCGCTTGCGGACTACAGGCCACGGGGTTCTTTTTTTGTTTGTATCTCTCTTATATGTAACTTCGTCAGTGGCTGTACGTAGCATTTTTGAATGTACTAATTCAGCATTTACCTGCATGAAAGGAAGGAAAGTAAGCGAAAATCTGGAGAACTCGGAGATCAATCCTCTGTTCCAAAAATACTTTGCAAATTTCGAAATATGTTTGTGCAGGAAATAATCTGACCTTCAACTTAAGTGTAATTAATACACTCTGTCGTTATATCACCAAATCTTTTCACTGAAATAAAAATACAATATTAAGTCACATTTCATCACAGTCTTTTCACCTCTATTGGTTTTGACATAGTAACTACCGACAGTACTAAGTATTTCAACTGTACAATCCATGTCTTGCAAATGTGTGTTCCTAATGAATTTGTAAAACGTGTATATCTGATTAAGACATGAGAATATTTCTAACACTGCAATACAAGGAAGTCTATCTACCTTGAGTGAGGAACGCCGCACAACTATAGGTTTCAAGACACTACTCTACAGTACGATCATAACTACGCCATTTTATTAATTCAAGTCAAAGTTGATATCGAATGACATGCCTCTTGCCGAATGAAAGAACTTCCTTCTAGTATATTCATAAGGAGCAGCGCTGGGTCCTGACTGCCTGAACAGAGGGAGCCAGGACTTCATAAAATTTACCCCGCATCCAAATGCCTTATAATTAAGAACACAGTATGAAATTAGTGTTCTTTAAACGTTCAAATTTCAGAATTTGTTTTGTATGTTCAAAGTACACCTTCGTATAAAACTATAGGCTCAATTTGTGCTAATAGCATTTTGAACAAGGGAGTTGGGTTCCCCACTCCACCCCATCCGTGACCTGTAGCTGAATACCTAACTATTCTCAGCAGAAATGCAATTCTTCTTGGGTCAGGGAGGGTTCGGATCCCGTTATGTCCATCTGTGCCTTCTAACTCCCACGCCCGTTGATCGTACAGAGGAAGAAGAGACTGGCGCTCTTAGGCTGTAGATGTTTCAGCAGGGAAACTTAGAAGCTTAGGAAATGGCCGCGCCATAGCTCAAGCGGTTAGTCGCTGGCTTCCCACCGCGGCGGCCCGAGTTCGGTCCCGTGTCCGGTCAAGTGCGATTTGTGGTGGACAAAGTGGCGCTGGAGCAGGCTTTCTCCGAGTACTTCGGTTTCCCCTGCCAATCTTCATTCCATCAATTGCTCCACAATCACCATCACCTATCATCTGTGGCTGGTACAATAGGCCAGAAGTGGCCGCAGTACAAGGGACTTAGTCCCATCCTACTAGCAATAATAAAAATAATAGAAGCTTAGGAATGAAATGCCCCCGTCCCTTACCAGGCCAGACCGGCTACATTCCTACATCTTTCCTTTAGGTTCTTTGGCGATGATCATGGCGACAAAGATTCGTGTGAGATACTGAATCTCTTCGAAATTATATATTTATATTATCTCAGCACTTTGTCATCTACTTATTCCATACATGATAGCTATTTAGGACAAGTAAAATTATCCCTGTGATCAATTAATTAAGTACCACGCCATGAAAATATATGAAGGAGTGGTATAGCTCCATTATTCTTGATGTCGTCAATAGATGGAGGTGAGTGGTCAGTCTCACACCCCAGTTGCTTAACCCCTGGGAAAATACCCCCCCAGTGGATAGGAGGATGGTTGGGCTGTGCAATGGAGGCAAATCTATTGCCCTACCGGGAAACGAATCCCAGCCCTCCAGCCTGTAGCCCATTGTTACATCGACTGAGCCATCAGTACCATTACCAAAATTATATATTTTTCCTGTTGCTGTAATATTGCCTATGTGGTCTAGTGGTCAGAGTTCCTGTCTACAGATTCAGAGGTCACGGGTTCGATTCCCGGTGCTACCACATTTTCTGAGAAGTAGTGGGTGATAATAATTGAGGAGCTATTTCAAAGAAATAGCGGCTCCGATCTAGAAAACCGAGATTAACGGCCGTGGGAATTCGTTGCGCTGACCACGCGACACCCTCTATTCGCTAAAGTTGGCACTAACTTCGCCGACAAGCGCGGTCGATCGGTCGGCATAGTTCACTTGCGGACTAAAGGTGACGGAGTTTGTTTTGTTTTTTTGTAATATCGCCTTTGAAATATTCCTAACTCTGCTAAGTCCGCCATATAACCGAGATTTCTAATGAAGATTCAGCCATATTCATATTACAGCCTTGTTACTCAAAAAAACACACATGAACAAAAACATATTGACACAATGTGTACTCAATACGGAAATTATACTTAATTAAGATTTTAATCTTTAATTCGAAGCAGTGTTTTTGAGAGTGATATATAGTAAATATCACAGGAGACAAAAGAATCACTTTGGTCCTTTGGAACTAAGTCATGTTGGAAAAGTGTACACGAAAATTAAATCCATTTAGAAATTTCTACTCTTAGTACTCATAGTTGTCACGTTCGGTTACTAAATTAGGTGAAGTAAGTGATATTAGTGAAGCGACTTAAGTGCCACCCGGTACAACATGTACGAAACTGTCTCATCAATTCTAAAAAAGCCCGAATAGGATGAAAGGCCCAGAGCTTAATAATGGTGGAGGAAAACAAATTTATAAAGATGGCAGGAATTATATTTGTTTCATATTAATTAGTAGGCTAAAATAATCAATGGTGATCCCTTTGAAATTGATTTGTTCTATCACAAGGTTTTTAGACTTCCCTTCGTATTAGAATGTGGACCAAATTATAGAGAAGAAGTATTAACATGTAGGGTACAATTTACTCCAAAATTAGAGAGAATATATGATATGTACAAGTCTCACTTATCCTGAGAGCGTGAGAGTCGCAAAACTGCAACGCAGTACGCATCTTAGTACACAGGACGCCATATTTCTTTTTGTACTGAATGCATTAACAAACGTTGTGGAAAGCTTTCAGTTAGCATGAGGCTATAAAACATGCTTACATATTCCCTCCGACCCCTCTGTCCGTTTATTGAGACATAAAGGATTTACTGAAATACAGGAATGACTACTTTGCGCATTTGAGTAATACTGAAATTACATCAATCATACTAACATGAAGACATAATTCCTTCCCGCCTCCTATATTAGTATTCTCGGAAATTAAAAAAAAAACAGTACACACAGGGATAGATTTGGGATTTGGTGAAGGAGCGACAGCGGCAGCCTCCCCGGAGCCTCCACAAAACAGGCACAGATTCTATTGAGACATTTGATTTTCTGATATCACAAAAACTTGGTTTGTAATTTTAATTATTATAAGACGAACATTAACAGCAACAAAAATTATCATAACCTAAATTTTTGTTTTTGATAAGGGCCCTCACAAATGTAAATCCGGCCTTGAATATACGATACACTAAAGTATAATTTTGTACAGCTGCGAAACTTTGATTTCTCACATTAAGGGGAGCACATAGACTGAGAATGTCTCAGAAAAGGGTGTGAGGAGAATATCTGGGCCTAAGAGGGATAAAATATTAGGAGGCTGGAGAAAATAGCATAATGAGGAGATTCATAATTTGTTCTCCTGGCCAAACGTAATTAGAATGATCAAACCAAGAAGAATGAAACGAACAAGGCACGTAATGCACACGGAGAGAAGTAAAAGTTATAAAAAAATAAAGCTATCCCTGTAACAGGCCGTGGAGGCCCACAGAGTTGTGAGACGTCGAGGCTCCCACATTTTTCTAGACAATCTGTTGACAGATGGTGGTAAGGTTGTCAGCCTTATGCACCGGCCGTCCTTTACCCCCAGGAAGATACCTGGTACCCATTTCAGTTAGAAGCTGAGTCGACCCTTGGGCAATAGTGCGGCTGGAAGGATGGGGTCAATTGAAAAAAAGAACACATCATCGGGACCACGGAAAGAAGTACACAGAAGAATCTAATGGCAAACCTTCAAGAAAAGATACCGCTAGGAATACTTGGTCGAAGATGGGAGGATAATATTAAAATGGATCTGAAAGAAACAGAATGTGAGGGTGTGGACTGGCTCCGTGTGGCTCAGGATAGGGACCAGTGGCGGGCTCTTGTGAACACGGCAATGAACATTCTGGAAATTACTTGAGTGGCTGGGCAACTGTTAGCTTCTCAAGAATGACTCAGCTCGATGTATTTACTTAGTCAACGTACGACACAACTCATGTACGATTACTGACCCACTACAAGCAGACTGGAATTCGATTCCCGTCAGGGGCAGAATTTGTATCTTTATGTTCGCCAATTTTAAGAATTCACAGAAAAGTGGAATACAGAAAATGTATATTACTTGTATATTCCAAGGCGGGGAACAGGGATGTGAAGAAATCGTGAGCAGATGTGTAGTTCAGATTTCAAAATGTAACCTCAATTGTTCATTTTATGACACTCTCTAGACTATACGCCGTCAAATAACAGGATGATAAATGAATTGGAAAGGATTTGGGAAGTAGCGCTTGTAGCCTAAGCGTGGTACTAATCCCGGAAATTATTTGGGACAACTGAGGGAAACCACGAAAATTGTGTTGGCTGGAATGAGGTTTACTCATGTAAGGGGACCTAAATTTTAAAGTGGCATCCGAGTCCCCTGAAACGTCGCTACATTAGCGACCAGCAAAATTCGCAGTGCATATGACATCCACTGCGCACAAAGCGTCCCAGTGCCTTGCGTGGCAGTTAAATATCACGAATTAATCTCACACTACCTCAGTGACATCCCTTTCATATCACGTGCCGAAACTGACGTAAGCTGTCAGACATATAAACACTGGCTAATTTATTTGAAAAGTTTAGAATGCATTCATCCTGCTCTCAGAATATTTAATACACGTAAATATTTCACAAATGCTGTGCGTTAAGTTCATCCAATATGTTTGGATTATTTGAATACACTTTGTCCTTTATGCTTCCCTGCATATAAATGAATTGCGACTTATGTGTTAAGACCTTGCAAGCAAATCTGCAACTTAACAGTCTCTTTTCAGACATCTCATTTGTAATATTAATTGAATAATGAGAACTATGTGGTGTAGCACCATACTGCATAAAATAACCATATGTCGTTCCTCCACATTGTCCAGACTGGGTCTGGGGCCCACTAACCCTCCTATCCAATGGGTACTGGGTGGCAATTTCCCCGGGGGTAAAGTGGCAAGAGCGTGAAGCTGAGCACTCACCTCAAACTAGTGTCGAGATTAAGAAAATGTGGATATATACGTCCACTACTCCACACGACTCATAGCATAGTGCTTAATTAGTTAAGCACAAGGACAACTTTACCACGCTATTCGTGTAGTAGTAATGGCACACCACACACCACTCTTCTGATCGTAAAGGGGTACTTAAAAACTCTGCCTTGGATTCATATTGCTCCAATACCTGCTAATCTGAGCACTGATATACCCACTCAGGTGCAACGAAACTTCAGCAGTAAATATTTTTAAGTTCTGGGTAAAAAAACACTAGCATATATCACCTGCAAGAATCTGTTACAAAAATGTGATCTTCTCTTGAAATCACCTTCTTCAGTTACTTAATGTGACTAATTTTATGTGGCAGTAGGCATAACTTCTTAGTCCCTCTTCATGTTGTTGTCACTGAAATCTCTGACTGTTCAGCTAACTGTTCCAGGTATTTGCAAGGCAACATTCAAATCTGGCTCTGATTTCATCATGCTTTTCCTCAATTGGCATAGCATTCTGTATAGCGTATTTCTTGCCTAAGAAAGACCCACTCGAAAGCACTCTGCTCACTAATTCTAAAATTTCTGATCAAGCTGGAACTCTTGTGGTGAAATTTTATATGATAATTTTTCACATAAATACCATACAGAAAAATCTGCTGTTCAAACATATATTTCACCATATCAGGTCAGTACTTTAAATGACAACATGAGACAAGATTTGAAGATCATGAAAAATGATGTCATGAGAACAGAAGCACAAAGAGAACCAATATATATAAGCAATTCATTTGCATGTGTAGTAATAGTTGTAAAAGATAAATGATAACAGGCAAATTGCCAACGACGCTGACAGTCTCTCTGCTAATTCATTAGGAGCGTACAGCATGGTCAGCTACTGCCTGTATGTTTTCTTGGTCAGGAAAACTTGATTCAGCCATTTAAGGGAAGACTCTACAGGTAGTAGATCTTAATGAGATTTATATGGCACTACTACCACCAATTTCTGAACGTGGAGACAATTTTTGAAAAATAAAATTCAGTCTTCCTGTAAAGTAGACATTATACTTGTCTGATACAAATTACATTAAATTGTTCTGACAAGTGCAAATCTCAAATACCAAATTTCATAAAAATCCATTCAGTAGTTTTGGAGATGAAACACAGGGACAAACAAACAAAGTATCACAATTATGTATTCCTTTTAACCCCTTTGTGCAAAGATTGCATAAATGTGGCCTAGCACTTAGTTTTCTTGTCTTTCACATATGAGTCTGATATTTCAGGAAATGATTTATCCTCAGTATTATTGCTCTGTCCTGTTCATAGAAATTCATACCATTATGTCACTAAGAAAATCTTCATTAATATTCATGTTACATCTTTATTCAGTACAAATTTAAGAACTGTGCAATATAATAACAAAATGCAATACAGTAAGTAAACAGGAGACCCAAACCAAACAAAAAGACACCTCATAGTGGAAAATAAATCTAAACACAGATAAACACTTAAACAGTATAATGCACCAAATGACCTCAAACATACTGTGTTAAGTAAAACAGGAAGAAAGAATAAAACGCTTGTAACTGTAACTCCACTGGCACACAATGCCAAAAACTTCTATACACAAATAAAACATTCAGTACCAATCCTTCAAGCATATATCAAAGGGACCTTTACACTGTACGTGTTCTACCATAATGCACTTTAATCTCACCACCTCTTTTCCTTTCCATAGCATAGATTTTTAACCAGCTTAGTTTCATGTAAAAATAAATTCTGAAATAAAATAACGAACAGAATTTAAAGAACTTAAATTAGTGGAAAACATAATGCTGAAAGCAAATGAAGACATTTCTGGCATTAAGTCAACGTGGCTACCCTACACTTAGTCCATTTTATTTTAGAAAATAAGGCCTTTGTCTTCAAAATGATCTTAAAGATGTTGTTCCCATTATAAAGTTATTTACATATGTTTCTCTTACAATATTTCTTTACTATTAGTATACTAACCAAACCACCAATTCTGTTCAAGATAAGGTATAAACAGAAGGCACGTGTGAGAATGACTTTTCAAGTTCGAAACAATAATTTGGAAAAATTTAGAGAATCAGGCTCTATATACCAGAATTTTCACTTCATAACACAAGTCGTTTTTTTCAGTGTGCTACTTTATCTACTAACATGGAAGATAATTCCTACTGTACCACGTCACGCTAGGAAACGTGTGCACAGAGAAAGCATTCTCTTACTACAGACATGTGAAAGAAAAACATGTTACACATAACATTTAATGAGTCAGTTTCCTCCCTGAAGTCACTAGTCTTTATTCAGCTGCACTGGTCTCATTCTGTTCACCACTCCTACTAACTTTCTCAAGTTCAATTTCTTCATAAATCCTATCTTGCCTCATATTCACTGCTCTCATTCCCAACTTCTTCCCCACTCTCCGTTCCTACTACAACATAAGGTATACAGCAATTTAACATCCTCTGACTGTCTTTTCTCGAGAAAACCATTGCAATGGTCCTGCTCCCCTGACACGGTTTCATTGCCCTGGTTCATACTAGAATATGGTCCACTACAATTTGCCATTCAGAATACAACTGACTCAAACCATTCTTAAGCAGCTCATACCTCAAGTATGACCAAAGAGTGTGCAATCATTGCATGACTCACAGATCTGACATTTAGTACCAAATGCATCCTACATAAACGTTCCTGATTTTCTCAACAATATGCTTGGTCTCATGTCAAAAACAACTTGTAAGCAGTCTCCCATCAGCTCATTTATTCATCCATCTCTCAGTATGACAGCTGATTACCAGTCCCATAGACATTGTGCTTCTGGCAGAGTTTTCTGATTCAGTATGGATACAGTGGTAATCGCACGCTGTCTGCCAACTCTACCAAGAGCATAGCTACCCACAGCTTTTCACTGCCTGATGTTTATGGTACAGATAATTCTCGGCATAATTTCCTGTTTCCGTTTCCACCTTCAGATGTTCACCCCAAGAGACTCTGTATTTTCTTTCTGCTTCATGGGTATTTGCTCAGAATGTTCAAGATTAAAAATTATTGTTTGAATCAATCAATTCGATTTTGAAAATTCAAGACTTCCACGTGCCTAATAAACAGTATACATTACCCAAAATATATTACAGACCAAAAGTTTGATTCCACTCCTGAGCTTCAATGGTCAAAAAGATGGGAATGGAAATACCTAAATTAATACTCCGGGATTTTTTAAGCTTGTTAACAATTTAAAAACTAATGAAATCAGCTGCTATGAATGCTTGATATATCAACTTCCATATTTTGCAGAACCTGAAGCAATTCATATACAGTATGGTGACACACGGGAGAACCCACTCCAACCTGGAGAACATTTTTAAATCAACCTAAATGGACTAGTTAAAATGCATGGCAGTAAGTATTAACAACCACAAAAGAATATACTTCCTCACCTTCTAGTATAGAAATATTAATCACACCATGAAAACAGACTTAAATCCTTGTCTGTGGAAAGGTACAGTTGTAAACCAAACCCCACCCTGTAAACTGAAGCTTCTTATGATGAAATTCCTATTTACATGGTATATATCATTTCACTAACAATCACAGTGTTCTTCAGCATCTTACACAGTAATTCTAACATGTAACAGTCATATACATTAAACATTTTTCTGACATTCCAGTCAAGTTAAACAACCCTAACACTTTACCAGATGCTACAATCTACTAAAGGCTAGAATTTAAAGGAATCTTACCAACCGATATGGCTATATGTATATATGTATATAAGATAAAATCTCAATTAGGTTTGTATAGCTTGATAACTATGGTAGTAATTTTGGTTTTACAGCATTATTTTCAAGCATCAGAGTCTTCAATCTTCTTCACCATATAAAGAACTCAAAACTCCCGGTATAAGTTGATATACGCCTTTAGACTTGGAGGGAGTGGGAGGGCCTGAATTTTACTTCTCATATAAATGGTATAGGAATCAGTCTGAACACCAGGTGTATCACGGGCCTCCATAATATTACTGGCAGGACCATTCTGTGTCTCTTCTTCAGATCTCTCATCACTCTCCTCATCAGCTGCAAACGCAAGTCTCTTCCAGATCACAGCCTCTCTGGCCACATTTCTGCCCCTAGCCCGGCGTTCTGCAGAAGACTTGCGAGTTACCTCAGTCGGGTGAAAAGGGGACTCTTCCACTTGAGAAGAGGTCTTCTCACCATTTTGTGATCTATGACTCCTCTTCCCAGCAGAAGGAAGTGGGTCTGAAAAGTCTGAATCTGAGTCCACTTCCATAAATGCTCCTCCATCTTCATCTCGATCAGAGTCAGAACTCAAACCTTTCCCATTTTCAATTTCATCACCAATGCCACTATCAAATTTTTCTCGCTTCGGGATCTTCCTCCTTTGTTCTGCTATGGCTGTTGTGCTTACTGATGCTTCTTCTTGCGATTCCTCAGAAGTAACAGCTTTATCAACAGAAACTTGTTCAGCTTCACTGGACTCAATATTTCCAGTCTCAATTTCCTGATCAGGAAGTGCATCTACAGTCACTTCCATCCTTTCATCCTCTTTCTTTTGAGCATCACTGTTGCTGTTCTCATTTTGTTGTTGCTGTTGCTGCACCCTGACCGAGCGTCTATGACCGGCCAAACTCCGTGCCAGTTCAATCACTGCGGTGATGTGGCCAGCACGCTGGCGCTGGACATCATAGATCACACTAGCTCTTCCAAGATCTCTTGCTCCTCCATCATCATCATCTGTAGCTCCTGTACCAAACTCATCATTATCTGACTCTTCAAAAATAGGGATGACCAACTGACGTGAAGGTTTCTTCTTCATGCTCTTCTTCTTTGGATGTCTTCGTAGCCTAGTCTTAAGATCAGGGTGCTCTGCCTCCACGTTACGGCGTAAAATAGTGCGAATTGATGATCTACAGACATCCTGCAGTGACAATGGCTCACTTTCAGCTGCAAAATAATCATGAAACAGATTAATCACACTAAAAAGAAAACGATACAATAATTACCTTCAAATATCATATACAGAAATCACACAATAATTCTCTGGGTGGATTTAATGGACCTTCCTGACTGCTGAGTAAAAACTGTGTTCATATGCCTGCAATTTGTCTGTGAACAAGGACCATGTTCTGCTATCAAAACAAAAAGGTTCCACACTATAATCACAAGATTTATCAAGGAACCAAATCTCAAGCCAGTATAACCTAATCAAATTATATCCAAACCATTTAATTAAAATCGATTTTATTGCTGTTTAATCTCTTTTAATCTGAATTTAATGTAGAAATGTAGGAAAAATCGGAAAATTAATATAAACAAGCCATTGATTTGGAGTACTGGGCTGAAGGTGTTTCGATACCATTGGAAGATATGAATAAACAGCTGGTTACTGAAATGGATATTCTATGGAGAATGTCTGGTATACACTGGATGGGAACAGTTTGGAACATAAAATAAGTGAAATTATGACAGTAGAGGATAAGCCAAAAATTATAAATACTATATAAAATAAATTATTATGGTGGTTTATGGTGGTATGATCATGTCTAGCAAATGATATAAAACATAAAAATAAAAATGAATCGGGTACCTACGGAAAGAGTAAGAAATGAAAGACGAAGAAGAAATTGGCATGCGGTAGACAGCAATGAGGACTAGACAACTGCAAAACTGACAGTGGACCAACAGGTATTAGCAGCCTTTGGGAACCAGATGACAGTGTCAGTTGTTGTGTACCATATATATATATATACAGGGTGTCCCAGGAGGAATGTGCCAAACTTCGGGAGGGTGTTCCTTATGTTAAAGTATGCCGATATAACCCAAAACACCTATGTCCAAAGTTGAACGGTTACGGAGATAATGGCCCGAGAAGTGTCAAACTTTGACCGGGGTTACACACTTGTTGATTACAAAATANGCAGCATGCAGAATGGCCTGTAGGTTTCAGCATAGTGCAGATGCATGAACACCGTCACAGCACCAGTATAAGATGGCTGCCCCACTTCAGACTTCCAGCAGGGAAGAACAGCATTCTGTTATTCAGTTTTTGTGTAGTGAACGTGTGAAACCTATTGAAATTTATCAAAGAATGAAGTTTCAGTATGGTGATGCATGTTTGTCACAGCAGCAAGTGTATGAATGGAGTAGGAAGTTTGCAAATGGTGTGACTTCAGTGGAAGATGCTCCTCGTCCGGGTCAGGCAGATCGAGTTGTGACTCCAGAGAACAGTGCAGCAGTTGAAGCCATAGTGATGGAAAACCGCCGAGTGACATTGAATGAATTGCAGCAAGTTTAAACATTAGTCATGGTTCAACACACCACATTGTGCACGATTTGCTCCAGTTTCACAAAGTGTCTGCAAGATGGGTGCCATGGCAGCTGACTCCTGAACTGAAAGACCGACGTATTGATGCTTGTGAAGAACTTCTGTGGCGCTTTGAACGAGAAGGTGATGACTTCCTTTCAAGAATCGTTACTGGGGACGAAACCTGGGTTTACTTCCACCAACCGGAAATGAAGAGAGCGAGCAAGCAATGGGGCCATTCCTCATCTCCAAAACCGAAGAAGTTTTGAACACAACCATCAGCAGGGAAGGTTATGCTGACTCTCTTTTGGGATGAAAAAGGTGTCATCTTGGAGCACACCACGCCTAGAGGGACTACTGTCACCAGTGCATCATACTCAGATATCCTATGTAGTGTCTCAAATTTGGGATTGGAAATTTAAGTCATTACCTAAGTGTCTGGAGACTTGCGAAAAGTGTTTTGCAGTGAAAGAGCAAAGATGTCAACACCTGGACAGGCAACTAGGGTAAGAATGTTGAGGATCAGCATTCATACGTAATCGCCCTAGCAAGAAGCTGGCCTCACTCGGCCACTGAAGGTAATGATGTTATTAATTACGCAGCGATGAGACGCCATAGGCCCTCCCACAACCACCGATAACAACCAATTAGAACATAACTTTAGGAATTTAGAACACAAGGGAGGAGTTAACTACCCTCTGTCGTCAACAGCTGAATTAGCAAATTAAAACTATAAATTACTGAATTTCGAGGGACTTGAGATTCTGATCTAACAGATAATATTCAGTTGTCAGCCAAAGGCTCTCTTCAACATGGGCCTTACGAGCGGAGGCAGTGGGCTGGCATGTGGTACTACAAGTAAGTTCCTTTACTCATATCAGCCATGTGGTTTAATAGTCTTGTTGATCAAAGTGTTGTTGAGTGATTTTAACGTGCAACTCCAGTGTGCCCGGCGAGCCCTTAGGGGAGGATACGAGAATTATGTAATTGCCTAGGATGTTAGTCAGGCAAGAAGGGTTTATAGTGTATGTGTCAAGGTTATGGTTAGCGTGTAGGATAAATATAGTATGTGGGTTTCATTATGTATAACTAAGGGTAGATTATGTTAAGAGTGAACTTTACGAAGGATAGTGTAATCGTATCTAATGAATAGTAGGGAAACAGGATCCCATGGAACGATTAATACGTGCCTATAGTCGAAGAGAGAGAGAGAGACTCCAGTTTCACACCCCCGAGGGGGAGGTTCCTAGTGTAGCGTGAAGTGAAGCCTATGTAGACCCGACTGAAAGTCGGCCTTGTTAATAATGTAAATATAAGAGTGTAAATAGATAGAGTAGATAGATAGGATAGGACGTACCGGGATTGTGATTCACACTCCATAATCACCTTTCCTCGACCCATCCAGAAGGTCCTACTCAAAATGAGAGTTGCAACAGCAGCCGAATGCTTAAGGGGAGGTACTAGGAATGGACAGGGAGAGGCACCTGCCACGCAGGCAGAGTTAGTAGCCTTGATACCAACGCCCCTTAAAATATAATAATAATGTAATATGTTAATACCTGTAGACTACATGAGGCGTTGTCAAGAGGGAGCTATGACTATATGCCAGGGGGTAGTTCCCACAATAGAGAGGACATATAACAGATGGTGGCAGCTTAAATAAGAGCAGGAAACCCCGAAACAGGAGAATCCTAGCTGAGGGTGAGCTAGGATTATGGTGGTAACTCCTTACAGCGTAAGCGGTGGCAGAGGCGGGCTAACTCCACGCCCCCCCCCCTGCTCGCGGCATTACATCCTAAAAAATCATCTTCGGCCTGCAATCAAATCAAAGCGACGTGGATTGCTGTCCACAGTTATCCTTTTGCAACATGACAATGCAAGGCTCTATACTGCTCGTGCAACAGTTGCGACAATCAATGACCTGCATTTTGAATGTCTTCCTCATCCGGCATACTCACCAGACCTTGCCCCAAGTGACTGCCATATGTTTGGACCACTCAAAGAAGCAATGGGAGGAAAGATGTTCTGTTTTGATGACGAGGTACGCTACGTGGTGCATGAGTGGTTGGGCAGACTACCAAAAGAATTTTTTTCTAAAGGAATTCATGCACTTTGTAAGTGCTGGAGGACTTGCATTGAGTGTGGGGGAGATTATGTTGAAAAGTGATACAGCTTTGTACCACTTGTGCACAATAAATAATACTCAAAAAAATATTTAGGTTTTCATTTGACTCACCTACATATATATATATAAAGGATATACTGGTATTCCAACAGGTCTCTCTATGAAAATTAATTCTGCATTTATCTCCCAACTGAACCAAATGTAATGACCATCATGACTAACCTGACTCAGCCATTCTAACACATTAGTACATGAGTATAAACCGTAATAAGTGATTAGATTTGCATATTTTCCTCAGCAGTTTATTAAAGATATTCATACACAACACTGTAAAACTGCCACAACTGTAAGGAAGCAAACAGGACAGCTGCTTTCACACCTAAATTTGAACTTGGTATCTCCCAGTACTAGGCAGCACCTAATTTTACTGTCCCAGAAGTTAAGATTTTTATAAACTTAAGATTTAGTTTCAGTGATTACAAGTCAGTAATATAAGTGTTAAATTTATTCTTTTCAGTATTTACAGGCCACTCATCACAATACTGCAATGGAGCCTGTGCATGGTATAGCTGGCAATGCGTTGCATTTTTTCAATGCTAATACCATTATTCCCAACATAAAATACGGCCACCTGCCCAGAAGAATCAAGAGATTTAAAATTCCATATTCCCAAATAATAAATTGTCACCCCTGAATTAAAATTTGACCAGTAACCCCATAAAAGGGGGAGATTTAAAATCAACATTCCCAAATAATAAACGTCTTAATCAATTGTGTTCATAATCAGGAAATATTAAATAAGGATTTTGGTGTTACAAGTATTCCTGCTGTACTGAAAATGATGTGTCTGAGGGTGAAGGGATAGTTGGAAAGATAGTATTAAAAGAATTTTAAGAAATGGGACTGATGAAGATTTGATTCACATAGACCAAGATATGGCTCAACAGTAGAACTCCGTACTTGCAGATACCCAGGCGCAATACCACAACAGGCCTTGATGAGAAATAAAATGCACACTGCAAGAAACAAAGACATACTTACGTAACTTTATCTGATCTTTCACCTCTGTTTTTCCAGGCAACAGCAGAGTTGCAAAGGAAACTGGCAACACAGATTTTACGTCCCAGCTGGTTTCTGAAGTTCGAACAATTTGCAGCAATTGATCATTCAGTGGCATGACAAGTACACCTCCTACCTGTACAAAATAAGTCTCAGTTTCTCAGTATGTAACAAAGAATGCTTGCTACCATAGAACTGATCTGAAGCTGTATTTCTGCACTGAAAGATATATATATCAATATCAGGCAGCACATGACAGAACCTTTATCTATTTATCTAGCTAGCTATCTGTGGCTCTAGGGCCCCTTCTTGGACCTTGGCCACTTTTTCGGTTTCTTGGTCTTTTAAACAGTGTGTAGCACTGGACGGGGGTCAGCCCATCGCAAGCCTGCTACCTGCACACAGGACAGCACAAACACAGACACCCATGCCTCAAGTGGAATTCAAACCAAAGATCCCAGTGTTTGAGCGGGCGAAGACAGTTCATGCCTTAGACCGCGTGGCCACTGTGGCTTTAAATACATATTTTTTTTTTCTAAATAATATATAAAATTCAGTTTGTACCTCACAGGAAACTCATTACATCTCTGCTATAAAGCCCAACTGGTTAATGCTGTTTAGGGAAAAAATTTCTGTTTATTGTGAGAACCATATGAAACATTCTGATACACTATGTGGGCAGAATGCTGAGATTTAGCATGTTAAAGCACATGGCACATATAGTAACCACTGGGCGTTAGAGGATTAAAATAATTATACAAAATTATGGTTACTTGCTATTTCAGAATACTTTAATTTCCTTCAATGGTTCAGCATGTTGAAGCATGTACTGTTATCCCAACCTTCGGTAGAAAATGTCAGGTATTTCCTGATAACAGGATCTGTTTATGATCAACTGATTTAAAAAATATACAAGTACGGCATCACAGAGAACCATTACATACTATACAAGAAGTTAGTAAAAACTGATTACAGTTATGATCTTGTTAATTTCTCTGTCTGCTCAGCAAGGGTGGTGGAATCTTCACAGGAGATCCAAAGAATCCTACTTCTCCCATTAAGAAGATGATGGTCATGACTGGAAACTGGGACCTTCGCTTAATGTGGGCTCCAAATGATGGTGAGGGACTGCTATTCACTATATTTACAATACTTTTACATTGTCACAAGTGAAGAATTTGGAAAAATACATATGAGATAGGATTGGTCATGAACTAAGACCTCTGACACAGGAGGCCAATGGCTTCTCTGAAGACCACTAGACCCTATATGATCAGCAATTACAGAACTTCCAAGTGAACAGTTCTGGCAAAATTCCAGGCATAACAAACACAGGATGTCACCCATGACTGCATATGAAAACAGTTCTGTATTTCAGTCTTGAAGCAAATAGGATGACTGGACGATTTCCTTACATTATGTAAAATGTAATTTTATACACATGCTCACTCACACACACATACCCCTCAAGGATTTAAGGGAATATACTGAAGTCCAAAAATGAACTAAAATAACTCCCCAGGAGTACTTGAGAGGATAACAGCAATTCAGTTAGTCAAAATAAAATCCCCACCTTTTATGGAACCCAAAGGTTCATTACTACTGCGATCCCATGACTTTCCACTTGTCCCTAACCTGAGCCAGCTGAATCCAGTCCATGTTTCTTTTTTAAAGGAAAAGGAATATGTAGGTACCAGTTCCAGTACCAGTGATATTAACATAAAATTAAATTAAATTGAATTAAATAACCTAAATTTACATGCCAGATAACAAAGCTAGATAGCTCAGTCAGTACTGGCTAAGCTGAAGCCATGCGGTATTTCAAAGGGGCAGGAATTTAAAGTGATTAGAATGTGAAGCTGTTTAATCACTTTCATCTAGCACTGATGTTAAGAATGCATGGAGCTTTACCTCAACATTTTCATCTGCTTCAGAGTATGACCTTAGGCACAGACAGAACTTCATCTCTACCTTGTAGAGAGAAACCACCACTTTACATTTCTTGGAGGGGCAGAGGATATGAATATTAAATTGGGGAAAATATTTATGGATGAAAATTAAAACTGCAACTACTGACATGAGATCACTGAACATTAAATTAAAGATGAAACTTTAAACGGGGGAACATTAAATTGTGGTCCTATCCCTTGAGAACCTTGAAGTCAAGAAGTGATTTCACTTTGTTACGACGATTTTCCTACTAAATACAACAAAATTCATGTAAAAATATCATGAAAATTAGAACAAAACAATGGTATGAATTACATTCAATTCAGTGTCTTCATTCTTACTGTAAAGAGAAATAACTGTGGGTATTTGTATGAGTGAGTAGCCCAAAAGAGTATACTTGGTGGTGGTGATGACTCTGATAATCGCCATCATCATGAAATTAAATTACTGATGTCAGATGTCCTTACAAAAGTGAAGGAGGAGGAAGAAGCCAAGGACTAGTCTGGCACACAAACAGTTCCAAGACATATAAAGGTACCGAAGACTATGGATATGGTACCGACAAGACCACTTAGGGCAAATACCTGAGCAGAGACGAAACAACCTCACACACTGCATGTGACTACTTAGATGTCCCATTAACTAATTCACTGTTCAATTTTTGTTGACTCAAAATGCCTTCACTGCGTAAATAAATGTGTGAGAAAACAGAAGTGTTCTTAATTCAAATGTGCTGTGTTTAGAAGCTGCTTTCCTATGCCATTACCACTTGCAGTACATCACTCCTAACTTTATAATCCATTCTGTGGTGTTTGGTTGTGGGCTATTTCTCATTACAAAGGACAATACATAGTGCAGACTCTCCCACAGAGGCTGGACAGGGTAACAAATTCTGCTTCATCTTACAGTTCTTCTTCTTCTTCTTCTTGTATTTGCATTGAGATGGTCTTATGGAGCAAACACAATGTTGAAGATGGTGAGATTTTCAATTTTTTTAAGGAAGTGGCACTCATACAGTCAAGCCACGAGTAATGGTTTGTGGGACTTCCTGTCCCTCTTAGCAGACACTGGTCTCTTGTAATTTTTCACAAGTCCCTACACAGTGTGTTCAGGTTGTTAGGACTATGTTCATTTAAAACACAAGACATGAATTATTTTCAAAATTTCACTCTTTTTATTCAAAATAGTCTCCTTCTGAATCAATAAATAGCTGGAATCGATTGAAAAGTTTTCGAAAACAGTCACTGTACTCCTTTTGTGGAATCACATTTAAAACTGTTGTAGATTCCCTTTGGATGTCTTGGATGGTCTCATGATGGTCTCCTTTCATCGCCAACTTAACTTTTGGGAACAACAAGAAATCTGCTGGAGCCAAACCTGGCAAATATAGAGGATGATCAAGGACTGTGATCCATTTTCTGGCCAAAAAATCGCGCACAATCTTCGATTTGTGGGGTGGGGCATTGTCATGAAGGAGCAGCCACGAACCTTGCTCTCGATATTGAGGTCGAATTCAAAGAATTCTCGCCCACAAACGACTGAGGACGTGATAATAACCAGAATTCACAGTTTGATCTTCTGGCAGAAATTCCTTGTGAATGATTCCTTAGGAATCAAAGAAAACGGTTAGCAGTGCCTTTACTCGACTCTTTTTGCATGTGCACTTTCTTTGGTTTCGGCTTCTTTGGGCTCAACCACGCTGCACTCTGCCACTTCGTGGGAGGCTCACATTGAAAACACCATGTCTCATCACCAGTAACAATTGATTTTGTAAATTCTGTATCACTTTGGGCAGACCGTAACATGTCTTTGCAGTGTTTCACTCTGGCATGTTTTTCATTGCCTGACAGCACGTGCAGTACAAACCGAGCACAGACCTTCCGTTTGCCCAAATCCTCAGTCAAAATTTGATGCACAGTACTTTTTGGTATTCCAAAAAGCTACTTGATGAGTCTTGCAGAAACACATCTGTTTGATTTTCTTCAGTGCGACTTGTTCTCGGCTTTAATGCACATGGAGCAACTTCAGCGTCTTCCCTGTAGTCACAAAATATAACATACCACCGAAAAATGTTCGAGCGACTCAAACAATCACTACTGTACACACTTTTCATCATTTCGTACACTTCTCCGGCTGTTTTGCCTAACTTCAAACAAAATTTGATGTTGGCTCTCTGTTCAACCGTCATTTCCCGACGAGCATCAGAACAGTACTGTACATTCAAGGTCAGAACACATGAAGCAGCGAAGCTTGCGCTTTGAAATTATAGACAGCCACAGCTGAAACTTCAAGAATCTTAACGCCACAACTCGCCAACAGAAGGCATTGCAGGGGGGGAAAGAGTCCTTACGGATCCTGGACACACTGTGTAAATCATTGCATGGTGATACATACTGGCAGATAGTTTCTTCCTTATGGGCATGATGTAGGTGAATCTCCCATTTACAGGGGCTAGTTCTACGAGCATTATACAACACCACAAAAGATGGTATCACTTTATACTCTTATGTGCATGTCTGTAATTGGTAGACATCTGATCAAATCTGTATACCTCAGACATATTGTAATGGCTTTGAACAACGGCAACAGCTCTGTAAACACGGTCTTTAGTCACTGATACATGTGACAATATATTTATTGTAATGTGCCATCAATTTTGGTTTAAAGAGTGCAGAATCCATTTTCTCCTTTCTTAGGTTGTCCCTGCACTAATTCAGTTCTGGCATTTTGAACAGTGGAGAGAAGATTCACTCACATGAGTCTTGCCAAATATGGGTAATCATGTTTTTCATAGCGTTCACCTAAAACTTTGGCTCAACCCCTTTTTTCCATTTTACATGCTTGTGGTCTTGTGCCAGTAGGCAGGCCTTTGCCATGTGCCCTTACAGTGCCACAGGCAACTATGCCCTTTGTTTCCAATTTATGGAAAAGGGTAGGGCTGTAAAAGAATTTACCACAATACGTAACATGTCCTTTCATCTCAATCCCATGCAACAATTTCAGAACCGCTCCTTCCCCCAGGAGTTCAGCATTATGTGCCAGTTTGTTAGATTTTCCTGTGTAAGTATCAAATTTACAGAGTAATCCAGTCTTACCATCATACAGGGACCAAACATTTACACCCCTCCTGGCAGAAGGCTTAGGAAGCATGTGCTGTGTGAACTACAATCTATCCTTGAAACAAAGCAGTTTCATCTACTGACAGTTACTTAGCCAGAGAGTATTATTCAAGGTAAGTGTACTGATGTATTTCCAAGATAGCTCTAATTTTATGAGCAGGTCATAGCCAGGATTTCCTTTATAAATCTGATCTTCATTACTGTTGAAGCACAGAAATGATTGTAGGAGAAAATACCTGTCCCATGACATAACTGATGGACAATTAGGTATATTATTTAGCCCCTATTTTCATAGAATTCATTGTGCACATCCCCTATTATAATTTCAAGGGCAAACACTGCTAGAATATCATCTAATTCGCATCCATTCTGAGAATGAAATCTAGAATGAGAAGAAAAGTCACATGTTCTGGCAAGAAACTGGGTGGAAAGAATGTGTGTTTGTTTTGTTCTATGGACTGATATTAAATGTGGGAAATATTGCAGAAATGCATAAAATGATGTACTGCATCCTATTCTGTCCTAGTCTGTCATCAGTTATTTCTCTGCTTGCTGAGAACTGCTGTCACAATCCCTGTGCTGTGATGCTGATCATGGTTCCATTTCAATATCACGCTAACAACTAGGACTTGCACTTGAACTCTCACTAGTCTTATTATTACATTCATCCTCCAATTAAGAGTCAAAAAAAAACTCTGTGGTTTTAGTCCACAAGCAAACTATACCAATTGAGCAACCTCCACTTGTCGGTGAAGTTATTGGCAACTTAGAGTCAGCAAACATAAAGTCATCTTTAGCAATCTGTTTGTGACTGAAAGAAGGCCACATCTGTGCATACAACTTACCATTTGATGCTATTTACAACATGGTACAACATGAGCCCCATTACAGAAAATGGTAAACTTTCAATTAGTTCCTTTCAGACTTCAACTCGCCTGTATCGGGCCAGATTTTTCCATGTGCAGTTCATTTTTCTTGCTTGGCTTACTCTTTGACCCTGATGATCGATGGCAGTATTTTCCTCCAAAACACTGGACTTTTACAAATTACATGGCAAAACAAAGCAGGAGAAGATCATACTTTCTATAGTTACTGCTGTCAGAACCCAAATCCAACGTTATGTATAAGGTTGTATAGAGTCAGCCCTCCCCAAAGTAACAGAAGTGAACATCTCCTTATTGTTTTAATTGCTGTTACAATTTGTTCCACATGTCAACCCTGACATGTCACTACATGTTCCATGTGCATGAGTTAGGAAGTTCAGTTATCTTTCTTTTGACCACCCTGCGTTTGACTCTAACTACTGCACTCAGTGCCACTGAGGAGGCTGTATGGGTCAATTAGCTTGTATGGAGAGGGTAGTGTGTGTAATAAGTCCTGCTCCTGCTTGGAACTGAACTTCAACCACCTTGTCCATAGTAAGTTACGTTACCAACTGAGAACTGCATACATTCAGAGACAAAATGCGATAAAAATTCTAGTCATAACATTACTACAGATTTACAATAACAGACACTTGACAAAACTGATCATATTTATTATTCTCTACCTTTATGAGATTCTTCATATAATTCTCATGATTTTCTGGACATGCAGCACCACAGTAGACTCGGTCATACTGACGTACATCACTGTTCAAGCACAAGCAATTTCCTACAGAGAAAATAACATGTGAAAATTCTAATCAAAAGTTATTAAAAAGTAACAGAACAATCAGAAATTCCTTCTGAAAACTGCTACACTTCTTGCAGTACCATACCTTTCACGAACTTTGGTTCACAGAATTCATATTCATCCAGTGCAGGAGATATCTTCCTAAATTCCTCTAGCTTTTTATTTGCATAATTTACAACATCTTCATGAATTTCAATACCATGGTTAGTACCATATGGACCTGCAAAAATGATAACATAGAACAGACACCTCTTCAAATGTTGTTTTGAAACCGCAGGAATTGCATGATGGGAAACGTACAAATACAATCAAAATATGTTTGAATTATATTTGCAGTTATTTATGATTTTAATCCCAAATTGTTCTGAGCTTTAAAACAGTGCCTGAAATGATTTTTACAACATTTCCAATTGTTATAATGTTGGCATGATGAACAGTGAAGACTCCTGAATATAAGTGGGGAGAAAGTGTGTCATGTAATGGTGCATTACCAATTGCAGCATTAAGCAAATAAATAATCAATGAATTCAAGTAGCATCTCCTTAACCCATGCCAATTAAAATTGTCTCAAAGACATAGTCAGCCACCGATCAAACAGCCATACCAAGTCCCTAAGACAGTGTGGAGTTTGCACTAGTTTGTGTCATCAATATATGGAAGCCTTATGGCCTTCTGTGGTCATGCTTTGACCACAGAATGAATTTCATTTACCAGTAAAAATTAAAACAAACAGAACTATAATTTTGCCTGTAGTATTACATGAGTGCTAAACTTGGTCTCTGACATTAAGCAAAAACATAGAATGAATGCATTTGAGTCAGGGTGCTGTGGGGAATATCTTGACCAATGAGGGATGAAATAATAGGAGGTTGGAGGGAGAAGACTACATAATGAGGAGCTTCATTACTTGTACTCTTTACCGTATATAATTAGAATGCTCAAGTCAAGAAGGATGAATGGGCAAGTCATGTAGCATGCATGGGAGTGAAGGAGAATGCATAGAGAATTTAGGTGAGAAAGCCAGAAAGAAAGTAACTACTAGGAAGACACAGTTATAGGCAGAAAAATAGTATGAAGACGGATCTTTGAGAAACAGGATGGGGTGGTATGGACTGCATTCATCTGGCTCAGAATAGGGACAAGTGGTGGGCTCCTGTCAACAGAGTGTGACGTGCCACCTAAATGCTGGAATACTGAAGACAAAACAAATGTCCATTGCCAGTCAACAGCTAGGTAAACATTGTTCCTGCAGTGAAGTCAGCCATTCCTAGGTAACAACTGGCTATACATGTTCCAAGGGTACGCTGTAAACAAATACACGACTGCAGATATGGTAACCATGGGAATTAACAACGGTTTCTGACACAACATGGTCTAAAAAGAGCAGAACAGAACCCTTCAAGGCATTGTCTGCTATGACGGCCGCCTAACAGTTCTAACCAGAAATGAGCCGTGGATTCAGAAGCTCAGAAACAGAAGTCAGGCACAGAAGAAGAGAAGTCAAAAGTGAAGTCTTAATTTTATCTGGTGTAGCTACAGTAACCTTTAGAGTGCTATAACAGGTCATAGTTACAGTAAGATTTCAAGTGTTATAATCAATTGTAGTTCTGCCTGGTGAAGATCCAATAAATCGACTCACCAAGCCAAACCCGCATCCAAAGTCACTAATACATGTGACAATATTAATGAACATTTGAGTCCCATAAAATGTTTGGAAATTCTTGAGCAGCTGGAATCTTCTCAAGAAGGATTCAGCTCCATGGAGTTAGTTGTATACAACATAAGTGATACAAATGTGTATCACACAGCAACAGCAGGAGTCGAATGAAGCAAGGAACTGGGCTGTTCTGGAAATATTTGACCTTTATACATGACATATGTATCTCTTGTGCATTACATTTCTTAGGCTACATGTATTTTATTTTGTACTGAAGTGTTTCATACATGAAAAATTGGTTTCTTAGATTTTAAGGTTAGCTGTATTTTATGCAGTTTGTATATAACTTTACACGGCCTACTAGTTTGTGATGGCTGTGGTAGATAAGTCATCATGGTGATTAGACAATATGGAATAAACACTCAAACTACAAAAGAATAAAGCAAACAAGAAGTTCTTGGAAGAACTAATCATCTACTTTCCTTTCACTAAACACTGAGTATTTGATATGATACGGACTACACAGAAAACCCTGCATTTAACAGTCCTTTTATTATTACATGCATATCTGTTCCCATGGGAATGTGTTTACATAGTCCTTGCCTCGCAACGGCCATCTCTTTTGACTCCACTATTCTGGTTTCAGGCATCGGGAGGCACAAAGACACACAGACAACAAGGTGATCTCATAGGAATCCTTTTATTTTTTCAAAATAAGCAAAGTAGGCTAAAATAATGTTGCTCTGTAGTTCACTCAATCATCAAATGAGTACCAGGACTCTTCCACAGGGATAAAGCAATGTAAGCATGAAGCTGAGCATTCATGTCAATCACATGACAAGGTTAATAATCTATGTGCAACTATGCCTCAACTCCCTATATGTCTTCTTGTCACAGTGCTTAGGACAGCATAGGAATAGCTTTGCTTTTATACCTACCTTCAACTTTGCCTTACAAATTTATTTGTAAAATATGTGTGTTAGTAGTTTCATGTAATTTTCTGCTTACATTTGTAATGTGAGGAACCAGTGTGTTGGTAACACAGCATGTTGGAGTATGGCTGGAGATGATTCCTCTATAGTGAACAGAGTGGAAATTGGCAGGTGAAGAAAGAAAGAAAGGAGTGAAAATGTCTTACCATTGTTTTTAATTTCCCAACTTTTGTTATTCATGAATGAATAATGTTAGTAGGCTTATGGTGACAACAGGAAAAAGTATGAAAGGTGAATCGACAGAACTTTGATCAGAATAATCAATTTATCCTAAACATAATTCTGAGAGCATATAAGGAATTGCATACTATCGCAGGAAATAAATACAGATGGAAAACATCCATGATGAAACTGGATCAGAGATATTGGTTTCTGATGTCCAATTCACTGCAAGAGGCTGGTCCCTTATTAACAAATAAACGTGGGTAAACATAAAGGTGTCTCTGTGCTTAAATAATTGAGCACCACGGCCTGAAAACATGAAGGGGAGTGGAAAAAATTGCTTAACTATTCTTGACCTTGGTACTAGATGAATAAACAGGGATCCACACCTTAACTGTCAAGAAATAAGTTTTTTCATTAAATGTCAGTCTTTTCTGTAAATGTTATTTCTTCTACTTACCTATAATAAACTATTATAATTCAAACATTACGAACCATCTAAGTAGATTCTAAAGGGTTCTGATGATGTATTAGCTTAACGTCCATGTATTTATCACCCATCAATATTGCAACACTTGTTTGTTCACCACTTAATCTTAATTTTAGTTTAATGTTTTACACTTTGACATACTATGTTTCAGCCCCAAACAGCCATCTTCAGGTGTCTTGATATGTTACAAATATTTTATTAAATTATGTTAAAACCTACACTGTATTAGTCCGTGTTAAAATCACACGCTCTAGTTCTCTTTTCAATGTAAAACAAGATAAAATCCATTAAAATTTCTATTAAACCCCCGTTATTTTGGTGCATTCTATTTCACCTCACAAAGGGTGTCGTCCATTGTACATGAATGTATGCCTGTCCCACGTGTTTTGTTCCAGCAGCTCGCCCTTCACGTTCATAGCCTACTTTTNAGGTGTTTTGTTCCAGCAGCTCGCCCTTCACGTTCATAGCCTACTTTTCAGTTGTGTCTGCAACATGCCCCTGGTTTGTATGTTTCCTCCACAGCGTGTGGTGTTGTTTTTACTAGGCTACTAAGAGGAAACTACTAGGAAACACGCATACCAGGGGCATGTTGCCATCATAACTGAAAAGTAGGCTACAAACGTGAAGGTCAAGCTGCCGAAACAAAACGCCTGGGACAGGCATACATTTATGTACAATGGACGACACCCTTTGTGAGGTGAAATAGAATGCACCAAAATAACGGGGGTTTAATAGAAATTTTAATGGATTTTATCTTGTTTTACCTTGAAAAGAGAACTAGAGCGTGTGATTTTAACACGGACTAATACAGTGTAGGTTTTAACATAATTTAATAAAATATTTGTAACATATCAAGACACCTGAAGATGGCTGTTTGGGGCTGAAACATAGTATGTCAAAGTGTAAAACATTAAACTAAAATTAAGATTAAGTGGTGAACAAACAAGTGCTGAAATACTGACAGATGACAAATACATGGACGTTAAGTTAAACAATTCCAACAGGATGCTGAAATACAGAATGATGTATCAGAATTGCTGGGATTTTGACTTTGTCCATCATCTGGTATTCTAAATAACTAAAGAACCCAACATTTCAGATGTTGGACAAAGTCCAAAAACCAAGTAAATCCAGGTATCTAATATAACTTTCCATAAACACATATCATGAATTTTCTTATACTATCCACATTTGCATGTGTCATTTTTCTGTGTATTGAATATGCGAAAGGTTAAATCTTAACTTTAACTTGGATTTAAATAGTCTTTTCCACTAAGAGAACCAAAGTGAAATTCTGAGATATGACTATGTCTAAACATGATAAGATTTTCTCAGACAATGAGACGCATTAATTGGAAGCATATGTCCAACATTCTGGAAATGTTCACTGTCTCCATCATCAAGGAATTGTAATGAAATTGAAATAACTAGAAAATAGTGATAAAGTCTTTTTCAGATCTCTTTCTGTGGTCTATTTCATGATGGTGTTGGTATTTGGAATATATACGATCAAATGGTTCAAATGGTGTGAAGACTGATGAATGAAAAAGGATTTTGTAGGAAGTGGTCATGGTCTAATTGAGATATTTGCCTGGACAGACTAAGGAAAACCATGAAAAACTAAGTCAGGATAGTCTGTGTCCCAGCTGAGATCTGAATCAAATACCGCCCAAATACAAATCCAGACAGTTACTGTTATACCAGTAAACTCAATTTTCAGTTCTCAAAGCGAAGAAATAGGAGTGTTACAATTTACATTTAATATTGTTAACATTAAGTGACATTACTGAACCTCAAGGATCGTTATGATAATACAATAAAATTTCCCCTATTCTGAGACAGTTCAATTGATTTCACATCATTCGAGCTATAGATGTCAAAAAGAGAAATTTAATGTATATAATGTTGATTGTATTCTTACCTAGAATGAGACCAGCCATTGTGCTAAGGTAACCAGTACCCGAACCCAGATTCAAAAAACTGAGTCCAGGAAATAACTGCAGGCTCTCCATTACTTCACTATAAATACAAGGTGCTGAGAGATGAAGATTCCCACTTTTCCACGCCAAGTCCTTATATGCATTTTCTCGAAACTCTGATGTAAAATAATGAGCACGATCTACAGCTCGAAAAACACGCTCAACATCAGGACTTTTGATGTAGTCCGCTTCCAGCAAATTGTCAATCAGGTCATCATTGTCTTCTCCTGCACTTACAGCACCACCCATCTTTAAATACTTCCCTGTAGAGCTGGTCGCTAAGCAGAGTTTTTTGCGTCAGGTGTCAGCAACTGCAAAGCAAAATTAATTACAAGAATTAATTTTTTGTTTATTGTCCTTCATTAGAAAATACGGATTTTTATACTCATTAGTCACGGGTTATTGTACTCTGAAACTCTTAATGGCTGTTTTGATTTTAGACGAAACGTAAACAGCTGATTGTTCCTAGTGTCAAAACTTAGTACATCTTAAAATGTGAAAATAACCTTCACCAGTAAAATCAATATTTTTCTGATGCGGTTTAAAAGTGTGCGTTTCAAGAATATTTGCTTGGTGTTCTATAACATAGCTACCGAATAACTTCATTCAAGGTCAATCAGCTGATCTCTTAAACAAAAACAAATGATATATATATATATAATATAAATGTTGTATGAGATCATTCACATGAGTTAATATATAAAATCTATATATAGTACATTACACATATAATACTTCTTAATTATGGATAAAGGTGATGATATATTAAACATTAGGTAAACAAAAGAATTTTCAGTATAGAATATCACCACCTTCTGACGTCAATTATAACGAATTCACCGCCTCCTTCACTACTTCGTTTTATATAATTGCTTGCATAATCCGCTTGCTCCATAAGTTTGGGGCGATATCTACAGTCTGTAGTGGATACTTCTACATTTTGTTGTTTAAATTAATTTCTGTTACATTATACCTGAAATTTAATAATTGTTACTTGTCCCTAATTTTAATGCGAAGTTCTAGGCCATCACAACCAAATCCAACAACTTTCTATTAACACACATTTCATCTACGCACTTTACTTTTACCAAATAAGAAATATATCATGGAGTAGACTGTGAAAAACATTTGTCATGAAAGTGAGTATTGAATAATGACAACAGATGACTCTCGTCACTTCTTCCGAAATAAATTATAGTTAGATCTGATTCCGTGCGGAAATGATATGTCGACATTGTTATTGATTACGTTATTGAAGTCTGGTTAGCAAGGAAGCGCTAGAATAGTTCTTGAAACAAAGAGAGTTATACATATTCGGTTCCTATACATAGGTCGGTTCAGAAAAGTGACACACGTCATAAGTATTATGATTATTAGTTATTCCTATCATATTTTCACATTTTTACAGAGCACCCATATTGGCGCGTTTTGAATAACGGCTGTGGCGCGGAGAATCTACTGACGTCAATAAGGCCTACACTTTATCCACTGCCTTCTGTTTCATGCTGGAGTTGAAGTTGAGGCCCGTGGCACCGCCATCCGATGAAGGTATGTAGAATTTATTTCGTTACCAAAGACAGCTTTTAAAAAATATATTATAAAGAAAATTGTTTGAAATGGCAGATTCTAATTATTTCTTAAGCATTGTAAATTTTTCTCAACTTTGCAGTTAATTTTTTGTTAATAATTTTTAATCGCGAAGTTTCTTTTTTTTATGCGACGGACTCTACCTCTGATAATGAATTGCTGCAGGTATCCTATAATACACCCCATTAAACTGAAATTTCGTTTGCGTAGAAATAAGTTGTGGAAAAAGGCGGTGTAACAGCTTTGATAGTAGTTTAGTATTTAGTCTTTCCGTTAGGACTTTTATTCCATGCACTGTTAAGTAATTTCGGGGCAAAACTAATAAAGTAAAATCGCGACCGAAGCGTAAACGGTGTAACGCTAAGAATAATAGAGATTGCAACAAGACGTTGATAGTATTTTTATTGCAATTCATAAATGATTTAAATTTTTAATAATGCTTTAGACACGCAGCAAAAGTTTTACGCTTGTTCTGTGTAACCGGAACCAAAAAGTAAAATAATAATAAAGAAATGTTAAACGATTTTTACATAATGTAATAAATCGCCGCCGTTTGAAAGCTAAGGGAATGGCTCATTAAAATGAGTGGGTTCGCGTGGGTATGTACGAAAAACGCATATAGTGACATGAAGAAATGTACAAAATATATGCTTCTTTAAAATATAGTTGAATACGGCATGAAACCGAAATAACTGTTATATATTATGAAGTTCTATAACTGTCTGCAACTGTCATTACAAAATTAATAAAATTTTGAAGAAAATTTAACGCTTCAAAACACAAAATTATTTCACATATTCATGAAATTGACTGCTCTGCATTATTTTGCATCGTTCTTACTATAATTATGTTATTCACTGAGAGCTCTACTATTATGTAACTGATTTATTAATCTAAAACTTCTATATAAAGTGTCCCCTTTAGCCAATAATTTATGAGGATTTCAAATCAGATTTCAGCAAGGAAGAGCCTTGATTAGTACTGTATAATAACGATAATAATAATAATAATAATAATTATATGAACAATTATTATTATTATTATTATTATACTTGTAAGAAACATGCAAATAAATAAATATTTAAGTTATTGGTATTATCATCAGCACTGAAATATAGTGTTTGTGTAATAGGTATTTCCACTTCAGATGCCTCATAAAACATTACTATAAGAATTTAAGGGCAAGAGAATTTTTCATATGGCCAGAAAATAGTGCATTTGATGTCTGATTAATTACCTTGATATTTTTTTCCCTTGGCTGCATTAAATGTGTGCAAACATTATACAGCATATGAGAACAATGTTTTTCTTTGTCTTTCTATATATGGCATCCGCTTACAAACTAGTTTGGAAGTAGCTGAAAATGATCTGAACCTCAAATTATGCACTGCATAGGAGAAAATCAACAAGGTGTTAAAGAACCATTGTCCTGATTGTGTTGATTGAATAGAATGTGTTCACAATACCTCATAATGCAACATTTCTACTTATGGATTGGGCTGTCAAAATTCAATAGTCACATTTTTGTTTTGTTTCACATTATCCAGGATGGCTTTGAAACCCCTCAAGCTTTCTAACTTATTAGTAATTTTGGAGAAAACGCTGTAGTATTTAGCTAATTGACTCCATCTGGTGCTGGAAGTGTATGTGCCATGGGTGTTGTTGGACACACACCAAAAAATATTTTAAAATATAAGAGTTATGTGTGTTTCAGTATAGAGACCCACAGTTCTAGGACAGCCCATAAGAATATTCTTAAATGTCTCTAAAAAAATTAGAAGCAAATTTAAAGGTCTAATGAGGTGGGATGTGGAAAGTGAGGTGTTGATGAAATCTGCCCTGACCTCCCAAACAGTAACAGACAGCAGTGGTTCTAAAGTTTTTGAACAATGGACTCGACTTCCATGTAATTGGAAAACAGATTTCATGTCTGTCATCAAGTTTGACATTGTATAGCTTTTTTGGCATGTAAGTGGTATTTATATAAAAATGTTCCCATTTTATTTTCATTTTTATGCACCTTTTTGTTCAGATTGCTAAAAGTTCTGAACTTAATAGTTGACAGTAGACTTAATGAAGAGAATTAAAAATGTAATTCTCATGGGCAGTCCTAACTATCATCAGATATACCCACGCTGCCCTTAAACCTTTTTAAGACATTAAAACTAAAATCTCATTTTAAGTAGAAACAACAAAATTGTGCAGTATGTGCAGGTGACATCTTTTAGCTTGGCAGATGGCTGTATCCTTTATATCTTCTTGTTATTAAAATGATGAAAATCTTATTTTGATACCATAAAAATGAACCAAGTGAAACAGACACTAAATCGACTTAAATTCAAATGCAGGTAAGAGACATATTCTTTAAACAGAATGAGATACTATAATGACTTTTGAGGAATTGTTTTGGTGATAGGATAAATGTATCATCAATGGCAACACCACAGATACCTGCTTCTTCATGTGAAACATCTCCATTGAAACCTCAAGAGAATGCAGCAAACGTATCATCAGAGTCCCCACTGACTACAGCAGCTTCTTCGGCACAGCAGCAGGCAAGCACTCGCATGCTTCCACTCCTGTACATCCAGGGACCTGCAGGAATGCGGGTTGGAACCAGCAGTGCTGGGACTATGCCAGTTTCAACTACTTCGACTGGAACTCAGGTAAGATAAACATAAATATTGTTGTAATATGTGATAATGGGATAGTAGAGAAAGGAGGGAAAAGAATGGGGGTCCTTTAAAGCAATGATGATTGAGTAAACTTTAGTATGTCATGCAGCAGGTTCTACTACAGCAGGTTTTGTTACTGTTCATTCAGAGAAAAACGTTGGAGAGATACCGAGCCATGTAGCTGACAGGTTTACACTCTCAGTTAATATTCAAGAAGCCGTGTTTGATTCTCGGCTCATAAATTGACTATTTGGACTCTAGAGCTTTGTGGTTTTTTCCCATTACACCTATGCAGATAATGGCAGTGTCTTAAAATATATCACGAATGAATGCTTACTTCCAGTTTCAATATTTATATTCATGCTTTCATTGAATGTAGATGAGGAAGGATTGCTGAGAAACAAGGTGCAGAGAGGTGCAAAGGTCCTGCCCAAATATAATTTTAAAAGTTTACTATAATGGTTTAATTGTCTTAAGTGTTATGTCTTATTATTATTTATCTATATAACAGTTGGGAATTATTTATGTTTTTTTTTTCTCCCACCATCCCTTGCATAAAATGAATGAGATATCTGGTTGGTCTGTGAGAGTCTGTAGCACTGTGTACATTGTGATCTCAACAAGAAGTTATTGGAGATATGGAAGAGTGGAGAATGTGCATCATACTGAGAGGTAGTACTGCTCACTGTGCCAGATCAAAAGGTAGTACTACATAAGGTAGTTTGTTGTTGCTTAAAACTGTGTGAGTTGGTCGTAGGAGCTTTAAAAATGTATGAGATTTGAAGTTCTCATTGCAGTGAATAATAAGACTGAACCCTGAACCCTGAAGATGTAGACAGTGTGTTCCTCTGAGGCGTTGGTAACTTTCCACCATTTTGCATGGCTTCACAGCCCAAAAAACTGCAGTCTAAAACTTTAGGAATTATTAAAGGAGGAGAAAATAACTTTAAAATTATATGAAACAGGATTAGCAAATCCTGATCAGTGTCAAAAGTGCATGTAACACCTATCCAAACAACCAATCGTCATAAGGAAGTTACTACAACTATGTAAGGTAGAAGTGAGGAGATCAGTACCATGATCATCTAGCCCTATTTAAATTTCTTTAGCAGACACCCACACCATGAGACTAGCTGTAAAGTCCATAATTTATTTATGCTTATTGAACCTAACCAATTCCTACTGCAAAATAAATTAAACCAAACCAAACGAACAAAATTCATATATTTTTTTAGAAATATTAAAATATCAGCAATTGTGAATACATAAAGAGTACAGGTTCCAAGCTATGATATCATCAGTAATTAGACATTGTTATTAATATGATGGTCAATCCAAAAATAGGGCTTCCTGTTTATTTTTTGTTTATTAATTTATTTTATGTTATTTAACATAGCTGTCAGTAATGTGAATTCAGTGTCAGATGATGGGATTATGAATTGGAAAGAATTTTAAAGGAAGCGGTCATGGCTTAATTGAGGTACTATCCCAGCATTTGTTTGGAGAAACTGAGTGTTCATTATATTTCCCAAACATTGCATGTATAATATGCACATATATTTTTCACACCATTACAAATACAGTTATTTCTTCATGATTTGGTCACAAAATATCAAAATATGATAGATGAAAGGTTATTTTTATTTTCATACTATTCATTCCCAAGAGATCCGCTATGGCCTTCTGCTTGAAGTCACAATTCATGTACATGCTTTTAGTTATGTTCTGTTACTGTCATTAACGTCACATTAAAACTTTTATACATGTGCAACGAATCAGATAATATAGACAGTCTGGAAACAGATACTTCTTTGGTAAAGATGAATGTGTTTTGTGTGCTTGTGAGCTTCATGAAAATAGATGTCTTTGCAGTGGTACCATGGTGCCCAGGAGACAGAAACTGTATACTTGTACAACAGATAGTGTGGCAACATAACAGTTCCTGATTGACATTTAAGAAGGACAAAATGTGTACCTCTTTTTATATGTGTAACAGTAAAGAAGTGTTAAAAATTCATGCACTTTGCACTATCAAAGTGTATACAAATCATACTGTATTACAGGTTGTATCCAGTGCCATTAAACCACAATTTGTAACAACAAATGCGCAATTCATTTCTACTTTGGCCCCAAAGTTGGCTATGGCTCCTGTTGTTGCACCATCAACCATCTCTCCAGCATCAGTGGTTACTACAACCACCAGCTCTTCAAAACTTGCGTCTGCAACCCTGGAGCAACAACAGCCACAGCAGCAGCACCAGCAGCAACAATCTCCACCTTCACACTTTGTAATTCAGGCTCCACGCACATCAGGAGGATCCACTGCTACAATAGTTCCTGTTTCTGTAGGTGGCCCTGGAATGGGTAAACATACATTTGCTTACTTGGGAACTATCATTAAGCCAGGAATGGGAGTTGGCAAGCCTGGTGAAAGCCCTCAACTAGTACTTCCAACAGCAGGATTGGTTCCAGCAAGTAATCAGAAGCTTCTTTTGGCTCCTGTCCCAGTTCTTCCCCAGTTAGCACCAGCTCCACCTCCTGCAAGCAACATCACTACACCATCATCATCTCAACAACCAAAAGTAGCTAGTCTTCTTGTACCCATGACAATCCCAGCTGCAGTTGGAGGAGGGAAGAGTGGTATGATCAATCTCAAGATCTCCAATGGTCAGATCCATACTGAGGGGAAAGGATCTGTTACTGGTAAGTTTTGATTCTGTGGTCAAAATGCACAGTTTGTTTGACTGTAGCCTTTATTTTAGAAGAAAAATAAGGCATTTTTTTTTCATAAGAAATATGTAAACATTAAAACACTTAATATAACCGCTTATTGTTTCCAGTACTCCGAGAAGCAAAGCCATTATCAGGTAGCGTGGGACAGCTACCTCCCCTACAACCTATTGCCAAATATTCAGGTACAAAGACAACCAACATAAAAGCTAATGGGTTACTACTGCCAGATTCTACAACTTTGACCCCAGTGAAGGATGTTACTACTTCTGTATCAGTAATAACAAAGAAACTGGCCATCAGTGATGAAAGCAACATCAAGAAAAATTTCACCGTGAATAACAACAACAACAACAATAATAATAATAATAATAACAATAACAACAATAATAATGCAGATGATAAGAAGAAGCTAAATCAAGATTTGAACAGATGTCTGAAAGAAACTGTAGATGCTATCTTTTCACCAAATAGCCCTTCCCTGATGAACGATAATGACCGGGATGAAATTAATTCGGCTGATGATGAGGTGACACTAGTCAAAGTAAATCCGTTGAAGGAGTCTGCTATGAAAGAAGAAATGACAAAGGAGCTTCCAGATGATGATGTCAAGATTGAAATTGTAAAACAAGATATAAAGGTTGAACAGAGTGATGCAAATGCTGAAGATTTTGATCCAATGAAAGTTCTAGAATGGAAAGATGGAATTGGAACTTTACCTGGAAGCAATCTTAAGGTATGCTAATGTTTATGTTAATATATTTTGAAGTACACTGTCAGGTGGGTGTGAGTGTCCATAATATACCCAACACCCGCTCACTCTTCAGTAATTTTAGCAAAAAGGCCAGACTTGATTTGGAACAGAATTTCCTAAATAGCATTGTATAAGTAATATGTTTCTGTATAATCTGTATACCTTAAAATGCAGCTATTATACTAAGCTAAGCAGTAACTTCGCCAACAAACGGTCGGTATAGTTTGCTTCCGGACTACAGGCCACAGTTTTTTTTTTTTAAAGGGAAACACATTCTCATGTACTCAAACAATATAAATTAAATTTTGCTTCATGAAAGAATTGTATGCTTAAACCTAATAGAGTAGTTTGAATATTGTTGTAAGTCTGAGCGACCCATTCTGGAATGACTTACAATGTTGTCATTAGGTTGTTTTTGAATTTTTATTGTGATTTTTATATTGATTTCTTCCATTCATTTATTCATGCAACTGAGCCTTTCTGGAGAATTCACCAATTGTGCAGCGACTCAACAACTTCCCAGCATATTACAGAACCCCAAGGTTAATTACCATGTTCAGAACAGCCCTCCACTGGGCCACATCAATCCAATCCATACCATTATATGCTATCTAAGATCCATATTAATATTGTTCACCCGCCTGTGTCTTTGTCTTCCTAGTGGTCTCTTTCCTTCTGGCTTTCCCACCAATCGTCTATTGGCACTCCTTCCCCATTTGTGCTGCATGCCATGCTCATCTCATCCTCCTTGACTTGATCATTCTAATTATACTTGGAGAAGAGTAAAAGTTATGAAGTTCCTCATTATGCAGTTTTCTCCAACCTCCCATCTCTTCATCTCTCCTCAGTCCAAATATTCTCAACACCTTCAGTCTATATGCGTCCTTTAATGTCAGAGACCAAGTTTCACATTCATACAGAACCACAGACAAAATTTCAGTTTTGCATATTCAAATTTCCACTGCCATGTGCGAACCTGCCTTATACATACTTCGAACATTCCAAGTACAAAATCTGATATCCATTTTCTTTCGCTTAGGTCGTTTATCCAAAGAAATCCACCCAGGTCTGAGGCTTCTCGTGATCTTTCATAACAAGCTAATTTTTCACTGTAAGGAGCTGTTAGCCCCATGCCCAACCCTCAAGCTTGAGGACCACCTCTTATCAGCTGATTGTGACTGCTTATTCAATATATTCGCAGCTACCCTCCATATCTGGAGGCTCTCTCCTCCATTCACAACCTGAGGACACACCATGCCATGGTGACATGGGACCCACCTAACATGTCATTGATTCCATCCAATATTCATAAAAGAGAAAATTATCTTTGATTGAATTCATGCATGTGATGTATTATATTTCTTGTATTTCACCATCTACACTTATCACAACAATGAATTTATAAATTCACTAGAAGACACACTGCGGCTTCTCAGACATCTTCACTGCCTCACAAATCATGGTCTGTAAACCACTGCCACTTGCATGATTTGTAATATGTCCTGTACCTCACCTCAAATGATAGTTATCTCTTATTTAGGTGCATTCAAAGAGTATGTGGTCTTGATTAGTACACTGTTCATTTATGTTTAGTCTTTATTAAATATGTATCCATATCTCTTGCTTCGGACATAATCCACAAAATGGGCATGGCAGTTTCCATATTCCTAGCTGAAGATGGCTTAGAATCTGAAATGTATTTGCAAATGAGTTTAGAGAGAAACATACATATCACTTGTGCCACTGAATTAGTTTCATGAAGATAATCTTTATGTTTTGCATTTTCACTTGGTCATATTATTATCAAAGGAAATACTTGATGATTTCACTCTTTCCAGGAATGCTACTGAAATAGCTTCATAGAATGTGGTGCTTTTGATTTGTCATGGTGTATGAATAACTATAGTATTAATATTATAGACAGCATTCCAAAAAGTAGCTGAAGTTTATTTTTAAATTTCAGTCACTTCCTCTCATTTATCTTGTAAGCATGAATATTTAAGAAAAAGAAAACATTCACATCATATGATGAGGTGCTGTATTTCAGTTCCGTCTGAATGAATTTGGGATGATGGAGATGGTAGATGATGAAGAATATGAGAAACTCCTGTCTTCCAAAAAGAGTGAGGAGGATGTTAAAGATGAACCCACTGAACTAGTAGGCATTCCAAAAGCAGAAAGTGATACAGGTAGAAAGAAAGATGAGAATAATGAAGGAACTGATAATCAATCAGGTGAGATAAAGATTCATACATACAAGTCAGCAACTTAGAACTACTTGACATTAAGAGCTGTACTGTTATGTTTGTTCAGATTCAGGCTATAAGAGATGGAGCACAAAGTCATATAAATCATACTATCAATTTGCTTTTCGCATAAAAAGATTGCCTGCAAAACAGTTCTACAAATATATACAACAGAGGTCTGGTCTGAAAAGTAGGGCACACATTTTTTGTGCAATGACTTGTAATTATGCCATTGTAGCATTACATAAGAATCAAGGTACACATTTGTAGTATTTTTCAGCATAACTGCCTTGTATATTAGGACCATGGTGATTGATAGTCACCACCCACAACAGAACACTACCAACAAAGATCATGCAGCATCAGAAGACAAAAAGAAAACAACCAGAAAGAAATCTAAAAAACAAAAAACAAGATGAGATCATCCAGCATATAAAATTGACAACACAGAATATACCTACTTTAAACACTGGTTGATGTAAGAGGTGAGCAGTGCAGCCGCCAGTGAACAGGTGCACCTGATGTTGGCCAAAAGGCTAGGACGTATTAGATAATATACTGGTATAGTATAGCTATATGGAATTTGTGGTGACAGAAATAAATATAATTGGAAATACCACACATCATGGTGCTAGAATACAGTATTTAAGTGTACTATTGAATAAAACACCTGATAAGAAGTAACTGTGTTACCTTACTTTTTGGACCTTCATTTTGTGTGCAGTAAAACTGAAACAGTTCAACACAGTGTTAATTGCATGGTTTTAGGTCACCTGCCAGCTATGCTAGTTGTGTTTAAGCAAATTGATAGTATGATCTGCCTGACTTTTTGATCACTGTGTATTAAAAAACAGTGTAGGGATAAACCCAAGCAAACAAGGGAAGATCAGCCTAATAAATTTGTATTGTACTCGAATTATTTTGCGCCGGCACAACTTGTTGGGAAGAGGAGTCCACTCTTCTGATTGCTGTATCATTCCGTTTGTGTGTCTGTGTACCTTCGTATTGTGAAGGAAGACATAAATATGCATGTTTTATATATCATCTCATGTCTGCCAAAAGTGCAGCCATAAGTCATTATCATGTGCCTCTCTGAACTCTTCCTCAAGAACACTCGATCAGTCCTTCCAGCACAAAACAGGAAAATAAAACATGGAGAATCAATTAATCATCACATTATAAATTTGTGTATGTTGAAGCTTACATTATTTGTGCCCTAGTCACAATTTCCTGCATTAGATGTACTTCCAAGTTTCATGAAACATTTCTTCATGCAATGTATAGTTGTTAGGAATGGAGGAACACATACAAAATTGATAATATTATATGAGGGCTACTTCGAAAATAACCTCCATTTATTTTAGGCAAGTAATGTAGGAGTGGGGGTGGGAGAGCTCGTGCATGCAAAGTAGCATCACATGACTCATTGCTTTGTAAACCACCATATAATTAATCAACTAGTGTTTGTTCTTGTCTCTATGTTATGTCTGTTATGTTTCCTTGGCAGAGAGTAAGAATGATGTCACAAAAAAGCCGGTTGGAACATCTGATGACATTTACTGCTGTGAGGGCTGTGGTTGTTATGGTCTAGCATCAGAGTTTGTGAGCTCTAGATTCTGCAGCCATACATGTGCTTCTTCATTTGCAAGTAAGAAGGCTGCCGAGAGCAAGAAAGAAAGAGATCTGTTGCAATTGAGACTCCGTCGACGCAAGAAAAGACTCCTTCAACTTATGCAACAGCAGTTACAGAACCAACAGCAAGTCTCACAGCAGCAGCAGGTCAGTGTAATGGCACAACACATGCATACAGAATGAGTGAAAACGGATAAAAACATTTACAGAGTAAAGAGTATTATGATTGGAGAATTGGCTGATTGTGAAGGAGAGATGAAGCCATGTCTGATTTCAATATATCCTGGCTTTTGTCTTCTGGTATATAACACCATGTAGTCCATTGAAAGCCAACCGACTTTTGAAGGCACATGTTGCTCTGAAACACTGGCTGATTTTCAGCAGACCACACAGTGTTATATCCCAGATGATAGAACTTTTCAAAATTAATTATATCCTTTGTAGGAAACTAACAGAATAAACATTTACACTGAATAAATGACCAAACCACACTAAATACAAAGGTTTTCATATACACACTACATGTTCTGTGTGTCATGGCAAAGTTGAGTGGTCTGTTCTGAAATGTTATTAAGTCTCATAGAACATATCTAGCATAATTTGTTTTACTTGTCTTTCAAACAGATTTGAAGTAAAATTTTCCAGTTCCAAGAGGTTTCTCATGACTCCAGGAATACCACTAAGGAAGTGGTGGTGCACACTGGTCTAAAAGCAGCAGTATTTTCCCATTCTTCTTTCCAAACATGTTAGGAACTGCATGAACTGTGTACATATTATCTGTGGACTGTTGTTTCTTCTGTATGAATTGTATGAATATGGCAAGGACTTTGCATGCTTGAAGCATTTTGGCTTCTCATACTTTCCAATTACTAGCAGTGGCATCTTCTCAGATCCATCCACAACTTCTGTCTTTACTCTTGCCTCCAAGGCAGCTTTCTTATTTGGAAGAATGTGTTTTGTTCAGTAGTAGGCTGAAAAGCAGTCAACACTCAAATGCATTAAATATATTCTTTTGATGGTGTTCACTCAGAACACCATCTTCCAGGCACCTACATCCTCTTCAGTAGCTAGACCCTGCATATTTTCTGAATTGAGCGAGCCACCCATTCAAAGGTGTGAATGCATTGTTTAGTTTTTTTGGCCATTTCTTTAGTCTCAACATTGGATTTTGAATTGTTGTTATAATGCCTGCTTTTGCCTGAACCATTCTAGGAGCACTGATCTGCTCTTTTTGAATTTAGAAGTTCTTGACTGGTTTCTACCTGGCTCAGTAGTTACACGTTGCTGAATTATGTTTTTCTTCTGAGAGATTCTGATGATGCTAGCATCAGAAACTCAGAATTGCTGAGTTTCTAGCATACCGGACGATGAAAAAGTCCGGAAACCCAGTAATTCTCTATGTTTTTTCTTGTTCACCATAAAATTTTTTTGTGTCAACACTGGTATGCTGAGTTATTCTTTCTTAATGATCTCCAGTTTCTCAGAAATTGAGTTTATGTTTGTGTTTTTAGCCATGCATACACCTATATATAAGACATAAGTAACCTAGCTTTCATGCAACTTCAGCACACAAGAACCACACTGCCAGCTAGACAGATGGAGAAGGTCAGAAGGCCATCACTAATTCTGCTGACTTTCTACACTTACTGAACACTGCTCAGAATTTCATTTATGTGAACCTCTATTTTGTTTCTTATTAATTTCTTTATATATGTAATATAATTTAAAGAAACTTATTATTAAATGGGTAAGATGTTTGATACATGTCTTTAACATTGCTCTGGGGTACAGAGTAGCATAGGTTGTTGAAGCGCTTTGCTACAAGCTAGAAGGCTGTGGGTTCAAGTCCATTTCTTCAATTTACCTAATCCTTCCAGCTGTACTATGGCCCTGGGATCAACTCAGCCTCTAACAGAAATGAGTATCAGGAATCTTCCTGGGAGGTAAAGGGTGGCTGGCACATAAGGCTGACAACCTTACTGCCACCTGTGAGCCAATTGTCTAGAGAAAATGAGGCAGCCTCTACATCTCACAACTCTGTGGGCCTTCACGGGCTATTTCAGGGATAGCTCTACCTTTAATATTGCTCTTCGTAGGCAGAATGTCATTATGTGCAGGAAACGGGATTTAAATACATGATTCTTATGGTATTACTTTTGAGTTAATTTTAATTTTTTAGGCAGAAAACCATTTTAAATTGGATATTCATGAGTGGAATCCATTGTATGTGATGTAATGAGCAGGCTGGTCTAGCAGTATCACTCTAGAATTGTATTTTGGGGTGCTTGGTTCAATTCTCAGACAGGACACTAGCTATCATGCCTGATGTTCTTTGTGGCTTTCCTCAGTCTTTCCAGGCAAACACCAGAGTAGTACCTGAATTAGTCCATGACCACTTCCTTCCAAATCCTTTTCAGTTCATTTATCATCCATTCATTTGATGCTGTATATTCTGGATACTGAAAGCATTGTAGAATACACATACACCACATAGAGACATGTTCTAATTACTGGAACTTTATGTATTCAACAGCCCCAGGGGGATAATGGGAAGATTCGAACCTCAGCTGTACTGTCTGCATCTTCTGTAACATCTTCATCTGTTCCTGCTTCCACAAAGACACCAACCCTTAGCGAAGAAGAAAATATGTCCAATGATGGGACCCAAGATGCAAGCAAGGTATGACATTTCACTGACCAAGTGCAGACAAGGAGACAGAAATCCTCATACTCTGGTGGCATGGAATGGAATAGTACAGTTTTCAGAAGAAAATACTCATTTTCTATAGTTTTATAGTCTAGGTCCTTTTTTTTTTTTTTTTTAATTTTTTGTGTGCTGCAAACTGTTATTATATATTCGTAACTTATTACATTTTTCAATATTTGGCCAAAATGTTACTTTCACTGCTGATCTTTCTTTGCTCATATTTCTGGTATAGCAAACCTCTTTTTTGAAGGTAATATAATTACAAAGTAAACCACATTCATCTGTACTGAAAGTATCATAAGGTTCATATTCTTAAATAGATGTATTAATATATTTAATCCATTTCTCTTACTGAATTGTTTGATTTCATTCATAGAATGGAAAATATCAACATTGAGCCTATGGGCAATCACAACAGGCTGTTCTTACTGCAAGTTACAATTAATTGGTACATTTGCAGCTGTGTTTACTGAATCATTGAAGCAGTTTACTTTCTGCATCTTCAGATTTTCCAGTTCTTTCCTTCTTATCTAGTTGGCATATCACTGAAGCTTGACTACAGAACTTATTTCTGTGCCACAATTCCATTCAGCACTGGGGCTGTAATGTCTGACTCCTCTGAAGTCTGAATATGCATTGTGTTAAGATTTGGTTCAGGTCTTGTAATTAAGTTTTTTTTCCAAAGTCAAATCTTTTAAGTTTATTCCTCATACAGGGGTATTCTGTAATTTCATGGGTGTCTTATTTTGAGCTTACAGTGAACTCTTCCATTACAGTAAACACACATTAAATTAACATGCAACTGTTCACTGTTAGTGGACACTGACAAGAAGAAAGGACTGTATAATAAATGAATAAATAATCAGTATCAAGGTTTCGCTGTTCATTATTATTTCACACAGTAGAAGAAAATTATATATATATATATATATATAAATTGTTTAATGTATGCTTCAGAGTCATTAGTAGAGCACTGTATTAAAAGAATAAGTTAAATCTGATTTCATTGCAATCTAAACTGAATCAGGACTGCATTTTATGATCCAAAGCTCTCATGGCAACTGTATGCAATGATCTTCTCAAGCAATGAGTCACGTAAAGATGAACTTTGTTTCCACTATTTAAAAGACTGTCTGTGTCTTCATCATCAGGATTGATGTGATGAGTGACCTGTACATGTTATTTGCAATTACAGAACAAGAAAATGTTTTAGGTGGGTACTTCATATGCAAGAGACTTTAATACACATCTTATAAGCATATTGGTTGGAGTTAAATGTCAACATTATGTGGGAAAACTTATCTAGGACTTGTTGTATTTTGTTATGGTAAATTTTTCTTTCAAACAAATATTGCATAATTACGGTCTTAAAATGAATTACTGCTTGTCATAATCTTCTACGGTGATGATAGATTCATAATTTTTCCCCTGCAGCGTACAGTGCTTCATATTGTATCTATTTGCTGAAAAATGAATAATGTTTGGCCCCCCAAATTAAATTAATGACTGAACACTTTGTGAATCAGTCTTAGTAGAAGATGGCACTCATGCTTTCATACACAGCACTAAAGGGCCTAGGCATTACCATGCTCTTGAAGGGGCTGTAACCCTATTCCTACTGCTAAAGGACCACAAATTTTAATAATTAATATTTATATACAGAGTTTATGAGATATTGGTTCTTGGGTATTACCTTATATTGTCAGGAAAATACAGTTTATGGTAAGAGCATGTTTGTCCTCTTCCAGTAAATTCTGGATCTTGGTGATGTTTAATATACCGAGCATGCATGGAGGACATCCTGCCAGAACTCCTTAATGTCTGACTTTACCAGTACCAATATGGTATCTGTAAATGGAGGTTGGAGCAATGATATCAGTATTGATATTTAATGAAGCGCTCCGACATACTTTACAGTGATGTTTCTATCTACCACCAAACTAAGCTCACATGCTTAGCGTCAGTCATTCATTACTCATTGCTGTCAAACTGAAACTGATTGGTTGGTTGATTTCCAATGGCTGCATTTGGGATCATTTAACCCATTTTGCTTCTTGCTTCCCAGTAGAGAGCACTCAAGTTCTTTCTTTGTTGCATCTTGAAGAAGTTTCAGTTTTTCTTTTGGGAAGCTTTGCCAGGTTTGTTGCTCATTTTGCACTACCCAGGGGACACGTATGACTTAAAGAATGTCACAGACATTGTTCTCCATCAAACTGAAACTTTAAGTGTGGATTTTTCATGGTTGTTATGTTATTTTACCTTTTACAAAATAAATATCTTAATAAAAGTTCCATATTTTCTTAAGATGTTTCTGAGAAAATAGGGTGTGTAAGTGTGATGGATCCATCTGGCTTAACATGAAGCCCAGTGATGAACTCTTTTAAACACAATAATGAATCTTCAGGTTCCATAAAGGCAGAGAATTTCTTGACAAGCTAAGTAATTATAAACTTCTCAGGAAAGTCTCTGGTCCAAGGAGTTTGTTATAGGCAAAATTTTAGGACTGTGCAGTAATTTGCATTAGCGCCATTCCCATCACACACATCTGCACAGTCATCATAATGGTATTATTTACGGCAATAAATTAAAAAGTATGTACTTGCAGTAGGCTCTGATAGGATGATGTTCATGTCATGTTTCATGAAAGTTTATCAAGTGGTTAGAAGGATGGACATGCTCACATAACGATACTGTATGTCTGTCTTTCATTAAAAATTACAAACAAGACAGTGAGACATATCTCTGAGGTTAAGTCTTAAAACTTCAATTTATAAGTTTCTCTAGCCTGTCTGTACAGAAGTCCTTCAAAATAAACAACAGTGTGGCAATAAGTTATGATTTTGAAGTGGACAGATGCTAATTCTGTATTTCACAGGAGTGAAATATTTTTAACTGTGTGGCCAGTCTGTACAGTATTATCGATACATCAGTAGTAACCACAAGCAGTAGACTAACATTATATGACTGATCAATAGGGACCAGATTTTTATCCCCTAATAATCCCTTGTTGGGAGCCGGGATAGTGTATTCAGTATAGCGACAGGCTATGGGCTGGACAACCAGGGGGTTGGAGTTCAAGCCCTGGTAGGGTCCAGAGGTCCGCCCAACCTCCTATCCAATGGATACCAGGGGCTCTTTCCCCAGGGATAAAGCAGCCGGGGCGTGAAGCTGACCACTCACCTGCAACTAGTGCCGAGGTCAAGAAAATGTGGATCTATACATCCACTCCCCCATATGCCTATATGGCGTAGTGCTTAATTTCTTAAGCATAGGGACAACTTTTTTTTATAATCCCTTGCTGCCATTCAGTCCAGAGCCTTTTGTCTTCTCATCTGATGTCTGAAAACATAAAAAGTTTAGAATATACAAAACTATAATTTTGCCTGTGGGTCTGTATAGGTGTGAAACTTGGTCTCTGACATTAAGGGAGGAACATGGACTGAGGGTGTTTGAGAACAGGGTGCTGAGGAGAATATTTGGACCCAAGAGAGATGACGTGACAGGAGGTTGGAGAAAAGTGCATAATGAGGAGCTTCATAACTTATACTCCTCTCCGGGTATAATTAGAATAATGAAGTCAAGGAGGATGAGATGGGCAGAGCATGTAGCACAAATAGGGAGAAGAGGAATGCATATAGGATATTGGTGGGAAGGCCAGAAGGAAAAAGGACCACTAGGAAGACCAAGGTATAAGTGGGTGGACACTATTAAAATATATCTTAGAGAGATAAAATGGGATGCTATGGATTGGATTGATGTGGCTTGGGATAGGGACCAATGGAGTGTTCTTGTAAACATAGTAATGAACCTTCAGGTTCTTGTGTAGCTGCACAGTTGGTAGCTTCTCAAGAATGGCTCAGCTCCATGAGTGAGTGAGTGAATATTCCCTTAAATATATACGCATTTATGCATGGAAAACTTCCAAAATATGCACATAAAAAGTTCATACCAAATATTAAAATCAATTTTACATTATTCTAAGACAAACAAATCAGTATTTAAGTTAATTTCATGTAGTCACTGAATGGTTCACTTGCAATGAAAAGGTGTACTTAAATACAAATTATGCAACAAAGCCAGCATTTTTTCATTACAAGTTAAAACCAATGGTACTCACATTTAGCTCTCCAAGCTTTCATCTTCTCTTCTGTTGCAGTTCACATTTACTAAATGTTTTTCAAGTGGGATTTGTGGTGGACAAAGTGGTGCTGGGGTAGGTTTTCTCCGAGTACTTCGGTTTCCCCCGCCAATCTTCATTCCACCAAATTTTCCATCATCATAATCACCCAGGGCAGGTACAATAGGCCAATCAGTGGCCACTGTGCTGAGTAGACCCAACTGGAGCCCAGCCCCCACTATGCGAATTTAATTTTAAAAAATGTTTTAGATTTTCCATAGTTAGTTGCCACATATTGTCTCATATGATGTCCTTATAACATGAAAAACTTTCTACCTCACAGGAATTTAAGGGCGCATGTACAAAAGCCACTGTTTGCTGTATTATTAGTGATTTTTTTACTTGGCAGTTCAGTACGTTTACCAGCCATAATTTCTTCAATTTTACAAATTTGTTCATATCCTTGAATTTTTGAAAGAATGCTGTGTTGTTTTTCTTTACTACTTCACCAACTCTTTCAGGAACTGAACTCAAATTGGGAACAGTGGTTTTGAATACACTTAACAACTGATACAAAGTAGTATTGTTATTGCTTACCTCCAGTGAGGAAGTGGCGGATGGAAGATAGGAGAAGTGAGCAGTTATATAAAAAAGATTAGTTTCTAGTTCTGTGTTTTTTAGTACTTCTTGTGCAATTTGAATTGATGCTGCACTTTTGGGATCAAATGTATTCATGACAGTCCTAACTGTTTCTCAGTGTTCGGTATAATAACTCACTGCACAGAGCTACGTGCCCAATTGTGTTAAAATTGGTTCTGGAGGAAGTGGAACATTCGGTACTACTGCTCTAAAGGCTTCTTATCTATATGGTGCTTTAATAAATACCTTCTTCACAGAAGACACCAACTTGTTAACAAGTGGAAAATTTGCATGATTGTTTCTGCAACATGGTGCAACCCATGGGCAAGGCAAGTCACATTATATTCGGCAATATAACTTTAAGAGCAGTGCAGGCTTTGATTGTATATCTTTTGGCATCAGTCACAAAGAGCAATACAGCTCATACTGAATGCCATTCGACCATAGTACATTCATGGAATCGATAAAAATTTGGAAAATGCAGAGCTATTTGTGGTTTCAAATTACTCTACCACAAGAAGATATCGGGTAGATTGTTCATTCTTATTAAGGGATTCAACCATAATATTTGCAATAAATCGTCCCTCACAGTCTTGTGTTTCATCAGTTGAAACTTACACAAAATTATCTTGAATCTTATCTTTAATATTTTCAATTGTAATATAGTAACACTTCTTCATATAATTTTTGGTCATAGTAGATCATCCGGCATTTTGCACTGTGTGTACTTCTCTATGAAGTTTCTCAGAGTAGGATTGGTTACTTTCCACAATGGAATATATGCCGCTAAAAAGGCCTCATGCAAGTAAAAGAACTATAGAAAACTATTATTAGAAAATTCATTAAGCATTTTTTGAACAGGAGCACTTTTTGTGGATTTAATTTTAATATACTCTTTGTGTCAATTGGTGTTCATACTGAAGCATTTGAAAGCGTTTTTCACATACCTGGCAGTAAAGAATTTTGTTATCTGTACTTATCATCTCTCCTCCAAACTCCCGCTGATACAGCTGTTATTTAGTTTTCTTACTTTCACTTTGACATGACTACAAAAAGCTAAACAAACTTAACCACAGACAAGTCACGACTAATATGAATAACCCCCAGCTCCAAATGAAGAAGTGTAGCAAACCTGATGGAAATTTCAGAAGTAAAGAAATGAAATCCATAATCAGTTGAATAGTATTATGTCGTTAGCAGCTACATGTGACTACGCTTCCAGCTGATCCCTTCACAGCCAGTTTGATGGTATGCAGATGAAGCAAGTTAGGAGTAGAGGAGGGACTGGGGAAGTCCCATTTTGGGGAGTCCCATGCTGGGGACTGCATCAGAAACATGAATCCAGAATCAACTTGTTATTTGTATGACAGAATGTTGCGAGTTGAATATGCAGCATATCCTAATATGGAAAAGAAAAATTGTATACACGTGACGATGATTGACAATTTCAACATAAAATTAAAAATATATATAATGATAAACATTTTAAAAGAAAATATGCAGCATAAATAGAGATCTTCAAGAATATTATGTTTATTCATAAAAGAGGCAAAATGTGCATTTATATGCACCAAAAAACCTTGTCTGAAATTCAAGAAATGCAGTAATTCATACATATATCTAAATGAGCATACTTTTTGGTTGCAAGAAAGAAATATGAATTTTCATTGAAATCCAGTCCCTACTGATCAGTGAATCACAGTGATAGATCAAATATTTTCATTGATGTCGTCTTTTTTGTAGCCTCGATTACCATGGCAGACTGGCAAGAGTGGTTTCTCATGGGCCAAGTACTTGGAACATTGCAAAGCCAGAGCAGCTCCTATAAAATTGTTCAAAGATCCTTTTCCATATTCAAAAAATGGCTTCAAAGTTGGAATGAAAATGGAAGGGATTGACCCCGAGCACCCATCCTATTACTGTGTTCTTACAGTGGCTGATGTTCAAGGTGAGTTGTGCATAAATATTAACTATAACTCCTTGGAGCAGAGTCTTTCTTGAAATGCTAATAGTTGCTCACCTAGTAAAGAAATATCCGGTATTTTATAGAACCCAAGGTACATTACCATGTTCACAAAAGCATGCCACTGGGCTCGATATTGAGCCAGATGAATCCAGCCAGACCCTCCATTATTATTTGTCCTTCCATTTATGCCTAGATCTTGCAAGTGGTCTGTTTTGTTAATATTTCTGTGCTAGAACTTTGTATGCATTTCTCATCTCTCCCATGCATATTACATGCCCTTCTTCTTCATCATTAATTTGATCACCCTAGTAATATTTGGCAAGGAGTACAAATTATGAATCCCTTCAACCAAGTTCCAGGTTGGTAACTCTCCTTAAACCTATTTATGTCTCTGTATAGGCATCTGATAATCTTATTCTGTTTATTTGAAGCTCATTAATTTTGGCTTTCACATACCTCCTCCTATTCTTCTTGAAATATCCCTTATCCCATCTGGCCTTCTGTACTTCTGCTAACTATAACTTATACTCTTGTATATTTCTCTTGTTACCGTTTCCATTGAGACTTATCTATACTCTTGACATCCTCTGTTAAAGTGTCACTACAATTTGTGGTTGCTTATGTCATTCCAAACAATCCATCCAAGTATGAGGCCCTGTGTAAGATTGTGTAACATTCCTGTCTCCAAAAGTATATAAGGTATGCCATCTACACAACAATATTCTGTATTTAAAACAAAGAATACACTACTGTATCAACATTTGCTTTTATCAAGTTTTTATAGATGCAGCATGTTTTGACCCTTACACTGGGTCATCATCAGGCATACAGTGCTCCAGTTTGAGCTGATGAATTGCAATTAATTATCATCTAATTCTTCAAATTGGGATCCTTATTGTGTCTTGAAATTATTTAAAATGCATAGATCCATATATTAATTTTGATCAAAATTTTTTAAACTGAAAATCCTTAGATAATAAAAGTAAAGGTATCCTGTAACAGGCTGTGGAGGCTCATAGGGTTGTGAGTTGTTGAGGTTCCCACATTTTCTAGACAGTCGGCTCCTAGATGGCGGCAAGGTTGTCAGCCTTACGTGCCAGCTGCCCTTTACTCCCAAGAATATTTCTGATACTCATTTCTGTCAGAGGCTGAGTCGACCCCAGGGCCATAGTGTGGCTGGAAGGATTAGGTCAATTGAAAAAAATTCAATGAACTCATCGGGACTTGAACCCACGTTAAAATTAAAGATATAAAGATTGAAATTAGAAACTAAAGATTAAGACATGGAAGTTAAAATTCTTTTTTTTATGGTAAGACTCTACAGCTGCCAAATTTTATTATCTAAGGATTTTTGGTTTTAAAAATTTTGACCAAAACTTAATATATGAATTTATGTATTTTAAATCATTTCAAGACACAGTAAGGATCCTTATTTGAAGAATTAGATGATAATTACTTGCCATTCATCAGTTCAAACTGGAGCACTATATGCCTGATGACCCGGTGTAAGGGTCGAAATATGTTGCATCTGTAAAAACGTAGTAAAAGCAAATGTTGATACAGTATTGTCTTTTTTGTTTTAAATACGGATTATTGTTATGTAAATGACATACCCTATATACTTTTGTATATCTTATTTATGACACACCACAGGATGCACACTCTTAACTCTTTGACTGGCGCGGGCGTGTTTTAACGCCCGGACGATGCCAGCCGTTCCCTGGCGTTGGCGTGTTTTAACGTTTTGACAATCTCGTCCCTTCTTTGCTCTCTTGGCACTCATCAACCAAAGACATATATATGATAGTTTTTGTGCATGTTTGTAGAGAACCCTTGTAAACTTTGTGGGGGTCTATATTACTGTCAGAACCCTCTGAGAAGGTAAAGGTCAGAAAATATTTCACATTCATTCAGTTTCACCATAGCTTCTTGCAACAAGTGTCTTCGTGTTCCTACAGACCAGCTGGAAAATGTTGTGAACGAGATTTTTTCTGATGATGATAGTGGCGATGAAATAATGATTCCTGAATTGGATGACGTTGATAGTGACAATAATACAGTGATAGACAATGATCCACAAGACAGTAATCATGAACATTTACCTACCACGAGTGCGGTGCCTGACACGCCCCTCTCATGAACGTACGGAGACATTGTACCCCCAATATTTCCATTTGCTAATAGTTTCGGGATCAAAATTGATATAACACATAAAATACATCCCTTTTCATGGATTAAAATTTTTTCTGGATGACGACTTGGTAAATCACATCACAACTGAAACCAATCACTATGCTCACCAGCACTTCAACACACATGAGTTACCTCATCACTCTCGAAAACACAATTACAATTATGTCACATCAGATGAAATGTGGACATACTTAAGAATTGTGTTCATGACAGGAATCGACAAACGCCCTGAAATTGAAGAATATTTGTCCACTAGGCCCCTATTTCACACCCATGGTTTGGACAAAACATGTCTTTGCGGTTGAATAGTTTCATTCTATTCAAAAAGAACACAACAAACGAAAAATACAAGAAGAGAAATTACAGATTCAAAGATTTTATATTGGACTGTGTAGAAAAATGACTGAACCAAACAAACAGTGTGGAGAGGGAGAAAAGTCAAGGAATGAAGTGGATGACGAATCTATTGGGTCAGACTAGAGTGCAGTCACGCCTCCGCCCTCGACCTTGAAAAGACCACCAGTGAAAGAGCCAGCAAATCGTCTAGAGGGTGGCTTGAAAATTCACAAAATGGTCCATGTTCCTAACAGTAACAATAAGAAGAATGGTGCCCTGAGAAAGTGTCGCGTGAGTGCTAATCACAAGGTTAGAAAAGAAACAAGTATCATGTGTGCAGGCTGTGGTGTGGCTCTCTGCAAACTTTCATGTTTCAATGTTTATCACACGAAGAAAAACAAATAAAGAGGTGTGGAAAAGCATTTATTGCATAAAATATTGTATTTTAATTAGTTCCTAAAAATTTCGTTTTTAAAAACCAATTTTTGTTGAAGTTGTTTAGGAAAAAGTAACTACATGCATTTTAGCGACATAAGGTTTAAAGGGCCTGCCAGGACAGGGGTGAGATTTAAATACCCTCCGTGCCAGTCAAAGAGTTACCCCCATGCCGGAAGATCACCCCTTGTCATCTTGTATTCCTTATTCAGTATATTCACAGTTGCCCTCATCTGTACATATAATAACAGACAACAGCAAAGAAACTAGTGGATAAATTTGATAGTTGCCCTCTTTTGACAGGTTATAGGATAAGGCTTCATTTTGACGGTTATTCTGACAACTATGACTTCTGGGTGAATGCGGACTCAATGGACATATTTCCGGCTGGATGGTGTGAGAAAAATAATCATCGTCTCCATCCCCCACGAGGCTACACACTTACCACTTTCAACTGGAGTAGCTACTTGAAGCATTGTCGAGCTCAGGCTGCCCCACGGAATCTGTTTGCCAATAAGACTGGCAGTGTAAGCGATAGATTTTTAATTATAATTGCATCCTACTTAAAGCAGGCATATATTCATATATCCTGTGCATGGAAGGGGACAAATCATGATTACCAGTACCATCAATATATGTTGTTTTAAGTGTACATAACCTCAAACAGTGCCATTAATTGTATTAATCTGGGCAAACTACTGTCTCACCTCTTAATATTGATTTCATATAACTGTATTATCAATGCTAAGCTATGCTGAAAGTTAACACTGGATATCAGGGCCCAAACGCAGGCCTAGTTTGTTACTTTTAGTTTGTAAAGCATATATCAACTTAAGCTTCATAATTTCCATTCAGTATATCATGTTCTTTTTAAATGTTTATAAGAGTTTATAATGATGAGAGTGAAACGTGTCCTGTGAAGTTCGAAGTCAAATACAGCCTCTTCACCCATTAAATTTCATATTTAAGTTTTAGAGTTAAATATATGTCATCATGAAAGCACAAAGGACAGATCATATACATTACTGCTCTGAGAAGTTCCCTTCATTTAGGCACATTTCATTACAGTGCAGAGGTGATCATTAGTCTTACTATGTCTACCATAAACACATTACAACAGTTATGGAACTACTCAGTTCAGCTCATGCAACATCATTGTTCCATAAGAGTGTAATGTAGGGACCACTGATATAGATGAAACACCCCTATTTATGATACAGTAAGTGTGCATTAAAATACAACATTATGGCTGCGCCATAGCTCAAGCAGTTAGTTGCTGGCTTCCCACTGCTGCAGGGTGGGTTTTCTCCGAGTACTTCAGTTTCCCCTGCCAATCTTCATTCCACTAAATTCTCCATCAGCATAATCACCTGGGGCAGGCTACAATAGGCCAGTCAGTGGTCGCCATGTCGAGTGGACCCACTTGGACTCCACCCCCCACTATGTGAACTTAAGAAAAAATTGAAAAAATTTTAAAAAATACAAAAATTATGTCCTAGTGATTAGAATCATACCTAACGATGTAGACAGATATAACCTCCAAAATCTTTTTATTTAGATAATGGATAATGTCTGAAGAAAATATTCTAAGGACAATGCTGTTATCTTTCTTGTTCTGTGCATTCCGCAGTCAATCTGTCCAAATGGTTTCCGTCTGGGAATGAAGCTGGAGGCTGTGGACCGGAAGAACTCTTCACTGGTGTGTGTAGCAACAGTAGCAGAACTGATGGATAACAGAATTCTAGTTCATTTTGACAGCTGGGATGATATATATGACTACTGGGCTGATCCAATGTCACCATACATACATCCAGTGGGCTGGTGTGAGGAACATGGACATACACTTACACCACCAAATAGTGAGTGTCGTCATCATCCATCCCACTATCAAAGGATGCATTAGAAAACAGAATCTTTCCATCTGTTGGGACAATATACTTCTGTGGTTTCCACAGTTCTGTTCTTTATGGACATACTTGTTAATGAGTTTTATATAATTGTGTATGTGTTCTTACAGCCATGAATATAAAATTGCCTCTTTTCCACACCTCAAATTTATCTTTATATTGTAGATTACAGCAAAGGTGGAAGTAGCAGATCATTTTCATGGGAAACCTACCTCAAAGAGACCAAGTCTGTAGCTGCTCCAGCACGAGCATTTAAGCAACATCCACTCAGTGGTTTTCGTCGAGGCATGAAGCTAGAGTGTGTAGACAAGCGAGTACCCATGCTAATTCGAGTGGCAACAGTGGATGATGTTGGAGAACATCAGATCAGGATAAAGTTTGATGGCTGGCCAGACCAATACAGCTACTGGATAGATGATGATAGTGCTGATATTCATCCTATGGGCTGGTGTCAGAAGACAGGACATCCTCTTGAACCACCACTAAGTAAGGCTAATTTGTATCAAACTGACAGACAGTAGAACCATTTGTGCTTTAATGTATTTTGATTATTTTTTCAAGTCAGAAAATAAATTAATCTAGATATACCTACCCAACCACTTGGCACTACAGCCCTGGGTGAGCCTTGGCCTCCTCTACAACCAGTCTCCACAACCAGTGCATGCTGCCACAGGAATGGACCCACGCATGATGACCTGAGGCTGGTTTTTAGGTTTCTGAACAAAATTCCTTTTGCAGGATGAGATTGACAGCCTCATACTCAACCCCCAACCTGGAGGACCAGGGTATCTGCATTCAAGTTCTAAGGTCTCTGATTTTTTTCTCACACAATAATCATACAAAAAATTTGAAACTTCTGTCAATTTTCAACGTAATCTCCCTGCAGCCGTAGACATTTTTCACAACGTCGATGCCATGATTCCATGGCTGCTGCAAACGCTTCTGTAGGAGTCTGTTTTGACCACTGGAAAATTGCTGATGCAATAGCAGCACGACTGGTGAATGTGCGACCATGGAGAGTGTCTTTCATTATTGGGAAAAGCCAAAAATCACTAGGAGCCAGGTAAGGTGAGTAGGGAGCATGAGAAACCACTTCAAGGTTGTTTTCATGAAGAAACTGCTGCGTCGCGTACAGCCGATGCGCTGGTGCATTGTCCTGGTGAAAGAGCACACGTGCAGCCTTTTCCGGCCGTTTTTCTCGCAGTGCTGGAAGGAGCTTGTTTTTCAAAACATCTTGGTAGGATGCACCTGTCACTGTAGTGCCCTTTGGAACGCAATGAGTAAGGATTACACCATCGGTGTCCCAAAACATGGCCACCATCATTTTTTCAGCACTGGCGCTTACCCAAAATTTTTTTGGTGGCGGTGAATCTGTCTCAATCCATGTCTCAATTGATGAAAAGAAAGTCCCATTCATGCCTTCATCATGTGTCAACATTGCCTGGCAAATTGCCATGCGCACAGCCTTGCGGTCGTCCGCCAGCAATCATGGCACCCACGTGGAGGATTGTGTGCACAGATCCCATGGAAATGCCAACTTTGGAGGCGATGTTTTCCACACTCAATCGGTGATCCTCCAAAACAACTTTCTCAACTCGTTCGACCATGTTGTCAGACCAGCTGGTGCGAGGCCAAGATTGTTTTGGTTCGTTGTCACACGATGTTTGGCCTTCTTTGAACTGTCGCACCCATGAACGCACATTTGTCACATTCATGACACCATCACCACATGTCTCACTGAACTGGCGATGAATTTTAATGGGTGTCGCAGCATGCAAGTGGAGAAAACGAATGATTACTCGCTGTTCTTGTAACAAAAACGTCGCCATTTTAGGTATCAAAAACACTCCTCATCTCGCCACCACCACTAGAGTTCTGTGTGCCGTACAGTGCTGCCATCTCTGTCACATATTCACAAAGAGTGCACACGTATTTTAAACTAAACCGCATGTGTCTCTCTGCTCCCAGTCCTGAGAAAAAAATCAGAGACCTTAGAACTTGAACGCCCCTCGTAGTCTGGACTCTACCCTTTTACCTTTCCGGCATCGGTGACCCTACCAGTAGTTAAACTACCGCCAGCATAGCTCTCCAGGTTACAGTCATGCAAGCCCCACCACCACAACATGGTGGAGACACCTTTGGGGGGAATCTAGATATAAGTGTACATAAGAACCTTAAGAACATGTCACAAAATCAAAATCAGTACTTCAGTAACAAAATGACAATGAATTATTTAAAAACATGTTAGATTAAATGCAGCATAACCCCCATTTAATATTCCCCGATTTAAGGTTGTCCCTCATTCAGCTTTCAAATTCATTGATCCCAAGTCAATAATCTCGGTGTTAAATTTCCTCCATTTAGAGCAGGGATAGGTCAGTCGTTATAGTGATGGGCTATGGGCTGGACAGCCGAGGTTTGATTTCCAGAGGGGGCAAGACTTTTCTTTTCTCCAAAGCATCCAAACTGGCTCTGGTGCCCACCTAGCCTCCTGTCCAATGGGTAGTGGGGGCTCTCTCCCTGGTGTATGCAGCTTTCTCTTTTAAATTCTTCCTCAGTTAGTGTTCAAATCCACTACTCCCCAAAGAAACCTTAAACTGGGGTTTCTCTATGTCTGGTATCAACCACAAATAAAAATAAGTTTGATTCTCAATCAAATTAAAAGAATAAATCATTTCAAATGCTCATCATCTTGTCTGGTTTCAAAGGCACCAGGGATTACAGTAAATAAGGTAATTTTATTTTTCAATTTGTTTTGTGTGAAAGATGTCTCTACAGTATGTGACTGAACTTACATGCATTTAAAAATGAATTTCCAGTGAAAGTATGCAGACCTAAGACTCTGTATTGTGTATAATTGCACTATTGAAATAACACTCAAGAAGTTCAGTATTTTAATATAGCTGTATGATGGTCTCCTCTCTGTCCACAGCCCCAGAAGAACTGGGGGAAACACCTGAATGTCCAACACCTGGTTGTCATGGGCTTGGACATGTGAAAGGTGCCAAATATGTGAGTCATCATACTGCTGTCAGTTGTCCGTATTCTCCTCAGAACCTCAACAAGGAGGGTCTTATTCCAGATAGGATACTTAGCAAAACAGACCAAGGTGAAAGCAAGGAAGACACGATATCTAGAGAAAGGAGGTGAGTTTGTGCTATTCCTGTACAGGTTACCTTTCTTCTGCATAAGCCAGAATTGCAGAACCAGAGAATACATCCATTGCTAGCCGATGGCTCTGTAAACACATTTTCACGGCAACTAAAGCAAGTGAATGCTGCAACACATACACATTCAGCAATAGAGGAACTGTTGGAGGCAGTGTTCGCTGTTGGGTCCCTGCTTAAGCTATATACTGGGGACCAGACCTAATGGTCTTGGGCCCCATATGGGGCTTGACACCTAGACTGACCACCGTCATAAATGAATGAACTGAATTCTTGTCAACTGTTGAGGGAATTTTCTTTCATTTAGTTTATTATCCAGTTAATTCCATTAAGAAACATCGTTTCCTTTGTAGTAAACCTGCTGAGGGTAAGAACCCTGTTGGTCGACCACCTAAATGGCGACGTCTTGAGTTGACTGAAGACTCAAAGGCTGCATCTCAAGATCCTGATTGGAAGCTATATGATGAAGACAGCAGTGAAAGGCGGAGAAAGAAAAGGTAATAAGTTCACTGTATATATGCAGAGAATATATAGGAATTATAACAATGCAATATGGAAGAGAGAAAGAGAAGTAAAGTCCTTGCATTGGATGACTTTTGAGAAGTTCTGAGGGAAGAACAAGAAGGGATATATAAGAGTTGTTTGGATGAAACTGATTCACATGTTAAGGTAAAAACATCAAGGCTGCAGTGATGTAGTACTTACAATAGCAGCCCAGGGAATTCTTTTAACAGCCTCTGCTCCTTCCCTCAGAGCATTCTCTGAAGAGGATTCATTCGAACAGACCTTGTAATTAGAAATGGAACTTTAGAGAAGAAACTGGAATCCACAGTCTAGCAACAGAATTAAAAGGAAAGAGAGCTGTGGCACATGACTCAGAACAAGGTGGTTGGTAGAAATGTTATGATGTCTGTTGTTGCAGAAGACTCCTTTCTCAAGAGGAACAAGGGGTAACAACTGCAGCAAAGCCCCCCGTTGGTGTCGCTTCCGTACATCCCAGTGTCGACACAGATCCCACATGTCAAGAGATGCGACAGTCAGTAATGAATCCGGGGTATGAGGTGAAGCCTGACCACCTCAGTCCAAATATATGGGCCAAACATTCACGCTACCTAAACCAGTATGTTCAAGCAGTGAAAAATGGCAATCCAAATATGTGGTCAGTAGAGCAGGTGGCTCAATTTGTATGGTCTATTCCAGATTGCTGTCATGTAGCCCAGAATTTCAAGGAACAGGTGAGTGATTCCTATCACTTCAGTTGTTCAGTTGTTTACTTATTTTAACAATAAAATTTCAGTATAGTGAAACAGAATTTTTGGCTCTGCTATGATATACCACTGTCAGTACCAACATTTACCAGTGGAGTCTGATTTATCAGCCTTCAGTCCTGGTGACTATCAGGCTTTCTGTCCTGTGGGATGTGATTCCATGTAGTAGTAAATAGGTGCCAACATTTCAGAGGAACCTGATGATTCCACCTTCAGGATAGATAGAGGCAGCATGTTCCTTTGAAAGTATGGTACATATCTACTGGAATACACAGTCACATCCCAGAAGAGAGTAATCTTTTCTGTGACATTCTGAACTTCATTAAATTGATTTTGGAACTGATGGTTCAGCAGAATGTATTTCCAGCACTGAGCAGCTGTGTGAGTGTTAGTTTAAGTGGTTTCTTCCATTTAAGCGAAACAATGTTCTTATCCCTTTTAAAAGTATTCTAAGTAGGAACTGTTTCTTAAGATTATTTAAGGAACTGTACAGACATACATGAATTAGTCATTATGTCTGCACATTTAGCTAATATTTTATGTAAGATAATCAATCTTTTTATTCCTACAAGTTCAGCTAGTTTCATGTTTCACCAGCAATTATTTTATTCTAACTTTTCTTCATGCAAGTTTCAGAGTGATATATCTCTTAAGTTTTGCACTGCTTACTGAAATACACCTTTATATTTGTTGAAAGGCTAAAGTGCTGCTGTATTAGCCCCAAGATTAGAAACTTTACCTTCAATTTACTCCCTTTTTCTATTGTTGCAGCAAATTGATGGAGAAGCATTACTAATGATGGCACAGAATGACCTTGTTCAATACATGGACATGAAGCTTGGACCAGCAATAAAATTGTATAATAGCATAGTGCTCCTTCGACAACGGACTAAGCAGAGTTGAGAAGAAAGAATCCCTAATTATGTACAATGGCATTTCATTCAATAATCACGTCTTTCATACTCTCTAAGAAATTCACATCCATCCGTATTTTGTTTCACTGAAAGAAACAAGTTCAGTTTCTACATATTTTTTTCTTTCTTCCTGTGTTATGTTTATAGTATGTTATGTAAATATTATCCAGTATAGTATGCTTTACATATACTGTACTTTGAAAGTGTTTTTAAATAAAAAAATTCTGAATGTTAATATTTATTTATTTCTTCCATGTTTTGGTTGCGGCACTATGCTACAAGCCGGAAGGTCGCAGGTTCAAGTCCCAATGAGGTCACTGGATTTTTTCAATTGAACTAATCCTTCCAGCCACACTATGGCCATGGGGTCATCTCAGCCTCTAACAGATAAGAGTACCAGGAATTAATTAAATAATTTTCCTGAGGAGTAAAGCGCGACAGGCGCATAAGGCGGATAACCTTACCGCCATCTTTGAGCCGACTGTCTAGATAATGTGCGACCCTCAACGTCTCACAACCCGTTACAGGGATAGCTCTACTTTTACTTGACTTTTTGTGGTCTTGTGGGTTGACACTATGCAGTCCTCTAAGTGTATACCAGTATTTTGCAGGAAAATTTTGAGGACTGAAGAGAACAGGATGAAAATGCAGTTAGGCCATGTAGTCATGCTATAAGGAAAGTCGTCCATCAGGTCCATGGGAGCGGGAAAACAAACAGAACCTGACCTAAGCCAGTAAGAGTGAGAGAAACAACAGTTCCTTGAACTCTGCCTTTGTAACATAACTGCATCTTCATCCTATTCAATTTTCCCCTGAAGATGGAGGCAGCATGTTCCTCCAAAATATTGGTATCCTCCTACAGGACTGCAGTCTGAGCAATTACTGCCATGAAAATGTTTAGAAAAAGGTAAATAATGGCTCCCCTAAAATAATTGGTTTATTTCTATATCAACACTGCGTCAACTGCAAAGGATTATTCTGGCAAGAAATGCCATGATTTACAGTGAGTGCCAAGTCATTGTCTTCCATCAACTTTATGTACTCATGAGATACAATTTACAATATCGTAACTAACTTCATGGAGAGCTCCATAGCCCCACTTGACAAGCTGCCAATTGTGCAGCTACTCAAGAACTTTCCAGATATTTATGGAACCTGAAAGTTCATTTCCATGTTCACAAGAGCCTTCCACTGGTTTTTATCCTGAGCCAGATCAATCCACTCCATCCTATCTAAGATCCATTTTGATACTATCCACCCACCTATGTCTTGGCCTTCCCACTAATATCCTATATGCATTCCTCCTCACCCCCATTTGTGCTACATGCCCTGCCCATCTCATCCTCCTTGACTTAATCGGTCCAATTATACTTGGCAAAGCGTACAAGTTATGAAGCTCCTCATTAAGCAGTTTTCTCCAACCTCCCATCATTTCATCCGTCTTTGCTCTGAATATTCTCAAACACCCTCAGTCTTGTTCCTCCCTTAGTGTCAGAGACCAAGTTTCACACCCATACAGCACCACAGGCAAAATTACACAAGTAGTTTTGTACATTATAATTTTTATGTTTTTAGACAGCAGAAGGAAAGACAAAGGGTTCTAGACTGAATGGTAGAAAGCATTACCCGAATTCAATCTCCTCTTAATTTCCTCCTCAATCAGATTTTGATTTGTTATAGTCGTTCCCAAATATTTCAACTGTGCCAGATGTTCAAAGGATCAGTTATCTATCTTTATGTCATGATTTTACCCTGTATCCTGGTGATGGGACATCAACATATACTCAGATTTCCCTGTGTTTACTAGCATCAATTAAAATTTGTATGTTTCTCTTTATGGTATATACACTATTACCCAGTAGAGTCACATCATCAGCACAGACCAGCAGCTGATATCTCCCATTTAATTTCAGTCCAATCCTAAAACAAAGTTGAAAAGCAGTGCCGATAAAGCATCTCCTTGTTTTCACCATTATGGATAGCAAAATTATCAGACAACCGTCTACCTATATGGACTTTACTGTACATTTTGTTTAAACACAGTTTAATCAGCGTAACTAGTTTCATGGGTACTCTAAACTCCGTGAGAATATGGTACAATACTTCCCTCTTAACTGAATCATAGGCTTTCTTCAAGTCTACAAATAGTTGATGTACTGTCTCACTGTACTTCAATTTTTTCCCAGGATATGAGAAATACAAAAGATCTGTTATCAAAACCCATACTGATGATCCCAAATAATTCCATCTGTATATAAACTTCACCTTCAGAGAAGAATATTGGATAAAATTTTATGTCAAGTTGAAAGCAGTGATATTTTATCACCCTTCTTGTGAACTGGTACAATAATAAGACTCATTCCACTGATCAGGCAATTCCTCCTTATTCCAAATAGAATTAATGAGCTTATGGAGCTCAGACAGTAATGTTTCACCTCCTGCTTAAATCAGTTCTGCCAGAATTTGATCACTACCTGGCTGTCTATACCTTTTAAACTTTGCAATAGCAATTTCAACCTCAAAAGGATAAGGATCAGGCACTACCAGCTCAGATGTATGTATTTCTCTTTGTCTCACATCACTGGCCCTGTGTACATTCAATAACAGAGTTCTTCCACCTATTCAAAATGTTGTTGGAATCTGCAAGCATCTTGCACACTGTCCCAGGTAATACAAGTCTATGCAAGAACAACGTTAACAATGTAGGACTTCCGATTGCTAAATCATCTGCCATGAAATATTAAAGAAATACCGGTACCATATAAGTTAAAAAACGCTTTGAAAACTTACCTACTCGATCATTGTTTCTATAAAGTGGACGAGTTTCTCTCGTGTGAGACAAACACTAATCAATTATAATCACATAATTAATGAATAATCAGTTTTGGGAATTCCTACTGCGCAGTTTTCCTTTCTTTTTTCCAGCAACCAAGATAATACAGTCGCAGATGTACCTGAATGGGCTACTCTGCAGAGACTGCAGATACCAAGAAGCTGCACCAGGAAGGGAGAACAGATGTAATGAGATGTTGCAATGAAGAGTCTACAGTGAAACGTTATACCAGTGCTATCACCAAATGCACCAATATTATCTCAAAGGCCGTGCCATAGCTTAAGTGGTTAGTCGCTGGCTTCCCACCGCTGCGGTCTAGTCAAGTGGGATTTGTGATAGACAAAGTGGCGTTGGGACAGGTTCCCTCCCCCCAAGTACTTCGGTTTCCCCTGCCAATCCTCATTCCATCAAATTCTCCATAAGCATTATCACCAGTACAGGTACAATAGGACATATGGAAGCCGACATGCCGAGGGGACCTAATATGGATTCCACCTCAAACTATACAAACTCTTAACTACTGTAATCTATTAATAAATAAATAAATAGATCATCATTCTCATCCTTTGCTAAGTTACTTCTAGGTTTGTAACCCCTCTTAAATACACTTATTCCCTTACAGAGGTCTCTAAATGCTCTTTCATTGTATACTGACATCAAATTAACTGCTGTAATATGGTGACTGTGAATAGAGGTAGGACAATCAAGAAAGTGTTCATGGTGTGTTCTGAGATATCTGTTCAAACAAGGGACTTGGATAGCCTCTTAGAGTAAGAAAAGAATAAAGTATGTGCATGATATTGAGAACATAACATTGCTCAGGACACAGACTGTCAGTATTATTCTGATATTACATATAACTTAGTACATCCAAATTATCCAAAATATAATAATGGTGTGACTGAAAGATTATGAATGCTACAGTTACAATATAACTAAAGACTTCAAAATCCAGAACTAATATTTGAACAATCACCCAACTTTAAGGTTCAAGGCAATTGGCAGAACAGCTTTACAAGATATTAGACAATTACCATGCTGAATTCAAGTTTTATTTACTTTCACTGACATAAACCATATTGGTCTATTTGAAGCACATAATTTCTATGTTGATATCATACACTGTCAACTGCAGAGAATATGTAAGGCTCATGGAGAAACTGATGGGGGAACATGGGAGATTGGAATTCAGCCATCATAAGATCTCATCTTTTCCTTGAAACCAATGGCTAAAGAAAACCACGAAAACTTACATCATGATTGGTTTTTGCATGCAAATCTGACATGTTCGGCCCTCAAGTGGGATATTTTGGGTTATAACGCCGGGTAGTTCAGAGAAAGACCAATTTTTCAGAAAAAAAAAACACATCGGCATATTGGCCCCTGCTCCCACTAGTTTACTGCTTGGCTTACTCTTCCATCCTGACGATGGCGGCGATATGTTCATCCGAATTACACAGCGTTTGAACACTGGGCACCGCATCCTTCATCACAAATCACTACCTAGCCACCGACAAGAACATTTACAACTACCCTCATACCATCTTTCCCCCGCAATGCTTTATTTCAGCTCATAAAGGTAACCATTTAATTGGCTCTGAAGATTATTTTTGATTCAGATTCATGTCTCTACACTCAGCTGCGATCAACTGCTCTAATACCATAACAGAACCGACCCTGGTAATGTAAAGTGTAACTATAGATGGCTCCAGTTTAGCTTTTACGCCTCTGCTTCCCACATTCAGAGCCAGCGCCAAGTTTAACCTCTCAAACACGTGCACCTGTTTTCTGTAACCTTCTGCAATTGTCAAATATTATTTAGCACTGTAAACAATACTCCCAAATTTTAATCTGTTAACTTTCACTGAAGCACCATTCAACTCTGCTTTGGCGTCTTTCGTGAATGAATATTCTACGAAAACAACTTTACATTTGATATCCTATCCATGTGTTCCTAGGAACTTCTTTTGGATAATTCTGAGCGCCGGTGATTATTCATCGCGGGTAACCTACATTTGTTTACGACAGTCCTTACCGTTTGTTGCATTCGTAATGCAAAATGAGTTGCTCGGATATAGTTTCTTCCATTGCCATCACACCCAAATTCGTTGCATGTGCACAACCACTGCTGACAGTTCCATAATTATCTTGTTCTTTTTATAACCTTTTACATGGAGTAGTCCATTCTGTGTGTCCAGTTTTATAAACTGCTATAAAAGTCGCATATTAGCGCCAATAACAATAAATGTCACAACCGAAATATATAACTATTTATGTCAACATCTGAAAGGTTGAAAGACCAACACTAACACACAACCAGCAGACATAATTTTTCCAGTATACCAACCCTCCCACTGTCGTCCAATCAGGAACATTTATATCACGGATCATAAAATGGAGTTTAGTATTTTGTGCAGTTCAAAATCACAGAGAAAATATTGTTACAGGTGGGAATTTTCGAGAAAGAATACCACTCAAAGTAATATAGATTTCATATTGTAAAAGAGTAATATTTGCAAAAACTTTAAAAATAGATTATAAATCGATACATTATGATCCAGTGTGGTAACTGAACCATGGATCAACATGAAGTATCCAAATACAACACTGATTTGGAAATTGGGACGCATTACGAATGCCACAGTGCAACGGATTTCAGTATGAACTACAGTGTTCTGGAATTAGAAAATGAGTTATATTCATAGCAAATGATAGAATAATAAAACCTTATTTAATAATGATAACTATGTTTGTGGGAAGGGCGCAATTTACATGTTCACACACATCTTTGTTGTAATAAGTTTGACAGTCTTGAAAAGCCAGTATTCTGTGATAATTAAATTACACATCAATTAAAACGATTACCTAATTTTTCGCAGCACACAGACCAAAAGTTACTAGGTTTTAAATTTCAAAATAGAAATGCCATTTGGGGGTTCGGTATGGTCTAATTAACAATTTAAATAATTAGGTCATCAATGGAATGATTACTTCAACAATCAGACCAGATTCAAAACCACAAAAAGAATCAACCAAATTCCAGCCAAAAACAAGGGCAATGAAGTTCTAACACCAGACTAAGTTTTTGTTATCTGTTACTTCTACATACACCATATCCAGCTGGAACTACTATTAAACACAAAGGAACAGAATTCCTGCTTTTTTCACTTATGAGACAATAAACATTAACTTAAAAGTGAGGCATACATCCCAGTCAGCCTGATCATGGTCCTTAGATGAGGATTTTATTTGTACCATGGTGAGTTTTATACTGTAGTCATTTGGGTCATAACACAAAGTAATCTGGTAGGTTATTGCCTACCAGTTTGTGTTATACTATTTCTCAAAACAGTCTAATTCTGAGGTCAAACCCCGACAGTCCAGACATGGTCCATACTTCCTGTCTGTTAGGCCCATCTTCAAATTTTGATACAAACAAAAATGTGATTCATTTTTTGTCTTTCTTTTGTATCTGCTATTCAGGCATCTTGCGTTGTGGAAGTTGATTCAAGTGCACTAGTGCCAAAGGTAGCCAACCCTTCATCTAATCAGTCCTTAGGTACTGATTGTAGCAGTTCAAATCTAAGGAGAGTTAATTACTTTTTTATTGCTTTAGTTAAGCAGGAATTAATAGAGATCTTTACAGCAATTAATTAATTGATTTCTACATTACTGTTAAAATAACACAAGTGGTAGTTCCATTCCTCGCTTAAGAAAGAACATTGTAACAGTCTTGCATTCAGTCAAAAGGCAAGATGCTACACCGAGTTAATTAGAATTTTGAGACACCAGAACAATGTGGCTTTACTTTTATTATGGCAGAGATGCCAGATTTTTGCGCTCATAAACTAAATGTGTGACGGCCCAGGTTGAAGCTTTCAGTGACATTAATCTAGTTCCAGTCAAAACACTGTTGGTCTTTAAAAGCAAGACTTGATTGCAATTTTGTGTTATTTGGAAGATGTAAAAACCTAGGACCTCCTAGAATTTGAATATGCCCAATTGGGATCCGAAGCAGAACTTACCTCCTTTGAGCAGATTTGAGATGCAAAACATCTCGAAGACCAAGTTTGATAGGGGACTCTGTAAGATGCCGTTGTAGTGTACAGACATGCTACACAGTCACCCTGATACAAATTCAAATTTTCTAATTACCTAGCCTTTAGAACTTCAAAGACGATATCTTACTGTAGTTAGCTTTTCGGATATTTTAAAAATTACCAAGCTGGAACTTCATTGAAAGTGTGTGAACTACTAATTACAGCAATTAAAAAACTTGGTGGCTGATCCTACAAGTGTCAATAAATATTCAAACAGTGACCATTTGTGTTTATTTTGTGCTATGGTTCAGTATGAAGAAGTTTCATTACCATTCCATATACAATTTGTGTTACTGATACCTGTCAAAGACAAGTTGCCTTATCAGGTTTTCTCATCTTCAAACAAATTAGCAATCGTTACTTAAACTAAAAATTGGGCAAGGGATAAAACTTCAAGTCTCAATATTTTATTAGTATTCCACACCATGCTTTCTTTACTTTGGGACTAGTTGAAAATGATTGCCAAGATAGGCTTACCTGGTACCCAATGGGAAAGTAAAGTTCAAGAGCCAATTTTGACACAATGGTAAAGAATCACCCATCACAGTACTTTTAACAAAATCAATGAATAGTTATGCATAATTATTCCTCAATAATTTTTATTGTATGACACTAATACTTGGATGTGGAGGTTCTAAACACAATCTTTACCTACACTGCATGGTAAAGGTGGCCTAAGGTTGAAGTTGCAGTGATTTCTTTCGTTCATTCAATAGACTGCTTTGTGAAAATGCAAAGATTTCTACACTCATTACAATGAACATCAAACAAACTTGAGTTTTTGAAAATATTCATTTTCTGATTCATGAAAACATTCAGACAACTAGGCAGAAAATGTCACTATACCATAGCAGTCATGGAAACAGCAACAAATTGTGAAGTCAGTGTGGAACGTTCATTCAAATTTACTAATTTTAAGGCTTTCTTTAAATACCTACTCACACAACGAATTAGTGCTTCTGTTTTTACTTACTTATGTGAAAACACTAATATTTGCTCACATTTGAAACTGTTGCACACAACAAGAGAGTTTTTTACAGTCAATATGAAGTCTGCAATGATAACACATTGAGTTCCTTAAGTTAATGTAAATGATCACTGAAGAAATAGTGTTTCTGTTGTTCTAAAATATTTTGAAAATGGAGTTTCCTAATAAAGAAATGAATTACTGACATTATGGGGGCCTAGAAGTGGAATGGAAATATTCTGTATGACTTGAAAGTTTATTACTTGGTATTTTTTGTATCAGTCTTTAACTTTACGTTTCTCAGCTTGACCTCTAATTGCATATTTGGTTACCTGATGGGTTAAAATTTACTGCGTGCCAGTATGTCAAGGTCAAGTAACCAGTTGCTGTAATGATGTACATAATCGTCATTTTCTCCTACAGATGCCATTCAAATGCATAGAAGCTTTCAAGTGCAGCTTATAAAAGCTCAAAAGAATCAGATTATTCAGCAATTACTGTTTGCTTTTCAACTGTTCTCTTGAATTTTCATTTTGAATGTATTTTGTTCAAAATTGTTTTCATGGTACAAAGGCTAGCTCAACAGGTGAAATCCCAGTATGCAGGCATGACAATAAATATTTAATTAGTTGTCATCCAGCATGGGGGGAAAAAGCTGAATGTTTTAAATGTCATCATGTTGGCAGTACTGACTTCACATTCGTGTTATTGCCCCTACCTACATATCCTAGTAATTATCCAGCTGTTTGCACATATCTCTTTGGGCAGAATCACCAATTTTGCAATTATGTATGCATACTTTAATCATATTTCAACCTTTTGTTTGTGTGTACCACTGATCCAGTTGAAATCAGAGGCACCTGTAATAACAATGTAAGCACAGCTGACCTTCATATAAAATCTTCAATTGGATTATTAGCTTGCAAGAGAAAAGGATATATGAAGATCAAATAAAGCATGAGCAGATTTTACCATGATGGCCAAAGAGAGCACAGTCAATTTTTGATAATGTGTTGGGAAGTGTTACAGATTCTATAATCATAATTTGTTAAATTAGAAAATATCCAGCCAATTAATACAAGTAAGTACAGTGACAAAAAGGAGGAAACACAAAACATCACAAAGAACACCTAGAAATTCTGTCGAAAGTATGTTTATGGCAACTTTAGAGACCTACTGTGATATATGAGTTCCAAGGTGGGAATGGAAGTGATAAGGGATGTGGGAGTGTCCCATAAAGCAGATCCACCATTTAAATGTTATTTCTGAACATCTACGTGGCAATCTGTGATGAATTTTCTATCATGGTTTACTGACAGAGCTAATCAGGGCAGAGATTCCATTGTATATACCATCCTCATTTCTTTCTCTCATATTCAGAACTGCATGATATTTGTGAAAGTGATGGAAAGTAAGAGGTTAGGGCATTGCTTAACAGTTACTCATTTTTTGCATAGAACAGAACACTCTTCTAATATAAATAAACGTAACTGATGAAAAAAGTTCACTTATTTAATCATGAAAACAGATCTGCACTTTAAGCTGAAATTCCAGCAAAAGATGATTTGTTCTGGTTCACTAAATAATTACACATATTGTTTGAAAATCAAATACTGTATTGCGAAGTTAATAGTAATAACAGTGTCATTACCAATAGCATTAATAACGAAACAGTTTATTTATGTATGTATCGTTCAACTGATCTAAAAATTACTCACAAAAATTTTACTGCCCATAAAATACACAATACTTGTTTTGGCAACATAGATTTCTTTTATATAAAAAATTTCTTTTTTTTTTCTGGGAATGCAACTAACTGATATTGATAAATTCAGTTAACTATATACAAACTTCTGGAATTTGGGAGATCTTGAGTATAGGTCTCTCTACATTTTGAACTTTGAACAGTTATGTCTGTCATCCAAAACTGTTGTAAAGTCTACTGTACCTAGCTTTTTATCAACAGTTGCATAATTGCAGTATAGTTTAATAGTTATTTACATGACAAAATATAATTACTGTATGTATCAATTAAAAAGATATAAGAATGGCTTTCTATTAGGAGGGTTGCCAGTATAATCCTAACAGCTGTGTGAAGAAATAGCACAACCATAGTTCATCAATGGCTTTCCCACCTTCAATGGCAAATCAATTTGGATAGCATCATCCTCAATTTGTTTTGTCCGACACGTGCCTTCTTTCATCATTAACTCTTATTTCTCTTGTAGAAAAAGACTTAAGAAATAAATTTCTGATTCAAGTTACGAACAGAAAGTCTGTCATAGGTGTGCCAAAAAAGCACTACTTCATTTACAGCCACATTTAAAAAATGGCTGTACTGACACATTGTAACAGCTTTATGTACACAGAAAATATTAAATTTTACCGCTTTTTTACACACAGAAATCTGCACTATTTATATGAAAGAATAAGTATTCAACAGAGGTGATTCGATTTAATAAAAAAAGACACTTCTGTACATAATTGCAGCAAAGTTGAGTATGCATGATTGTGACGAGTTTCTTGAGACACTTGGTGGTGTATCATTGGCAGCATGAACCCAGCCCTCTACACCACTACCCACACCCTTTGATTCCCAGCAGGCTTAAGCACTCCTGCATCACTGCCACAGTCAGAAGTGCAACACTCCCACCCGCCACCATTACACGCATGTTCAGCCTCAGCCCAGCCATGGCCCAGTACTTCTCTTTCCCTAGGCTTTGCAATTGTCATGGCCTATGAAATCTGGAAACAATCAACATTTACATACTTAGTTACTCTCTTCTCTCAGCATAGCAAGTGGCCATACTAGTATAACATAATTAACATATAAAAGTGAAACAGATCAATATAAAAGTCACAAATGCGCTAGAAATATATTAATATTGTGACGTGTTGTGCTATGGATGACGCCCCTCCCTCAACACCAGCCGTGATGTGCTGAGCGGAGCCGAAGCGAGCCAAGTCCCAGCACGCTGGTTGCTAGGCAAAGCGAGTAAACAGCAGTGACGTACCACAGGATGCCGCAGTTGCTATGTAGCCGTAAACAACTCCCTACAGTGTTGCTAGGCTATCGGCAAACACGGCGTCAGACAACAGTGGTTCCTATTACGTAACTGTTTTCCCATTGTCCAGCTGAGGGTTTATAAGAGCACTACACTTCCTACAGAGTCAGTTAAGTGTATCAGTCGCCGAAGTGAGTTCTCAAGGCAGCAGTTACAGTTATGAGTTAGCCAACAGTGAGTCAGTTAACCAGTCAATAGCTGTCTATCTTTCATCGGAGTATTTGTGATACTGTCAATGGCAGTAATTGTCAGAGATTGTCAACTGTGAGATTGTAAGAGCAAATGTGAAATAAAATTCGCTATATCCAATACAGCGTGAAATTATTTGTCGTGTTGTACACCCAACACATGACAATTTGGTGTCAGAAGTGAGACTGGACTTACACACGTGACCAACAAGATTCAAACTCAAGACACATTACAATATCAATGGACTTCTTTTGCTGGTATACAATCATAGCAACACCTTTCCTCAAAAAAAAAACATAAAAATAGAAAATTTGTTAATTAAAATGGGGTTGTTTATATCAAACAAATATTTTTTATTTTATCAATTCACATCATATTTTGTCCCAGACAGGCCATCATCAGTGAATCAATAAAACAAAAAACATTTGTGTGCATGATGGCAACTCCAAAATTTGTATTTGTAAACACAGTATTCATTACTAAAGTGAGGGAATGAGAGACTTCTAATGAAGAAAATGTATAACTACCACATATTGATCTTAGGATTGCATTATCATCAATGGCCTGAACTGTATGGTACAGAAGAATGTGCATACTTGAAACAGGGAATGCTTATGGGTCATTATTTACTGTCACCCTAACATACCTCACTTGTTACTACATAAATCCCAGAAGTTCAAACAGTGCCCTAAATGAACAGAATGACAGAAGTCTGAGCTATATGCACCACACTTATGCTCAACTTTGTGTGCACTGTAGATCACATTTGAGTGCATAGCACTCCTGCTTCATATTTGGAGGGTCTCAGAAGAAAATCCAGGCCTGGAGACCAGATCTCATGACTCATGATTTGTGTGATTTTTAAATCAGTCCATTCAGGCAAATGCCAGGACAATACTTCAAATTAGGCCATGACTGTTTCCTGTGACATCCATTCCAATTCATTATTCACTAATCATCCTACCATTCAAAGCTATACAAATATAGTCTGAGCTATAGCACCACTAAATAAATAAATAAAACTGTGTAGATTAAATGGAACTCTTTGGGGGTGGGGGTTAGGCTGGGAAGCAATTGTGATGTTTATAAAGATCCTAATGTCAAAAATAGGGAAATGGAAGTGGAGCATGNATAGCCTCAATCATTGGATTGAGTGATTGAGGCTAGCTCTTTCTAAGGGACCCAACAGAATAGGTGTTTTCCCTCACCTGAGGATGGAAACAGATCCAGTTTCCGAAACGTCGTGTTTTTCTTAGTTATCTTAAAAACCAGGACGATGGATAAAGTCCGAAAACCCAATATCTCTGTGTGTTATACACCATCGTCAGAATCCTACAGTAACTACTTGTGGAAGATGTTCAGAATTTTAATATGAATAATAGGAGAAGGAACAATTTTGTGAAATATAAAAGCTCTGTACAATTACATTTATATGTATCCTACAAATGTTTTATTATAGCAATTGTTTAAAACACAAAGTTATTTGGCCAACAATTATTTTGAGAACATACACCTTACTACTAAATGTAAAGAACTTTCACAGTAATTTCTGCCACAGTGAGGCTATAAAATTACATATGTAGGATATAAGGGAGAAGTTTAGGTGGAAGAATACATGGAAGAACAGTCTAGGCACTTTTCTTCTCATAGCAAATCCTTTAAATCAGAGAGCTGTATAATAGTTCTTGATATTGCAAACATTTCTAACCTGGTGAGGTGCCGACTGTCTTCATGCACCTCCATCTCTGAACTCTTGAACTCGTTCAGCTCCTTACGAATGGCTGCTTTGTCCTTCGGTGTAAGTCTTGTCCAGGGTTTATCAGCACGACGGTCATACTCATGGGCTTGAGTTACCTCAATATAATCATTAAATCGGATGATCTGAAACACAACAAGAAATATCCATTCATCTTATAACATTCTCATATGGTAGCTAATGATCCATATACCATAATCTAACATTAAAATTAATTTCCTATAATAATATCTGAAGGCTCACTGCACACAATCTTCAGTCACATTACTTTCCACTTTAATAATATACTTCTGTAGAATATATCTTAATATTATCCTCCCTCTACTTCTGTGTTTTCCAAGTGGCTGCTTTCAAAGATATAACTCCAACAAATTTATGTGTCTATTTCTTGTCTTCCTCATCTCAGTTAAATGCCCAGCCCATTTACTCTCTTCTTTCATTATGCTAATAACAGGTGATCTGAATAAATCATGAAGTTCTTCTTTCATAATACTCCAAACCGTTCACTTACTTCATCCTTCTTAGGTCCATATACATTCTAAGTATTTTGTTTTCAGATACTTATAATCTTAGTATTTTCCTTAACAGTAGAAGAAAAAGTTTCACAGCAATACAAAATTACTTTTTTAAACATGTCTTGACCTTTAGCATTATAAAAGCCAATAATGGTTTCTGAACTGATTAAATCTCAGATTTATTCTTAATTGCTCTGTGTTTCCTATTGTTTTTCTAGATATTTAAAATTTTAAGTTTTTACAAATATTTACTGCCTATTATTACTTCAGTGTAAATTTTGTTCTTGTGACATACTCAAATACATAGTTTTACCTACTTCTACTTCTGTAACATTCCTTTGCTAACCTGTGAACAAAATTCTGGGCTATAACTGTACTATTTATAATTTAACCTAGCATAAGAATATCATATTAACATTATTAACTCTACATAATGTATCTCAACTTTCATTAAGACATTACTCTCTACCGGGATAATTAATAAAAATGGTATAGGAGCTGAAAAATGCATAATGAGGAGCTTCATAAGTTGTACTCTTCTCCAAGTATAATTAGAATGATTAAGTCATGGAGGATGAGGTGGGCAGGGCATGTAGCACAAATGGGGGAGAAGAGGAATGCATATAGGATATTGGTGGGAAAGGCAGAAGGAGAGAGCCCACTGGGAAGACAAAGTCGTAGGTGGGTGGACAATATTAAAATGGATCTTAACTCTTTGACTGGTACGAAGGGTATTTAAATCCCACCCCTGTCCTGGCAGGCCCTTTAAACATTATGTCGCTAAGATGCATGTGCTTACTTTTTTCTAAACAACTTCAACAAAAATTGGTTTTTAAAAATGAAATTTTCAGGAACTATTAAAAATACAATATTTTATGCAAT
>NW_019718272.1:1224734-1300774 GCF_002891405.2 Cryptotermes secundus
AGACGCGGACTTCTATCAATCATGCCAAGAATATTCTCTCGTGTGTTTCTCATTTGTACATCCTCCCTTTCCGACTGCACAGAAACACTCGGAAGAGAACCAGTCTCACGCAATGTCTGGTGAATTCGCGTAAATACACGTCGAGATGGAATCCTTCGATCGGGAAAACGTCTTTGGTACTCTTCAACAGCAGCACGTGCATTGCCACCGCAAAATCCATACACAAAATGCATATCACAATACTCAACATGTGAAAACACAAAAGGCATTTCAGCAACACCGCACAAGTACACGTAATTACTAGCCATTCACGACGCTGACGCAAGATACACTGTAATCCTCTATCCTCTGTGAGTAGAGCATGAGATTATGGCTAGCATGACATCACCACACTCAAGGACAAACAAAGATAAGGCCTCTCAGCTGATAGGTATAATCCGTGGACCCGCTAGAAGCCCACACTTTTCTCTGGCCATTATCTCCATAACCGTTCAACTTTGGACATAGGTGTTTTGGGTTATATCGGCATACTTTAACATAAGGAACACCCTCCCGAAGTTTGGTCCATTCCTCCTGGGACATCCTGTATATGTCTTTGGTTGATGAGAACCAAGAGAGCAAATAAGGGAAGAGATTTTCAAAGCGTTAAAACACGCCAATGCCAGGGAACGGCTGGCATCGCCCTGGCGTTAAAACACGCCTGCGCCAGTCAAAGAGTTAAGAGAGATAGGAGGGGATGGTATGGATTGGATTGATCTGGCTTGGGACAGGGACCAGTGGAGGGCTCTTGCAAACACAGTAATGAACCTTCAGGTTCCATAAAATGCTGGGAAATTCTCGAGTAGCTGCAGATTTGGCTTGTCCTCAAGAAGTGCTCAGTTCCAGAGTAAATAAGTAAGTAAGGTATAGGAGATGAAGCTGTGTCATACAGTTATGTTTCAAAAGTTAATTCACTATCCACAACAAGTAAAACTTTACTGAACCTTCACGAATTGAAAGAATGAAACTGAAGAAACCAATAAGAGTACACTGGTAGTGTATCTATGAATAGTGATACTTCAATACTATGAATAGCACCAATAATGAGATATTATGAGAGAGAGCCAGTAAATAGGTCACAAATGGAAGTAAAACAGCTTAAGAGATATAATAGGTTTTCCATATGTATCACTAGGTAGCAGCACGGTCCAGCTCCATGACTGTATATGTAGCAGATGCACATGCGCATGTGCAGAGGCTGGTTTCAGTAGTCAAAATGGCGGCCATGCTTGAGGAGTATGCTACCAAATAGCAGTGTGCTGCTGTGCGTCCTTTTTGCAGACAAAAGGACTCAATGTGAAGTATATTCATAGAGAAATATTTCCTGTTTATGGTGGGAAGTGTTCTCATGTAAAGCGATACACAACTAGGTCAAGAAATTCTCTCAGGGACATTCGAAAGTCAAAGATGATGCCCAACCAGGTGCGAAAGTGGCTGTAACAACAGTCACAAGACTTCCATGATGCTGGTTTCGATGTACTGGTAAAACATTGGAACAAGTGTGTCAATGTTGGTGGATATGTTGAAAAATAAACATATTTACTGATTCTCCCTCATACAATTTCATTCATTATTCAACAAACTGAATATAGCAACATTACACAAAAGGACATTCTGCTGTAACTCTAAGTAGATAATTCATCATTGCAATCACTGTGAAGACTCTGAAATGTACAGTTCATCCATATAATATTTATAAATTCAATTCCTCTCAAAGAAAATGCACTGTGTCTTAATTACAAATTGTTGTTAGTTAATGCTGTTAAGACACATAATTGCTGCATATCTTAGAAGATCATACACAATTCATAAATACATTCTGAGGGAAAAAGGCATAATTTTTCAATGTTAACACAGCTGGTACATATAGTGTGACTATCATGCTTCAAAGGGTTGACAAACTAAAAAAATACTGCATTAAATTTAAATGTCCTACCAGAAATCATACACATCACATACTTTCCAAATGCACGTATATATTTCAGAATTTGGTACTTATTGAGTTGGGATAGCTCAGTCACTAGAGTGACTAGGCTACAGGATAGATGATTGAGGAGTTTGGGTTCGATTCCCGGCAGGGACAAGACATTTCACTCTTCTCCATAATGCTCTGACCAGCTGTGGGGCCCGCCCAACCTCCTATAGAGGAAAATCAGGAGCTGCTCCCCTGAGAGTAAAGAAGCAGGGGTGTGAATCTGATCACCCACATCCATGTAATGTGAAGGCTACAAATGATGGAGCTATACCTCCACTCTCCCATGTCTTCATGGTATGGTGCCTAATTAATTAAGCCCAGCGATATTATCACCCTTACCTATGTATCAATGTGTCACCATACCTTCTTTTCTTTCAACTCTTCCACTGTTGGCCTGAAGCTCAGTTTCCGCAGCAACATTCGTTTCTTCTCTTCCTTCATTTTCTTTTCCTCTGCAGCACTTTGCTCTGTCAGAAAGAATATCATAATCAAATCCTGTCTCTATTTAAAAATAAATAAAAAATATTAAATTCATGTTCATATGATAATTACATACTTTTAAGAATGTTCCTTTCTTCCAGCTCCTCCTGAGTTGGTCGCATACTCAATCGTCTGCAAGTTAAATACATATATATTAGTTTTTCTTTCTACAAAAAATCATCATTGAATTCTCAATGTGAACTTCCCAGCGGGATCAAAAGGCTGTTTCTTACTTACCATTAGCAGTGAGAACACACAACTTTGCTCTTTTTCAGTAATAGCTACAGTGGAACGATAGAAGAACAAGTATGCCTTATAACATTAACTTCATTATAGCAAAAAGTTATAAAGGAACTGTCAGTTCTATAATGTTGTACACATGGAAGAACACTGCATAAAATGAGGGATTTCTTGTCAAAACTATTTTCTTCTTCATGAATTTCTTAAGTGTAATACAATTCATGCTTGAAGTGAGCATTCCAGGAAAATATCAGCAACTCAGAGGAACACATTTCATGTATCAGAATTGTTATCAAAGATGACCTTGTTATATTAATATATATTTTAATTTTATGTTAATTTTGTTCTGCTGTGGACAGAAGTTAAAGACTGGTTATAAAGAAAAGAAATAGATTAAGAAAAATTACATTTGGTATGCTCTGATACATGCTTAGTTAACAATTTTCACTAATGAAAGTTGCTCTCTTCTGAGAAATTATGCAAAAAAAAAAAAAAAAATAGCAGAGTCAAAAATCCAAATGTTCATGCATTTCTGACTGGTATTTAATTTTTATAGCCAGAGAATTTACCTAATGCAATATCATTATGGAAATAAAATGCAATATTATAATCAATACTGCACACAAATAAACATATAAAATCCTGAAATTAACATCAAGCCAAAGTTTTTGACCACGATTACAAATTCAAATACAATAATTATTTCAAGACATCAGGGGTAAGTACCTGATAAGCCTGGCACCTATGGCCTCTTTATTCTCCATTCTTTCATTTTCACTCTCCTCATGGATGATATTGCGTGCTATCAGTTCTTGGCGATTAGGACGCAATGCTAGTTTCAGTGCCAGGCTGTCCTTCCTTGCAATCTTTGCTGCCAGACGACCTGTAAATACAAGAACTATTATAACTGTTGACTGCAATTGTAACAGCTGACTATTAGAAGTAAATTTTATAGTATGATATCAAGGATATTATAAATGTCCCTCAGTATGCACTAAAGATGTAAGTAGTTGGTTGCTCTGATCTGGAAGATTATAAAATCATGAAGATATCATAAATGAACTGTACTGTAGTATGTAGAGTGCCGTAACTAGCGAGCCGTTGCGTAGAGAACGCTGAATCTCCCCAGAGATGAGTCTCCAAGGTTATAACGAGGGTTCATTGCATAGCAGCGGCCGAGGTTATAAAAAGGGTTGAAGATTCGCTAAATCCGAGACCCACGTGAAGTTATATGTCGTGTGACATACCCAACATATGACAATATGTTACAAATAAGGAATACTTTTCTCCTTTAAGTACATAACATGCGACATAGAGTAAATGCTTGCCCCTTAACTACTCCATTACATCATAAAACTTCAATATTCTGAAGATATATTGTAATAATTCTGTGTATAGTAATAATCTTAATAAAATATACATTACATATGAAACACAGAAGTGTGTTTTTGGGGGTGGGAGAATATCAAATTCTCTTGATTCTAGTAATAAATCGTCATCCTACAACCAAAAACAGAGATCTCAATTTGTGTTTCAATCCTCTACAGTCCAGTGCTAGACATGGCCTGGCATGGAAGCCCTTTATATACAGTACAGTGAGGAAAAACTGTTGTATAAGAACAGAAAATTAATTCCAATACTGGACATCATGTTTTTGCAGACAGGTGGTTATTTTGTTGGATGTGAGGTTCTCAAGAATGGTAGCTATTAAAGGTTCTATCTTCTGGGATATAACACCATAAAGCTGGTTGACTTTCATTGGACTACACAGCAATACATCCCAGAAGACAGAACTCAAGTGGTTATTATGTTGGTATATGACCTGCTGCATTAAATAAAATCAAACACCAAGATAAGAATGCTGATTCTGAATGTTCAATTCATTTTCTGCATTTAAGGGCTTTTGAATTTTGATAACATAATGATATATTCAATTGAATAGATATTAGAATATTGTGAGAACACATAGAAATGCAATGTATTAGGTTATGTTAGTTTTTTTGATAACAAATCATGCCAATCCATGCAATGCACTGGCTTTATCAAGCTAAGCAATGTATGCTGTTTCATGTTCTCAGCTAGGTCAGGGATTAGTAATCAACTGTCCGTACCATACGTACTTTCCTCGTTATCGTCGTCTCTGTAAAGAACAGGTCCATCACCTGAATCACTGTCTGTGTCCTCCCGGATAATGTATGCCGGACGGGTATTCTCTTTGTTCTCCATGCCACATGGCAATGAAATGCCAAACCGCACCGGACGTGTGCTACCAACAGCAAGGCTACAATCAACACATGTACATCAAAACATTTGTATATACAGTTGGCCTACAGACAGGCACAACTAATATGTTAATGCCTGTAAACCATGATTTACCTGTCTGGTTCCTTATCCTAAAAAAGGAAAATTCCTATTGCTGATGAGAAAAACTGACATGGACAAATAAAACAACCACAATAGCACTACAAATATTAGAAAAATAAAGTAAGGAAAACAAGGAGTTCTGGCTGGAATGTACAGAGCCTACTTTCCTATTGCACTGATTTCTAGCGCTACAAATCTTCTGCAGTTAATGCCATGTTTCCCCCCCCCCTTGGCACTACAGCCCCAGTGGGCCTAGGCTTACCTCCATGAACAATGCCATGTTTAGACAACATACATTTATAACACAATAATGAATTCAATTTAGCTCACACACTAGCATGTTGGGCTCTTTCACGCTGTCAATGTGTGAAACTGTCAACTTATACATAATATCCTGTTCAATATGTGTAGGCATGTTTATGATTTATCTCAGTACCAAGTTTTGCATGCCAAGCTCCAATGGTTCACTAGTTATCTCCATCAAACCAAAAGTTAAAAGGAGATTCCATCCAACCACTATCTTGTTGTTTTACATTTTATAGAAACATTACCTTGCCAAAAGTTACACACTTTTCAAAGATCTATTAACAAACATAATTTGGGACCACAGGCTTGGTGGCGCTCCTATCTCACAAATTCAGGCGTCTGCCAAATTGTTATTACTGACTCTAAAAGTGTTTGTTGTCTATCGATGAAGGCTATCATTGGCCGAAACATGTAAAGGCTCTACTATGTTATTTAAAAACACTGTTGCATTTGATGGAATTCAATCCTGATTTTACTTATATGACTGCAGGAAATTAAAAAAAATCATGCTTAAATTGCCTATGGTAGCATAATATCCAAACCAAATACTGTGACAAATGATCACTTGGTTCAACAAAATTCAATCCTGATTTTACTTATACAGGCCTTCCTTTATTTCTTAAGGAAAGAAAAAGGGCTAAAAACAGGAACAAAGCATCTAAAATGTATACTTATCACCAACACTAATATGCGTACACCTACAATACATTTCTCACTTGAGATTTTGACTATAAAGATATGAAGAAGTCAGTACCTTCATTAACCCTCTCACCTCCACATTTTTCAGGCAGTGACAACCCCCCCCCCCCTCCAGATCTCCTACTGATATTTTTAGCATTACTGTTTTCTTGTTACTCTCAAGTTTGCCTAGAAGGTTTACTATCTTCTCAGCATATATTCTCTCAACAGATTAAAAATTCAAAAGTTGATACATATAATATGAGTGAATTCACTGTGGCATGAAGAAAACTGTTGATCTGGAAATGAGTATATTCAGGTTCTTCTTGAAAGGGCTAAAAAAAACCTGTCGGAAACAGAAACACCTTTAGGCTTACTTGTAAACTAAGGTTATACCGTATGTTTACGAAATACTAAGATAATGATATTTTTTTTTCCCATCATGTTCTCAAATAATTTTGGTGAAATTAGGGCCAATTACAATTACTAAGTATAACTGGGTATTTCTGTGTATAGGAATAAGTACAAAACCTACAGACGCAAAGTAATAAATACCCAGAAACGATTAAATTACAAGATTCTCTCACTTATATGACTGAATAGCAAAGAAAACCATTGTCACGTATTTTTTCAAATATAGGCAACTAAATATAATTGACAACTGTACCTGGACCAAAATTACAACATATTTATGGCACTCCTAAAGGTCACTACTCTTCAAGAGGTGACCATAGTTGACAATAAGAGAGTAAAGAAAACCCAGCCAGGAAGAATGAATGAATTAAATTTAAAAAGAGCTAAGGTACTCTTATCATTATGACTCATCTGATAATATACTTTTACAATAATGTCATAAATCGATCTGATCCTAACAGCTGCACTATAGTCCTGGGGTCGACTCAGCCTCTAATAGAGATGAGTACCTGGGTGGCCAGCACGTAAGGCTGACCTCACCACCATCTGTGATCCAACTGTCTAGAAAATGTGAGAGCCTTGACATCTCACAACCTTATGAGCTTCAATGGCCTGTTACAGGGATAGTTTTACCTTTTTCCTTTTAACTTCATAATTAACAAGAAGTTCTGGGAAGAACTAATTGCCTTCTTTCCTTTAATACAAGATGGACCACATACAAAACAATGTAACCAAGAATTCTTCATTGCCATGGGAATGTCTTTACCCAGCTGTTACCTAGCAATGATAGAGGGATACAGAAACAGACCCACAGACACATCTGTTAAACAATTACTCTATTGCTGCACATATTCATTGCCATGGGTATGCATTCAGCAAGCTGCTACCTAGCAATAAAAGGAGGGATACACATTACCAGACCTTTGCCACATACAGACACGTAGACTGATGGTTGGGATTTAGGAAATATGCCGTTAAGATGGGCTCAGGTTCCATGACATATATACCAGATCTCCTAAAGACTAGTTAAGGCATTTGAAAGCTGATAGAGGGGATTCAGACACACAAACAGTATGAGGATCACATAAGCCTAATTTAGGAAAGTATGCTAAAAATAATATTATTGAGCCAGAAGTTTTCTTAAACAGTTGCAGGCAGCCAGTGACTGCCCACACTAGAACCAACTATTCCCATCAAGGTTGGAGCTTGCCACCCTTGTCCTATACTAATCCACTATATTACTTATTTAGAAGAACGAAGTCCCAATTGGTGGGAACAGAAAACACATCAATCCACATAACAGAGCTCAAAGCGTGAGATTTTATTAAGTGCAGATATTTAAGCAGATGCCTGAAACATTTATACGAAAATATACTACAATCAAAATACCATCTTCAGAAAGGAAAAGCTAACTGCATGATTCAGATTTCTTCTTGACACATTAATAGCCATTCAGCTATTCAAGAGATTTCCCCTTGCAGATTCTGTATTGTAGCATCCTGCTGCATACAGTTTAGCTGCTTAATTTAAACCATTTATACTCTTAACTATATGGTCATCATACGGTACATCTATATGTTGCTGTAAGTTGGTTGGTACACTGTGCTGTTCATGGCACTTATCAATGTACGAGAGTTGGAACTTTAATAGTGGCAACACTGCTGTAGAGACGCCATGCAATGTAACCAAATAATGTCGCTTATACCACACGTTAGTTACATACCTACCGTACCTCAGAGCAAATGGACTCCCCCTCCCACATCACACGCATGTGCAGTGATGAGACAAACAGAGCCTCGTGTTAGCTGGCGGCCTAATGCAGTGTTTTCACGAAGTTTTCAAAACAGGAACAATGGAGTTGGATAACGATCGAATGTGCCAGAGGCTGTACAACACAACAGTGTCATCAAGGTCTTCAAAAGGCTTGCGGGGAATCTGCATTGCCTTACAGAACAGTGGCAAGGTGGGTAAAAGCCTTCAACGAGGGATGCCAAAATGTGGCAGACATGCATCAGTCAGGTCGTCCTAGTGTCAGTGAAGAAGTTACTGGAGAGTGATTGACGTCATACGATTCGTGACCTGCCTCGAGAGACAGGATTAGTGCATATGACTGTGCTTCACGTTCTGAAGGAACGCCTGGGCATCAGAAAAATTGCATCACAATGGGTTCTGCATGATTTGACAGAAATGCAGAAATGGCTATGATACGACACTGCTGGTAACCACTTGGAGCGCTATGAGCGCAAAAGAGAGGCTTTCTTATGCCATATCATTACGGTGGATGAGACATGGGCCAAATTGTACGAGCCACATATGAAATGCCAATCGAACGAATGGCGTCATTATGGATCACCACGAAAATCAAAAGTTCGTCAATGTGAAAGTTATGGTGATTCTCGTGTATGACTGTGATGGTGTTATCCTAACGCATACCATCAATGCGCAGTATTACTGTTCATTTTTGGAACACAACCTGCAACCAGCTTTGAGAAAGAAGTGGCGACACTTTCTGAAGAACCCACCCATCTTTTTGCAGGACAATGCGTGGACACATGCAGTGCAAGCTATGGCTGATTTGTTCGACTGATGGGGCTGGGAAGTGCTGTACCATCCACCATACTCCCCAGACTTAAGCCCTTGTGACTTCGACTTGATTCCTAAGATGAAGGAACCACTTTGTGGCATTCGCTTCAGAACTGTTCCAGAGATTCTTCAGGTAGTAGACCGCTCCATTCAAACTATCAACATAACAGGCACTGCTAAATGTATCCTATGACTTCCACATCGCTGGCAACGGGTTGTACACAATGCTGGTGACTACACTGAAGGACAGTAAAACTTCAAAACATGCACCTATTTTATATCAGTTGTAAATAAATAGTTGCCACTATTAAAGTTCTAACCCTCACAGTTAAATATTTTGATTAAAATGTAGTAAAGTTAAAGCATTAAAACCAAAATATTAAGGACAAAATCAAATTATACAGTGCCTTCTGCTTCCTTAAGATGATATAGACACATGACTGTGATATTTGTTTGCTCTTATTTCTTATTGTGTTTGATATGTTGTCACTGGCTGATGGCAGATTGATTTCATCAATCTGATACTATTTGATGGAGAGTACAAATTATGATTCTCTTCATTATACAGTTTTCTCCATCACTCACTAACTTCCTAACTGTTATGTCCAAATATTCTCCTTAGCGTCATGTTCCCAAATGCCCCCAGTTCTTCCCTTAATGCGAGAGAAGAATTTCCACACCCACTTAAAAAAAGTTTTATTCATGAAATTATACATACTTCCTTTTTAAAGTCTGCCATTCTCAAAATGCATCCTCTTTACAAATTGACCCCAAAACGATTCTAATAAAAAATCGATAAAGAATAATGTAAGAACTTTGAAGTGATTAAATAATATTAAACATATATTAAATCTTCATATTCAGCATTGATATTATATCCATTCTAACATTTAGAGAATTAAAAGGAACAGATAAAAAAATCTGTATTCAATAGATACCTTATTCTTACTCTTGGAACAGAGGAAGGCCTTCTAGCAAGCACAAGAGAGAAGCATGACACAATAAATAAACAGCATTACAATTAATATATATTCATATGGGTATGTGATAATTAATCTGTTCAAATAAAGCTTCTTTTCAGGTTTATTTGCACCTGTAAAGCGTGATACATAATATCTCACAAATCTGAATGGTGTTTATTCTCTTGGATATTTTAATTATAAATGCAATAAATTCATTTCTAGTCAATGTCAATGAAAACTATTTTCAAGGCAGTGGAATGAGAAGTAAAACACCAGAAAAGTGAATGCTGAATTGGAAAGTCAACATAGTTGTACTATGACAATAATGAACACTTTGTATGTCTTACAGTATCTGCATGGCACAGGCTAAACAAAGAGTGGGGTTCATAAGACTAAACATTACTTAGTTTTCAATACTAAATTGTAAGAGCCAACTAAATATCTACATTTTTATGGTGCTAATACAGTGACAGCTTACAAATGTAAAAGCAGAGCATGTCCATAAGCACATACAGGTTTACAAAGAGGAAAATTTTCTTACATTTGAGTATGTAGCAATTCTGTCAGTATTAAAATTCAGTAGTGGTATTTCTATTCTAATCAGTTTATGAATCATGTACCATACATCCAACATGCCCAAGTTTACCAGCTTCTTCATCTTCTTAAACGCATTAACTAACTATTCAATTAATTAATTAAAAGAGAATCAGATGCTTCTGTTCAAATTATGTTGATAAAAAACAACCTAAAATGTTTAGGCATCAAGTCTTTCATATAGACTCAATCAAAACATAGTACTGTTATTAATGTTAGTTTAATTATAACCTAATTTGACTCTAAGACTGCCTCAGTTCCTTAACAAAGCTGTCATCTACAGTCACTTCTTGATTTACATGATTTCAGCTTAACATGATTGAAGGATATAAACCACTTCTTAATTTACAGCATTTTAGTTCTCATTTTAATATGGTTGTGTCATCAGTAACAGGAAACATGGTAGATGACTGTGCTACTAAAGATAAAAGAAGCAGCACATATACAGCTGTGTATAGTAATAGTATAAAATGTGGAATTAAATAATCCTTAAAGTGAAGTGACAAACTAAGCAAAACATTTTACATGAGCAAATATATGTAACCTCTTGGGTTATATACTTGTATATGCGTCTGCACATGTGACCACTCATTTTTGTTCATGTTTCAGGGAAAATTATATCCTGATTTATGCTGCTTTTTAATTCATGAAAAAGTTTCTTTAGGAATTCATCTGCCAACAAGACTGAGAAATAATTGTATGTGAACTGGATAGCTGGATGAGATAGAAAAGCAGAGAAAGGTTACCAACAAAAGATATTAAAACATAATCAGGTCTGAACGGAAACTCCTTCAACAAAACTGAGAGACAACACTGGAATAACATGGCATACTAGCAATAAGAATTTTTTATCTGTGCACAATTTTAAAATGAATTATAATTTTCATGTGGCTGCTGGTGAATGCTGACTTAAAAAGTTCATGATAAGAGCTCCACGGGAGGGAAGAAAGTACCACATTTATATGCATACAGGTGATAATCCCGTTTTAGGGCACTTTCAACTTCTTGTGAATTTAAGACATATAAAGGACAACAAAGTCGACAACTTGAGATTATTTTGTTTACTATACTCTTAACCTGAACTCACTTGAATGAGGCATGATGTTCTTGCCGCACTGCAAGAGGGCGGCTCTCCTGTGTAGGAGTGTTCTGAGGCGTGCCAGGTCCACTTCCCCCTCCACTGCTGCTCTTCTTCTTAAGGGCTGACTTGAGTGGTACGGCATGGAACTTGGGCTCCTTGGCTGGAATCTCCTCCACACGAGAGGTGTCAATACTTGGATCAGGCTGTGGCACTCTGAACATGTATCGCGCATCTCCATCCTCATCCTCCTCATCCTCATCTGCATCACCACTTGCATCTTCCTGCTCTGTTATACCAAATCATAACTTCAAGTACACAGCTCATCTGCGTTCCATTACTGAACTTAGGACATAATTCAGAAATTTCCATAAATGCTGCTATAACATACAGGATACAAATAGCTTTGACATCATTCAATCAAATTATACTTTTACTTCATTTGTTATAAGAAAATATTTATTCATATTCTACTGAATGGGAACATCAAAGCAGCCATGAAAATAATGTGTAACAATTAAACCTACCAAACTGTATAAATTTCTAATTCTGAACTACTTATAAAATGAACATTAAAACAAATAAAATCCTGCTTTCTTTGCTTGAATGACACAGGAGGCAGTACAGTATATGAGGGTCTATTATGGTACAACATAACATTATGGCCAATCAAGACTAGCATTATAAATGAACAGTGATGAAAGGAACTTCCATCACCCGCAGTAATCTCTTAGCACAGGGTGTTATTCGATGTTAGGGGCCGCGCCATAGCTCGAGTGGCTTTCCACCGCAGTGGCCCGGGTTCGATCCCAGGTGTGGTCAAGTGGGATTTGTGGTGGACAAAGTGGCGCTGGGGCAGGTTTCCTCCAAGTACTTCGATTTCCCCTGCCAATCTTCATTCCACCAATTGCTCCACAATCCCCCCCACCTATCATCTGGGGCTGGTACAATAGATCAGAAGTGGCTGCAGTACAAGGGACTTAGTCCCACCCCACAAGCAACAGAAAAAAAAAGAAAATATTCTATGTTAAGTCTTTAGCTATCTATGGACACATTAATATAGCTCTGACAGGTCAGACAACAGGAAAGCTAGATGAGTAGCAAGGTAATGTTGCACAGAGTTATAGAGAGAGAAAAATAGCAATGAAGAGTGGATCATGGCTATTTCTCATAAGGTACAATCCTTGTATTATCTTGCGAAAGAAAAAGGAGAAAAATAAAAGAAAGGAAGAAAGAAAGAAAAATGAAACCCCAATCAGAATACCCAGTACAGATAAAAATATAAAGTTGTCCTTGTGCTTAACTAATTAAAAACTACATCATGAAGGCATATGGAGGAATGGGTGTATAGATCCACATTTTCTTGAACTCAGTACTAGCTGGAGGTGATTGGTCAGCTCCACGCCCCGGCCGCTTTACCCCCGGGGAAAGTGCCCCCGGTACCCATTGGATAGGAGCCTGGGTAGGCCCCAGAGCCGACCTGGACGATGTGGAGAAGAGAAAATTCTTGACCCTACCAGGACTTGAATTCTGACCTCTTGGTTGTCCAGCCCATAGCTACTCACTATACCGAATACCGAATGTTAAACAAATAGAATTACAGCTTTCTATTGACATACACTACTTAGAGCAGAATATAAAGAAATTTGGTTTTGCTTCTATGGATATTAAATTACTATAGTTCACCATATTTTACATACTGAACTGAAAACATCATAAACACGAGTACTTAAAAAATACAAGAAAATACAAATGAGACAGAAACTAAATATGCAAATAAACAGTAAATATTTCTGCATCATTCTCCACTAGACAGAGTTCATATAACAAACCACTTCAGCTCAGCAAGATTAAAAACATACTACAGGGGTTACACTACATTTCTTTGCTACAGTTATCTGCTATCTCATTTTGTTCTGGTCTATAAATATGTAGTATATTACATAATTACACATATAAGTCAGTTCACTTATATTAATAATTAAATGAAATTTATTTAGGTGTACAAAGCAGTGACAGCTATCAATAAAATAGGCAATTTAAAATGCAAATCATTATCAACTGCCTTATGGAATAATGACATATAATGGAAACTCATGATGTGTATTAACAGCTTGTTTGATTGTAAGTTATGAACATTTGATTGCAAGACTATGTATCTCTGACATACAAATGTTCACATATATACATCTGTAACAACTCATCTCTTTTCTCTTCTACTCTTATAAGATCAATCAGTTAGTTACCTTCATAGAGGAAGTCCGAAAGATCAAGAGGAATTGCATTGTGCACTCCACTTCCAATCCCCACTCCCATCCCTGGCTGATTCTTCTGGCGAAGGAGCATAGTTGGGCTAGGTGAACTGAACATGGGTGGAGGGGGAATGGGTCCAATTTCTGATACTGGTATTGGAGGTTCTGGCAGTTCTGAAAGTGTCAAGGTGTTAGGGTGAAGGTGCTGATGGGGATGTGGGTGGCATTCTGTAGGGGGTGGAGTCATATCACTCACTGTCTGGCCATCGGAGGCTGTAACATTAATATGGCATTGCATCTGTAATATGTGATGTTTACATTACATGCAAGATTTCCTTCAGAACAGAGAGTAACAGCCTTGATTAAACTTGCTAAAAATCAGAATACTGTCAAAAGCAGTGAAGTCACCCCATTTCAGAATTGTTATATCACTGTCTGTTAAAAATAACATAGAATAACATCACACACAGACTGCATCATATCTGAGATAAATGCTAGGGACCTAGTAGTCAAAGAAATAATGATTATTTGTTGATTATGAACTAAAACATAAAACAATTACGAAAAGCCTCTTTCAAAGAATGATTTTCTTCAGCTGATAGACTACTGGACTACTTGTTTACTTTCAAACACAATATATATACTTTGTAAGCAGCTGAACATAAAAACAAGCTATCTAATGTGAACTAACAGAAGAGTACTGCTTGTGATGTAAATCTGCTATTGACTTATGCAATTACATGTGAAAGCACAGAAGCATTTAATAAAATCAGACTTTTAGCACCTACTGTGTATAAGATAAATGGGGGGGGGGCTGGATTTTTTCCCCAGTCCACCTATTATATATTTGGTTTTTATTTTCAATTGTATACATTTTTAATACATAACATAAAGTACACCACTTTCAGGTGACATCACATCTGTGACCTAGTGCTCTTATTGAATGGATGGTAATAAAAATTTATACTAAGAATTACCTATAAAATCAAAATCTAAAGCTAAACCAACAGCCAGTCAGGGTAATAATTTTACTTCAAATTCAAAATAAACTCCTCTCTTTATAACCAATAAAGAAAACCCCCGTAATTTATGGAAACTCAAGGTTCATTATTACGATCCCAGCAGCCCACCACTGGCCCGTGTTCTGGGCAGAAGAATCCAGTCCACATCCTCAGAGTATATTTCTCCCAAGATCTATTTTAATATTACTGTCCCTTCTTAAATCCCTTTATTCATCTACACAAGTATCTCAACATTTCGGTTCTTACTATATGCTTCAAGCATGTTAATTCTGTCATTCAGATATTCTTCTTTTTGTTCCTGAAAGTTTCATTAGTTTCACATCTCACATGGTTAACATTATCTCACTTCATTTGGCTTGGATTCTGCAACTCCTCTGTATACATTTAGATATGTATAAAATCAAAACAAAAGTTACAGATAGATTCTAAAAGGTTCTGAAAATTGTGTATAATGCTTAGAATTACTGGATTCTTTAATCTTGTTCTCTGTCCGGTATTCTGGAAACTAGAAAACACAATGTTTTGGAAACTGAACCTGTTTCTGTCCTCGGGTGAGGGGGGAAGACACCTACTCTGTTGGGTCCCTTAGAAAGTGCTAACCTCAACTCTTTGTAAGGGACCAAATAGAGTACATGTCTTCACCCCTCACCAGAGGATGGAAACAGATCCAATTACTGAAATGTTGTTTTTACTAGTTTCTACAATACTGGATGCTGTATAAAGTCCAAAAACCCAATAACTGTGAAAAGTTACATAGTTTAATATGATACATTCAGGGCTTTCATTATGCGACACTGCCACGCTGCCATAAATCCATCAGAATTTTCTCTGACAAACCGAACTTAGTAGCCAGTTAGCCAAGCACATTCACAGCATCATTAACTGAAAGCCATGTACTTATAGACACTATAGGGTTCTGATGATGGTGTATAAGACACAGAGATACTGGGTTTTCGGACGATGGACAAAGTCCAAAAACCCAGTATCACCACGCACTTATGTTAAGAACAAATTTTCCTATGTGCAACATGAATAATGAAGAAATTTGATTTGTTTCATTCTGGTCCGTCACACTTCAATCATAAATACAAACCACTCCGCCCAATGTGACATATAAGATTTTACTACATGAAAACTTATCTCCCTTACATGTTTCGGTCGTTATTGACCATCTTCAGAGGGAACATCATTAGGAACTGGAAACTACCGTCACAATAGGTGTTTTGCTTTAAAATACATACACTTATATCCTATAATGCACAGTACGCATAAAGTTGAACATTTCACAATCACAGCAGCTTCCTGGTATTGTAAAGTTTTTAAAAGTTTCTAGATGTTAATTTAAAAAACCTTTATTGTCACTAGTAAATTTTTTTTTTTAATATTTTATATTTTATATCCAGCAAAATTAGAAAATTTGCTTACTAAATGAAACAATACCTGTGCTACCATCTTACCAACTGGGAGGAAAAAATGTCTCTACTGACTTTTGTTTAAAATATACAAAAAGCATCTATAAAAACAGCAAATAAAATTTCTGCAGCATAAGCTCTTACTATATTGCAACACTCTGGCCCTGTATGTCTATAATTAGGGTGAAAGTGTTAGTAAATTAGACAAGACAGTTATTAAGGCTCATTTCTACCATACACAAAACAGATTTTACAGCCATACAGAATGAAGCAGATTTTTCTTTCCTTTAGACAGCAATTTGACAGTAACTTCTTTAACTACTTCCAGATTTCTTCAATATGTATGCAAACTAGACACCTAAGATTTAATTAAACTTCAGTCATTGTCATATGACTACTGTAAAAAATTAATAAATGAGTTGAATAATAACAATTACAAATTTAAAACTTCACATTTCAACTTCTACACTATAGTTATGTAACAGTCCATTTAAAACTTGGCATTTCAAATATGACTGTATTCATATTACTGAATTAAGGAAACAAATAAGAAGCAAAACAGTATAAAAAGGGGAATAAAGGAAGCATAAAAATATTATGCAATTATGTATATCACAAATACATCACTTCCTTTATAGTGCACCAAAATCTGCTTGTAAAATGGCTGTCCATGAAAACTGCCAAGTGGGGGCAATGAAAGTAATATATATACATATACATACACACATACTGTCACATAGTATGTGTGACTACAGACAAGGTTTGGATTGGTGAATAGATTTACTGACCACTTACAGGATGTAACTACAAATAACCATAACACTGGCTCTATTTCCACACTTTACAGTTCACCAGAGCATACAGCATAGTGTTCTCAGTCTGTTACTAGACGTTTCCTGGTAACAACTCCAACAATGGCTATTCTGGCTCAAGTACAAAAGACTCCTGTACAAAATTGAGTTAGACTGGCCTTGTCCCTAGCTTACATCTCAGCACATACCATATAGAAAACACATCTTTTCCACTGCTGTAGTCCAACTATTGCATTGTTAATAATCTACTGCCTAGCAACGGGAACGTGTTTACTGAGCCGTTGCCCAGAAACGGCCCTGGTATATCTGCCCACCTCGCTGTCGTTGCATATATGAGCAGCTACACACTACAATAGTGCACTTTTTAAATATGTTTCTTGCTGCATCTGTATTTTCTAGTAATGAAGGTGTGGAAAGCATAATTTTTAATAAATGGCTTTCTACTGCATTCATGACAGTAATTATTAATTCTAAATTTTAATATCCCATACTTTTGCTCTTACGTTTAATATGATCATGTATTAATAGTGAAGTAGTAATTTCTTGATATAAGGAAATCAAAGATCAAGGCCCATCTGCAGAAAAGATCCCATATCACATCACTGTGGTAGCAGTACACTGATAAGAAAATACCATTTTAGAATTATTAATTTAGTAAAATGAGTATATTTATGACAATCGTGACAGAAATAAAATGTTGGGTTATAACTTGGATTTTGAAAGAGAAAGTAAAGAATATGATTATTATTTCTTCCTGTAACAGTCCAACTATGAGGGACAGTCAGTAAATAGGTCAAAAATTCATATAAAACATGTGATATTCAAACCTGGAAGAAACATTTATTTCTCAACATTGATACACTTGTTCCATTGCTTTACCAGTTCATCGAAACCTGCAGCATGGAAGCCTTTTGACTGTTGTTACAGCCACTTCCGCACCTGGTCGGGCACCATCTTTGATTTTCGAACGTCCTTGAGAGAATTTATCAACCAAGTTGTGAACTGCCTTACATGAAAAACACTTCCCACCATAAACTGGAAACATTTCTTTATGAATATCCTTTGCATTGAGTCCTTTTGCCCATAGAAAAACATTCAAGAGCACACTTCTCTTAGGTAGTATATTCCTCAAGAATGATCACCATTTTGACAACTGAAATCAGCCTCTGAAAATGAGCATGCACGTGTGCTACCTGCACTGTCATGAAGCTGGACTGTGCTGCTGCCTAGTGATACACACAGAAAACCTATTACATCCATTACAACTGTTTTACTTCCATTTGCGACCTATTTACTAACACCCTCGTAACATTACATAAATAAAATGAGTCAGTCACCCAAACCAAATCAGTGATTTTGGATATTATTAATAAGGAACTATGGCAAAATTTTATTCATTACATTACTTGTATGAAGGGGATACTTAGGTATTATTTCCTGGCCACAAACTTCAGCAGTGACTAAGTGGCAAATACTGTGCTCGCCATATCAAGTTGTGATTTATTTAGCATAACAGTGTAGCTACATGTCCTCAAGTTGTTGCCAATCCAAACAAAGCCTGAGACTGGAGATGAGTGCGCTGCCAGGGCTAACCACAAATATTTACATATCAAGAGGCAAGGGAGGATGTACCCATACCAAGGATATGTTTTCTGGCACCCAACAGAACCCTTGTTCCTTTACATTTACCTCACCAGACCATCACATTCCACTTATTTATCACAAATACCTAACCTGAAGTTCGTAATTTTAGTGCCAGCTGTAAGACTGCAATCAGTGACTGGTGACAGTACAGTATTGTGTTCTGAACAACTCTGCTGCAATGATTCAGCATCACCCGATCCTATACCATTTTATAGCTGTAACTACAGGGTTTAATTTAGAAGGATAATTTCTTATTAATAAATTCTTTATTGACTTCTGTGGTCAAAACAGACCAAACAAATAAAACAATATGAACTACAATTTCCTCATAGTTCCTATAAAATATTCTGATTTCCGGTTATTAAATCATAGGTAACTTTGGCTTACAGCAATTTTATAAAATTACTTGAAGAAATCTGTAAGGACTCAAAGAAATACTCACAGCAAATAAAGTTGTGATGATAAAATTGAGAACTGGTACTGATAACTCACCACTGGCACTAGCAGAAGCTGTGAAATTGTTGGGACGTGGTGGTGAGCTATGAGACATGCAGTGTTCACTGTGGTAACATAGCAAACGTCTGGTCAACTTTCCTGGCCCTAGAGATGACGGTCTTTCCAGTTTACCAGCTCCGATTGCCGCAGCTGAACCAGGGTCCCCTCCGCCTCCACCACTTCCTGGGGACGGCAACGTTGGTCCCACTGGTGGTTCACTGCTTGGCGATATGGACCCATTTGATTGGTCAGTCTTATCCTTTTTCGGTTCTGAAATAGGCCACAAATGTTTCCATGAAAGTCATGATATACACTCATTAGAAGTTACGTTTGTGACAGTACTTTCTACAACTAAAATAAAAGCTTATCTTTTATTAACTTTCCTTTAAAAATATATACTTGCATTTGTATTTTATCACAAGGCTGAACATCAAAGACCCTTCAGTTCAAATAACAGCACAGAACCCACACATTTTATATTATTTAGATGAACCAGCAGAAAACTGAAGGATGAAGAATGGGTAAATCCACTCTTGGAGCTGAAATATGAAGCTGCACTCAATTTATACATGACAACTGTCTGCTGTCTAGATATTAAAGTGGATGACACTAACACATCATAAGTCAAACAGTAAAAGTGCCATATGTAAATCTCATAATCTTTCACTCAATTCTGAAGGTACATGTATATGTTCCTTGAACACTTAAAATTATTTAAATTAAACGAAAATGATAAATGGTAATATCAGCAAGGCAGAAGTGCTGTATACAGAGTTTTACAAAAATCTGTGGAGTACTGAAAGTACAGAAGTAAAGGCTGAATTAGGTTCTTAAGTACTCGTATGGCGACACTTAAAATGAAAAACTAAAGTAAAATCAAACCAGTTCTATGGCTCAACAAAATTCTGTGCATCTCTACAATACTGTGTCCAAATAAAACTGATCCAGCATTTTGGAGTGGTTGTTAGCAAATGAATGTATACTGATGCAAATTATGTGATGGTTTCCTAAATTTCTCTTTGCAAAACGCAATAAAACAAAAGCTGAAAGCACACAGATATACTCAAACATGTGACATTCTTGAAACAATTCTCTTAGAGTTCAAGGGTATCTGAAATTCATCGCTAGCTTGAAGCATTTAATCAAATTTTCCACATATTTCATAAATAAAAATATTTTCTACAGTTAACGTCCAGTTAAGCAGTATCCACGCATCTGGAATTCTCATGCAACTGGCAACAACTACAAAGAAAATTAAACATTTCATATGTCCCGTGTGGAGGTGGGTTAGAATACCTCCACTGTACCCCTGGGAGTCATAGGTGACAAAATGTCACCTAAGAAGACTCCCATGCAAGAACCAAAGCGAAAAAGTTGACTTTTAAACAGAAAATGGAAATAGGAAACAGACTGGAATAAGGCAGGTATAGTGTGAAAAACTGGGTTTGTGTATGAGTTCTCATGCAAACCGGCAAGCACCATTCCCCATACATGTCCGATAATGGGAAGTATATTGTATACGTACAAAGTAAAACATCTTTACGCCACGGTTCTTTTTTTGGTCTTAGAATTTCTATGGCAGCTCTCAGTTTACGTTCTTAAAGAGCCATAAATAATTAATTTGTAACTTTAAAGATGACAGTATGAATTTTACCCATTTAATACACAATGGAATAGCGTTCAAAAGTGTAGTTAGTTAGTTATTTAGAGAGGGTGGGTTTCCCCATGCACCGCGATCAGTTTGATCTATTGTGCTTCCCTCTATGATATTCTACCAGTCTCTATACCCTACCGATAAATGGTGCGTACCATCAGTCCCGCCGAGCAAGCGAGTTCGGCCACTTGCTTAGCGGTGTCTATAATGCTTCCCCCATCTATCAGAGGCGTTAGAGACTATTGTTGGGCGGGAAACGTCCTGGAATTTGGCTCAGTGATCCCCTTTGGGGATATGAGGTTCTTTTACGTGCCGTAAAGTTACGACACGGGACACACAGATTAAAGTCTATCCCGTAGGACTTGTTCCCTGAATTTTTCCGCCCTTAAAAATTCGACGACCTCCGCCGGGTATTTGAACCCGCGTACCACGAGTCATGAGGTGGGAACGTTACCTCTAGACTACGGAGGCCGCTGTTCAAAAGTGTATATATCATTCTTAAGAATGAACAGAAAATGATTCATGCTTTTATGTTTAGGGCAATGTTACGTTTTATACAGTTTTGTGAATGACAAAGCAGTTATATTTACGTGTACTATGCAAGTTTTGTGCTCAATATACCTTTAACATTTTTCCTTGGCAGATAAAGGGCATCTGTGGTCATGCCAAACTACGTTATTGAGACCAATGAAAGAGAAATGGGTGAAGCGCTACTTCCTATACGAATTAACACTGGTTGATCAAATAATGGCGAATCTTTGAACTTATCATGGGTCAATAAGAAAATATTTAAACAACAAAGAAAGTGGATTACCAGGATAAACGTTCTATATTTCCACAACCTAAGTTTAATTTGATTTTGTAACTAAGAAACTATATATTTTCTTGGAGGCCAAAACAGAATTTAAAATGATCAGTTAGGTGTGAATTTTAATTAAGAAGTATTGAAGTATAATTCCTCATTTTTGCTTCAGGGTCCAATGGAAATCAGTACGTCTCCGAAATTCTATAAATGATGTGTGTCAGCCAAGCTAATAAGGAACTTCAATATTATGGCCCATAGATATTGTGGCTAAAATCAGAAAATGGACAATTTTAAGATGAGCCAGCTAATATAATCTGCTACAAAAAGCGGACAAGGTTAGAAATAAGTTGATAAACACAGGAGATTCAGATATTATCCGGAAAATCTTGATGTAAGCCATAACGGACTTGTTATGTACAACACGGTAGGATTTGGTGATGTAAGAAAAATGAATTTAAAAAGGAAACGAATATATCAATATGTAATATTCTATATGAAAAATAAGATCAACAGTTATAGGAATGGTTTGGTAGACTACGCATCGAAGGTAGAAATTAGAAGAATATCAAAACCTATTATGAAATCTAAACCACTGCGGTATGCCAGAGTGATTTCTAGATCAATTGTAACCGCAACAGACATTAGTGCCTAAGGCATGAAGGAAGAAGATGGGATAAAGTAAGTAAGTAAAGCTATTCCTGTAACAGGCCGTGAAGGCCCATAGGGTTGTGAGACGTTGAGGTTCTCACATTTTCTACACAATCGGCTCAAAGATGGCGGCAAGGTTGTCAGCCCTACGCGCCGGGCGCCCTTTACCTCCAAGAATATTCCTGGTACTCATTTCTGTTAGAGGCTGAGTCGACCCCAGGGCCATAGTGCGGCTGGAAGGATTAGGTAAATTGAAAAAATTCAATGACCTCATCGGGATTCAATCCCGCGACCTTCCGACTTGTAGCATAGTGCCTCAACCAACTACGCTACCGAGTGCCCCCCGAAGTAGAGATAACACGAACTAAAATAAAGAAGAAAAAACATTCCCTAAATGTAACAACATGAACTTAATCTAAGCCAAGAAATAACATTAGTAGCTTAACGTTCCAATGCAAGCACAACGGAAATAAATATGTACTCGTACCTTCATCCAAGTCCTACTGCTAACGTCTACAATAGTGGGCAACAAACGTAATCATTGTGCTTCTTATTAACTGTGGACTTTATCTAACTAGCCCGACCATTATCGATATTATTTGGCTTACTTCAATATTAGGAGCCGGTGTAGCTCAGTCGGTATAGCGACTGGCTACGGACTGCATGACCAAGGGATCGAGGTTCGAGTCCCGATGGGGGCAAGAATTTTCACTTCTCCATTTCGTCCAGACCGGCTCTGGGGCCCATCCAGCCTCCTATCCAATGGGCAGCGGGGGCTCTTTCCCCGGGTATAAAGCGGCCGGGCCATGAAGCTGACCACTCACCACCAACTAGTGCCGACGTCAAGAAAATGTGGGTCTACACATCCATCCCCCCACACTTCTTCTTCTACAGGGACAACTTTACCTTCAACTTCAACATAAGCTGAATTTCGGAGTAGTTTCGAGTATGGGCACTACATAACGAGTTTTTGTGAAACCGGGTATCAACATTATTTTCGCTTAGTTATCGGTTATTTAGCGACGTTCTAAGCATATTTTAAGCAATACAGTCATGAGTTATATGATTAGCAAATAATGAAGGAAGTGGTCGTGGCCTAATTCGAGTCATTATTCGGGCACTTTCCTGGAGGGACTGATGAACGCCATGAAAATGAGGTCATCTGGTTTCAGTTCGAAATTTTAACATCATGTCACTGGGGAGTATTCCATCCCGGTAATTAACCCCGTGTCAGCACCGTCACCACCGTCACCACCGTCACCACCACCACCACCAACAACAACAACAACAAATCGGTGGTGGTTCGAACTTGTGAAGTGGCAGTAACATCAGCGCAACTGATAGAAGAGCCATCAATTGTGTACGTTTAAAGTAAAAATCTCTGAAAAGTACTCGGCTTTCACTGCAGTAGTGTTTTAGAGTCATAACAGTATGGAGGCGGCGGGAAATAATTCGATTTGATAATTACAACTGATGGGCCACTGTGACTTAGCTTAAGAAGTTCACGGTATATTCGTATGTTTGTATGAGAGGTGCTGATATCTAGACCTTCGGAATCCTAAAATGCAGCTTACATTCTTATCTGGCATGTATCTGTATTATCATTCGTGTAAGGCTCTCGTTGATACGCATATTATTCTTTTTTGAAGTGTTTGCACTTGTGACCTTTTCCGAACACAAACTCACCACAGAACTTGCCAGTCCGTTTCAATGCTCAGCTTCAAAGAAATGAACTATCATCTCCAGCATTACAAAACCTTGAAAGACATACCCACCATAAACAGTTCTATTAATATACTGTAAATTCACATCACAATCAGCCATGTGCTAACAGATACGTGACGCGGAGAATAAAAGCGATATCCATAACCTGGACAGGATAGGGACTCACTCACTCACTCATGGAGCTGAGCCCTTCTTGAGAAGCTGCCAATTGTGCAGCTACTCAAGAACTTACTAACATTTTATGGAACCCATAGGTTCACTACCGTGTTCACAAGAGCCCTCCATTGGTCCCTATCCTGAGCTCGATCAATCCAGTCCATACCATCCCATCATATCTCTCTAAAATCCATTTTAATATTGTCCACCCACCTAGGTCTTGGTCTTCCTAATGGTATCTTCCTTCCGGCTTTCCTATCAATATCCTACAGGGTGGGGCGCAGAAACTTTTTTTTTTCCAAGGCGAATAAAAGAAAAATGATTGCTGATAGACAAAATTTATGTTTAGCTAACGAAAGAACATATATTTTAAAGTTTTAAATCATGTAGTTTTAAACGAAATATCTTGAAGGGGGTGGCCACCGTTCTCTATGCACTGATGCAACCGTTTTCTGAAGTTCCCCTCTGCACGTTCCAACATGTGCACCGGAATTTGGGCTACTTCCTGCCGAATAACATTCTTCAGCTGAAGCAGGTTTCTGGGGCGATGTTCGAAAACCTCTGCCTTGAGGTATCCCCATAAAAAATCACAGGGCGTTAGGTCAGGTGAGTGCACTGCCCACGGGATGTCACCTCGAAGCGAGATGAGCCGTCCGGGGAACTTTGCCCTCAAAACTGTCATCGAAGCTCGGGCTGTGTGGGCCGTGGCACCATCCTGTTGGAACCAGACATTTCCTACATGCATTTCTTCAAGAGTTTGTTCGAAAAAGTTTTTAATCATGTCCACATACCGCTGTGAATTGACAGTAACTGTATGATTGTCTTCTTCAAAAAAATAAGGGCCAATAACTCCAACTCTCGACAACGCACACCATACTGTCACATTATCACTGTGAAGTGGCCTCTCATGGAGCTCTCTGGGATTGTTACCACTCCAATAGCGCATATTCTGCTTCTTGACATATCCGGATAGGTGAAAATGTGCCTCATCACTAAAGAAAACAAGTGCGTCAGGGGGTAAAGTTTCCAATAACGTTTCGCACGCCGTTATTCGGTTCTGGAAATCACGTGGTGACAATTCTTGCACAACAACCATCTTATAGGGATGGAAATGAAGATGTTCGTGAAGAATTTGGGGCACTGAACGATTGGATATGTCTAGGGCGACTGCATGTTGGCGAGCGGAGCGTCTTGGAGATCTAAAAATCGACTGTCGAACTGCCTCCACATTTTCTGGCGTCGTAACGGTCCGTTGTCTTGATGATTTGTTCACAACATTCCCGGTTGCTCTAAAGTTCTCTACCCACAAAACAATCGATTTCCGGTCGGGAACCGGACCTCTGGGCTTAATTCCGAAGTGAGTACGGAACGCACGCTGCACCGCCACGTAGGAATGGTTGTTCGAAAATTAGGCTTCAACAGAAAACGCGCGCTGGTCACTCGTCCACTTCATGTTTCCTACTGAGGGGTATTAGACAGAAACTTCCGCGACTGCTGCATTCACCGAGCCTATCCCCACTTTTCTGCGGCCTCCCCTCCCTTCACAATGCGTCTTCACAAAAAGGAAGTTTTTGCCTATATGCATTCCTCCTCTCCCCATTCCAGCTACACACCCTACCGATATCATCCGCCTTGGATAGGACAGGGATATTGCACTAAGAGCATAGAGAGTAGTATTCGTGTGATCAAGTTAAGATCGCCCTTAGAAGTGAAATGATGTCCGCTGAATGGTGCTCTGGCTAAGGAAGTTCCTGTCTACATTCATCCTATCACTAGACCACCTTCTTTTATGGAAGATTTCGCTAGTCATAGGAATTTAAGAAATAAACGTTCAAAGCAACAATTCTGAATTAAGAATTGATTAATAAATAATCACTAGATGATATTTATATAGAAAACTCAAAATGAAAAAGCTCTGACAAGACATAACATAAGACAGTAACATGAATATTTGTGTATTACAGATAACACATGAGCTGTGCTGAAAACAAGAGGTAGCCGCTGCAGCACATATAAGCACAGAGCAGGTACTGGGAACACGTGCGGCTGCAGCTATGCCCCGGCGACAAACGCACATGCGCGTTCGAGATGCGCGAGTTTCAGTACTGTTGATTTGGCGCAAACTGTATTACTTCAAAGCGCCAAATATATAAGCAACGCAAATGTTTAAGGAATTGAATGACACATCGATGAATCCAGAAACGATTCTCATGACCCAAAGCTTTCTCCGTCAAATATAGTTTCTACTTTTATGCATACTGATAAACTGGAATCGAATTCTGAACCATACTGATAAACTTAACAGAGAACTGCAATCATAGAATACGCGAATGTTGCAACCTAAGATGTTAGTTGGAATGAAGAAAGCGCTGAGAATATGATGTGAAGGTGTAACTGTAGAATTTCTCTTTTGTGCTAAGAAAGTTCAAGAAAAATTGGATATTCTCGCAACATTTCCATCAAGAGAAATATATAATCAAGCAAGGATCGTTCGATTTTGTCTTCAAAAGAGTACTCTTGTACATAAATAATAATAAAAAAAAATATTCAATTTTCTCACAGCCGACGAAGTCTAAATTGGATACTGAATTTATTTACCGAATGTGCACTCAAATATGGAACAGGGTAGATTAAAAGGTCTAACTAGGATCTTGATTCTTCGGAATTCTGCTTAGAAGGGACCAGCTTCTAGCATCCAGCGTAAACTTCATGCCTCAGGTTCCATCAGTAACACCTCCTGATCTCAGACAGCTAATACAGGACTGCGCCTCTGGGGGCCGCTATCCAAACTTTTCCTTTACTTTTCCTTTACTTTACTTTTCCTGTTACTGTTACATCATATGAACGGAGCTTCAGCAAACTGAAAACAATTTACAATCAATTAACATCATCTATGGCATAAGATCGAATTTCAAATTTAGGTATTCTTTTCACTGAACACTCTACAGCAGAAGATTCTGATAACCTAATCCATGGCTTTGTAGCTATTAAAGTATGAAGAATTGTACTGCTAATTATTATTAAATTTGCTACTGCAGCTACTAACGTGTACATTATTTTTTTTTATTATTGCTAGTGGGGTAGGACTAAATCCCTTGTACTGCGGTCACTTCTGGCCTATTGTACCAGCCCCAGATGATAGCTGAGGGTGATTGTGGAGCAATTGGTGGAATGAAGATTGGCAAGGGAAACCGAAGTACTCGGAGAAAACCTGCCCAAGCGCCATTTTGTCCACCACAAATCCCACTTGACAAGACCCGGGATCGAAACCGGGCCGCCGCGGTGGGAAGCCAGCGACTAATCACTTGAGCTATGGCGCGGACGTTACGTGTACATTAGTCGGCAACAAACGAAATCTTTTTGCTTATTATTATCTGTGGATATTATCTAACTAACCCAACCATTACCGATATTATGGTTCTGTTATGCTGCTACTGCGGCACTTATAAATTAAAACAAAGCGGTAAAATTATGCCAATGCTTTAATTTGAGGGGCGCGTGCAATTTTGAAACCTTCACTAATGTGCTGATTATAATAATTCGCAGATAACTTCAATTGGTAATACCTAAAAATAACAGTTAACAGTGTACATCGGTATTCGAGGGAAGGTAGCCATTGAGAGTTACATATGCGGAATATGTATGCAGCATCACTTGGACAGTTCTCATGTCTCTATCTCTCTCGCTCCGCAGAGATGAATGGACGCATGATAAAGCTCTAATGACCCCACGGGCTGTGTTAAATGAAAACTACGAGGTGTACTAACCTTCATTTACCGCACAAAATCTGTTAACTTCAGTAAGCGCTCAGCCAAGCGTCCGCCAATGTTCTGTGACTAAATTTATTATTATAAACACACGCTGTTAATTGAAACTGTCAACTTTCTCAATACTCGAGCCCAGTTGCATTTGCATGCTCAGCTTTATCTTGCTTCTAACAGTTTTGTTCTTTGGATAAATCAAGGGTTAGGATACGTGTGTGCAATATTCGCTCGTGAAGTGGGAGCTGAAATCCGGCATACTCGCATTTCATGTTAATTTAGTTATTTTAGTACCTATACTCTTCTCACTATTACATATTTATTTTCACACAATATTACAAGGTATCCTTGCCCTTGAACCAAGACTCAAACCATGCTTCTAAGGATGATACTGCTACTGCCGCCGCCGCCACCGCCCCCACCACCGCCACCACTACTACTGATAACACAATTGCGCTCATAACTCGTAACACTTCGTTCGGTAATTCCGTATGATAATTTTGAGCCAGTGTCTGACTCAAAGAACTACCCGTTTACCAAACATTTCTGCAGCCATTTCGCCCATTTCAACCCTAAACTATGAGGCACTTCGCAAATTTTAGAAACTGCTGTGTTCCTGTCAAGACAGATATGTATTCTGACAGGATGGTACTGGAATATATAAGTCCATCCAGAATTGTTTTAATATTGCTTCCAAAAATACCAGAGGTTTATACCGGGTGTGTGTTGTGGTATACATGATAGGTGGGCTTCAGTTCAGAATGATAAACTCGGTCAAAACGGTCCAGTGAATATACTCCCAAAATGTCTGAGTGAAAGGTTACGGAAGATAATCATCGTATACCCAGCTATCTGATGTTTCGTCTCGACGACAATATTGAAATGAAGTCACTGGGAATCTACATTACAAATTACTGAGCGAAGTTAATTTTAGTTTCTATCCGGTACATGTGAAGTGTACCGGATAGAAACTAAAATTAATTTCGTTTCAAAAACATTTATATTTATTTAGATATCAATTGTAAGGAAGGACCGTGCCATAGCTCAAGCGATTAGCCGCTGGCTTCCCACCGCGGCGGCCCGGGATCGATCCCGGATCTGGTCAAGTGGGATTCGTGGTGGACAAAGTGGCGCTGAGTGGGGTTTCCTCCGAGTACTTCGGTTTCCCTTGCCAATCTTCATTACACAAAATTCTCCATCATCATAATCACCCGGGGCAGGTACAATAGACCAATCAGTGGCCGCCGTGCCGAGTGGACCCAGTTGGACTCCACCTCCCACTAAGCGAATTAAAAGAAAAATCTGTAAGGCAAATTGAAGTCACAGATGTAAATTATATCAGCAATTGCGGAAATGCAGCGAAAATTCAACGAGGAATTACCCCTTTCGTATCTCATCCTCATCTCCTTCCTTCCCTTCCTTTATTTTGTCCAATCTTTTCTCTGTTAGATCAATGCCGTGTGGAGGCGGGGTCGAATACCTCCACCGTAGCCCTGCGAGTCGTAGGAGGCGACGAAAAAGAAATCTCGAACCTGAGACAGTAAAATATGGTCGCGAGTCCCATGGGACTCGGACCCACCCGAGAATAACTGCGCTGGCGAGGACCAACAGTAATTGTAGACGATAGACCCGTCCTCTCGTCGAGAGAGATCATCACATAAACAATGAAATCTGGTCGTAAGCCCCAGATGGTGCTTTATTCCAAGACACACTGGCCAACTGACCATCGGTCGTAACATAAGACTCCACTCGACTCGACTGTTAGAACAATGAATTAAGCTGCATCTATATCCTTCAGAGGGTACAATTTTGAACATGGATACTATGCGTGTAAGTACGTGAAAATCGTCAGGGCGTAACAACGATATACGTAACATACACATAATCAAATAATATTCATACGTAGTCATGAACAATCTCCTACTATCTACTGTATACGGATTTTGTGGCATGTGTACGATGAACCATTTTGAGGAAATGAACATATGTCGAGCCCAGCTTCGTGCAACCCAAAGGTTACGGTAGAAGGAGAGTAATCAAAATTAAATCTGAACAGTTACTTTCCGTAGCATAGTTGGTTGAGGCACTATACTAGAAGTCGGAAGGTGACGGGTTCGATTTCTGATTAGGTCATTGTATTTTTCAATTCATCTAATCCTTCCAGCCATATTATAACCCTAGGTTCCACGCAGCCTCTAACAGATATGAGTACTAGGAATCTTCCTAAGGGTAGAGGGCGGCCGACGCGTAAGGCTAACAACCTCACCACCATCTCTGAGCCGACTGCCTAGAAAATGTGTAAGCTTCGACGTCTCACAACCATATGGGCCTTCACGGCCTGTTACAGGATAGCTTTACCTTCTACCTTTTACTTTCCGTGCAAATCACTTCCTTTTTGGGAGAAACCATGAAATACTGAAATCAGCGTAACCAATAACCAGATTCCTCTCAAATCCAAAAGAGGCGCTCGGTGGCACATAAATGCATACGCATCCATTCCGAGAAATCGTGCTATTTACAGGAAATAAAGAACAACTTTCAATAAAAATCTCAAATTCTCTGAAGTTGGATTATAAAAGAAGTCGCCAACACGTTTTTATGTACGTGGCATTAATATCACAATGCTCGAACTTTCCTAACAGCGAAAGTGCTTCAATATTTAAAACGAAAGCCACTTAGTCACGTGCTTTGATTCTGTAGCACTGTAAGAGAGGGACTGTAATTCCCTTTAGGCCTAGTCTATTCGTATGCTATAGTCGGTGCACCTAACATCGTACCTTGTAACGTCTCCAGAAATGAGTTCGTATTTCATACGCGTTTCGATTAACGAGACGATGTAACGTTACCGACTGAGCTATGCCTTATTATTTGCAGCGGGCGGTATTCTAGAAGAAGTTTACATCGTGTACATGATTATGCAGTATCTTGTTTCAAATACTGTATTATGAGTGTGGTGTGAGCGCAAGCAAATGTACAGTTACTAAGAGTAGGCAAAGCAAATCAGAATAAATTCCAAGATTGAAATGATACGCAATACGAAGTCTTTTATCTGATACTACTGATACCTTTAGCTTACTTTCCTTATTTCGAAAAATTAAAGGAGGATTATGAGATCATCTTGCTGTCTGTCACTGATACTCCAAACGCCTGAAAGCCGAAATGTAGAGCCAGAAGAGAAGACAGTTAATAGGCAACCGCTCGGTAAAGACGGGTACACATGAAACAATAGAGGAACACTTGGACGAGGTGTTTTCTATGCGGTAATATCAACCAAAACAATGCAATCTAGTTATGACATGATGCCATGGTAATCAACGATAAAACACCCCACAAATATATTGTCAAATTAGGTAATGGAGGAGGTCAAGGTCGCACGATGTGACAATAAAGTCCTCTCCTTAAAGTGCTCCTGCAGGCTGCCAACAGGGACGCCAAGGTCTGGGGATAAGCGCCACACTGTACGAAAACTGTTTCCCCCGCGCAGGGCTGATACATCCAAGTCTCGGCGCGTATCCGGGTGACGGTCACTGGAGAAAGCGAACATTTCGATCCGTCCGGGGTTTGCAGATCCAAGGACCAATGCTAGGGGTGGAGAAATTTTCTCTTTTGGCACCATTATAATAGTAGACAGAACAAACGAATACACAATTTGTAACATAAATATTGTTTGCAAGTTAAAAGATTTTAGGGCTTTAGTGGAAGAAAATACTTTCCTGCAAGCAAGAACTGTTACCCTCTCAACGACGAACCTATTTTTTTTTAATTCGCTTAGTGGGGGGTGGAGTCCAACTGGGTCCACTCGGCACGGCGGCCACTGACTGGCCTATTGTAGCCTGCCCCGGGTGATTATGATGGAGAATTTGGTAGAATGAAGATTGGCAGGGGAAACCGAAGTACTCGGAGAAAACTCGCCCCAGAGCCACTTTGTCCACCACAAATCCCACTTGACCAGACCCGGGATCGAACCCAGGCCGCCGCGGTGGGAAGCCAACGACTAACCGCTTGAGCTATGGCGCGGCCAACGACGAACCTAAGTTTTGTTTTCTGTTTGCATGTTAATCAAAATCGCCTCGCGTGTACACATATGCTAATGATATGCTATCGCTCTTTGATACCATGTACCGTATAGATGATATGTAGATTCATTCAGACTTTATCTACAGGACAGCCATTTCATCCTCTCATAACAGAACATTATTAACACGTACTAATTCGCAGGGAGGAAACCGCGGGCTTGACCGAAAACAGATACACAGAAACCTATATATAACAAGGAGTTTTGAAATATACCACCTTCAGGGCCTATATGCTAAAGACGGAGAGAGTATGTTCCTCCAAGCCGATAGTGCCAACATACCAGGCTACACGGCGTCATAACACAAAAGACCACAACATGTAGCCTCGGACAACAGAAGAGGACCCCTGCACAAAAAGAACACCACTTTAAGACAAACTTGAACGGAAACCCTGCTGTAATATGTGGGAAGATTACATTATTAATTAATGGTAAATAAACAATGGAATAATCATAATGTTCCAATAATAATTATTCTCATTTCCGGAGAAGATGACACCGAAAAAATATAACTATGATATGCACATACTGATTCGGAACAACACACCAATCGGCATGCACTAACTTGTTAACGTCATGCTTGCCATCTACCTACGTCACACTACAACAGATCGATCTCCGCGAAGCCCAAGCTCTACACATGCAGCCAAAATGCCACAGCTGCTCCTTGCTACTTGCAATGCATGCACAAACGGACTCCTTACCGCGGGAAAGTTCAAACAGTTACAGTTTTATTGCAGGTTCACTTCCTTCAACAGCTTTATTCACAGGCTGAGTGCTTTAAACGGGTAATGCCATTAACTAAAGCTTACTTACATACTCATGGAGCTGAGCTCTTCTTGAGGAGAACCCAAATCTGCAGCTATTCAACAATTTCCCAGCAGTTTTTATGGAAACCGAAGGTTCATTACCGTGTTCAAAAGAGCCCTCCACCGGTCCCTATCCTGAGCCAGATCAATCCAATCCATACCAGCTCATCCTATCTCTGTAAGAACCATTCTAATATTGTCCACCAACCGACGCCTTGGTCTTCCCTGTGGTCTCTTTCCTTCTGGCTTTCCCACCAATATCCTATACGCATTCCTTGTCTCCCCCATTCGTGCTACATGACCTGCCCACCTCATCCTCCTTGACTTGATCATTCTAATTATACTTGGAGAAGAGTATAAGTTATGAAGCTCCTCATTATGCACTTTTCTCCAACCTCCTGTCACGTCATCTCTCTTCGGTCCAAATATTCTCAACACCCTGTACTCAAACACCCACAGTCTATGTTCCTCTCTTAATGTCAGAGACCAAGTTTCACACCCATACAGAACCACAGGCAAAATTATACTTTTGTATATTCTAATTTTTATGTTTTTGGACAACAGACGAGAAGACAAAAGGTCCTTGACTGAATGGTAGCAAGCATTACCCGAGTTCAATCGCCTCTTAATTTCCTCCTGAATCAGGTTTCGATCTGTTATCGTTGTTCCCAAATATCTGAACTGTGCCACATTTTCAAAACATTTGTTTCCTGTCTTTATGTCATGATTTTGCCCTGCATTTTGGTGACGACACAGCAACATATAGTTAGTTTTCCTGTGTCTACTTCTAGACCGACCTCTTTTCTTGCGTCAATTAAAGTTTGTGTGTTTTTCTTTATGGTATCTACATTATCACCCAGTAGATTCACGTCATCGGAACAGGTCAACAGCTGATGTGTCCCGTTTAATTTCAGTCCCACCTGGTTTCCCTGGACCTTCCTAATTGCATATTCTAAGGCAAAGTTGAAAATCAGTGGCGATAAAGCATCTCCTTGTTTTAGACCATTCTGGATAGGAAATTTATCAGACAACATAAACTAAAGCTACCAAGCAAAATCTGTAACTGATATTTTTTTTTTCAATGGCTCTTCCAGTCCATTCAGGGTCATGGCCTTTTATTCAGTTCCGTAATCATTTTTCACAGATGGTAGGACTCCTTGGACGAGTGATTAGCTCCTCGCAAGGCCGCTACCTAAACACAGACAACACAAACACAGAATAAACGCACACAGGCATCCATGTCATGAGTTGGATTCGAACCCACGATCCCAGCCACCGAGCGAGCGTAAACAGTTCATGACAACATCGGGCATATATATTTTTATTTATATGTATATATTCTATTCTTTTTCTTTTAGTTTCGTGGCGTGGGCTGAGACTGAGTACACTTGGTACGTCAGCCACTAATTGATCTATTGTACCAGCCCCAGATGAGTGTGGAGCAGTCGGTGGAATGAGAATTGGCAAGGGGAACCGAAGTACTCGGAGAAAACCTGCCCAGTGCTACTTTGTCCACTACAAATCCCATATGATCTGATCCGGGCTCGAAACTGGGCCGCCGCGGTGGGAAGCCAGCGACTAACTGCCTGAGCTATGGCACAGCCCATATATTGTAAACTCCATAATTTCTTGTACACATTCATCATCAGACAATTCTGTTTGTGACTTCTGTCAATAACTGCTCATCTTATATATAAAGAAAGAAGTTTTTAAAAGGATCCCAGCCTTCCGCTATCTTAACACAAACATTTCAAAAAGAATATTTACAACCGCTTGAGAGCATACTGCTATTTTAAGGGGAAATATGACCAGCGTAGTTCTACTTGGGTATATCAGTACCTGAGATAAAATCAAATTAAAATCGGTCAAGCTGGTTTTGAGAAAACTTACATTTTGCGTGACAGCCGCTAGAAGGCATACCGTTATTATCCTGCACACCTATACAATTACATTTAAAGCAATGATCCCTATAAGGTCCTGAAATTTAATGAAAATCCTTAAAGCCGTTTTATAGAACATCTAAATTTCGTGTTTTTTAAGGACAGTTTTAAGTGCCCCTATTTCTGAAGCTGGAATGATCATATTTACGGGATGGCGACTTGCAATGCACATATATACATATCGACTGACAGATTCAGTCCGCATACTTTCTCATACACGTATTTCGGCCGCTAGAGGAGCTCCTGAATATATCACCTATGCATATTTATTTCAGGATAGTATCGCCATAATTTACTGAAATTTGATTATAAAATCGCGAGTCGTTTTCGAGAAAATCGGGAATTTTGTGTTTGGGTGGATCTTGTCGATGGGCCCTTATTTTTGGAGCTAGAATAAATCTCGAACATGAACAAAATTCGTCCAACCGTTCAGGCACAAACCAAGCGCACATTCACATACATACGTGATTCAAAAAACGAAATTTTCATATTAGGGAGGCTCTAAATGCCTAAATCCGTCGAAGTTCTGTGATCGACTTTTTTGAAGACCGCAATACTACCTCGTCTAACTACGTAAACGGGAAAGCAAAAACACGAAGTTTACACGCAATGACAAGGAAAATGAGCAAATAATTAAAGTAAATTCTTATAAATGTTTTCGTACCAACATCACAGTGAAATTCGTTCCATATTTCTAAAGTAAACGAAGATTTTTTCTTTACTCGAAGTAGTTCTTTGAAGCATTTAATGATTTTGCAATGCATACATGGCTAATTATATGCTGCGGTTTTGACTGTGATGTTTTCTTTATTAGATTAAACCAACTGTTATACGGAGCGAAACGAAAATAAATTAAGCATTCAATCAATGTTCCGGGACTTCTTAAAACACTGGTTAAACGGAATACGTTAGTCATCCATTTGAAAGTTCAAAAGTTGCGAATTAAGAATAAAAAGAAGAAACTAACTCGTTACTCTGGCTTCAGACTTCTTTTGTTTCCAACTCGTGCAACTGCTCTAAGCCTGAAACCGCCCCGAATAGCACGATAAGCAACCTATCCAACAGGTGCTGCCAGCAGAAAATCCGCTTATTGAAATGAAGACATCAATCGCTCTACTTAATTAGTATTCCATGCACATAATCCGACGATCGTAGGGAAAATAAATGAATTAAAACGTTTACTCACCATACTCTATCTTTATAGATGACAAAGAAAGCACGAAAACATTGAACAGAGATCATATTAATTTAAGCCAAAATTACCATTTTCCAAACTTGAGCTAAAAATAAGGAAACAAGCGGTTAAGTTTAGTAGGAGAAGGACGCCTAATATGGGGATGTTTCCTAACGTGGGGACATGCAATATTTTCATGAAGAAGGTGCAGAGACCTCCTGACAAAAACGTGAAACTGACGATAAAAGAGACTGTTCTGTTCTTAACTGGTGTAGTACTCATTTTTGTCATCTGTACCAACAACAAGAAATATTACTCGTATATTTTAGTGTCACAATGTGTGTGTGTGTGTGTAAAATTACTTTATTTTATGTAAGATTTGAGGCTTTCACGGCGGTGACTATGAAGAAAGCAGTCTTCTGGGATTTGGCACCGTATATATGTGGTGTTAACCGACGTTTCGGAGGAACGTCGGTTAAAAGCAGACCAGTCTGCTTTTACCCTTTCTCACGGTCTCTTCGCTTGCGGATTTCTTATGTTTTTCCTTCTATCCTGAAGACGGAGGCGATACGTTCCTCCGAAACGTCGGTTAACACCACATATATATGGTGCCAAATCCCAGAACACTGCTTTCTTCTTTATTTTATTTCGTCACAACATATTAAATACATGATGATGTCTCAATAGGCCGAAACATATTGTAAAAAAGAGACGAACATATGGTGTATCCATATTTCTTGTTGTGGTGACGGAACAAAATAAAGAAATAGCCCTAACAAGCTGAAACATTCTTACTGTGCTGCAAAATATGTTGCTGCACTGATTTTAACAGAAGATTTCTAAACAAAGTTGAGTATTATTTATATGTGTCCTTTAATGTTGTCGTTATGAGCACGAGTGATGCTTTCAAAAGATTTTTTAGTTCTCTTTGTGAGAAATACGTATTATAGAGGTTAGGGCCTCTGCAACCAAGCCTCTTACGGTGCCTATTTGGGAGAGATCGGGGTATGCTGATTTGGGGACCGAAAACCTGCGCAATCGTCACCCTCATCAGAATCTCAAGAAGAGGAAATTGATCTCGACGATTCTAACAAGGACATCGACTAGGGCGAGGTAACTGATGACGACGCAGACGCAGAAAGCTTGCATTGTGAGGGGTTATTCTCCGGTAACCAAGAAGGTCAAGGACGGATACGGTGTATCATCTGCACATACAGATGGTGCTCACTCCAGAACTGAACAGTCTGTATGACAACAGAAGTAAACTCAAACATAGGCAACAAATACTAATTTCTCGTAAATAATTAAACCATTCCAAATAGGAACCTATGTGTGCCTAACGCGGGAAAGGCAGTGTTTTCCAGGTTTACTATATTTTACATGTGTGGCTGTTAATTATGCTGATCAGTGGCCGCGATGTCTAAAGACTGGGCCGCTCGAACACTGGGGCAGTGGGTTCGAATCCCATTTGAGGCATGACTGCGTTTATTCTGTGTTCATGCTGCACTGAGTGCAGGTAGCGGCCTTGCGACGGGCTGATCCCCAGCTCAAGCAGTCCTACCGACTGCGTGAAAGATCAAGAAACTAAAAAAAAAAAAACGGCCAAGATCCAACAAAGGCTCTACAGCGATAGACAGCCTGTTAATAAACTAACTCCGTGGCCTGTAGTCTGCGAGAAAACTATACCGATCGAGCGACCGCCGCTTGTCGCCGAAGTTATTGCCAAATTGTTTCTAATTATGTCATGTGATATGCAATAAAATGAAGTAACATTTCCCATTATTTCACTGATGTACTGTTTGCTTCGCTTTTTCTGTAAGCATTTTAAAGAACTCTCCCAAAATTACGCGCCCTTCCTGTATTTAATTAGTTATTTTATCAAGATGTGAAATTTACGTACATGGAGAAAGGAAGAATACATCAAATGCGATACGAGAACTGAAGGAAACGGAGTACATTACGTGAAGGGAAAAACAATTTTTGGATTTACGGTTTTTACTTGAAAACTGCTTTCAAAATAACAATCACAATAAAAACAGGGGAAACCCTCACAGACACTGAATGGAACTTACGCATAATTGGGGAAAAGTATCGCAAACAGTCGCAAGCGTATACATAGCCCCATCGGCGTCACTTCCGAATTGCTTGCGCGTTTCCTAAGTACCGGTCCAGGAGCACTGCCTTTGAAACGCAAACACAACATCTACGAGTATGACACGATAATGCAGCTGTAGCTGAAAATTTAGTCTTATGGTCCAAGATATCAGCAAACATTAACCACTCACGTCTCACCTATTTCTGCTCAACAGATGTCCGGAAACACAGCAAAGTGGAATACGCTGCGAGTGGAATTCATCAATATCTCGTCGAGTCAAAAATTTCGTAGAAGGCATTACTTCAAGAACATGGTATATTTTACATGAAAACTTTTACCCTAGCCAAAAGTCTCTCCCCTCTCTGAAGGTTAAAGCCGTTTGTTTGGAATGTGCTTGGTAAAGTTGGTGGAAACAAATGAAATAGGCCTACCTCCCGACAGTTTTCTGGCAACTCAGTAATGCGCTTTGAGCTGTTGCATACATCCACTCCTCCTATTGGCCGACAAGGTGGATACCGAGGATAACGGTCTTTCCGATGACAGCGGTTGATCATTTAAAGAAATAATATTTAATATGCGTCCATTAGTATCATATTTGCTGATCACAGTGGCGGCGCGGTCTAAGGCATGAACTGTCTTCGTCCGCTCGAACGCTGGGATCGTGGGTTCATGTCTGCCCGTCTGTGTTTGTGTAGGTAGCGGCCTTGCGACAGGCTGATCCCCGTTCAAGGAGTCCTGCCGACTGTCTCAGGATTAAAAAACTGAATTGAAACAAAGAGTTTCACGGATGCCCTATGCTCCGAAGTGAGAGCAACAGGAAGAGAGAGAGAATCATATTACAACTGTAAACGGTAAAGATGCCCCTGCAACTGTGCATCACAGAGTGCAAACAACGTGAAGATCTGTTCCAGACTTCTGCGCTAAATAAAGATGAGCAAAGTGTAACACTCTCCGTGAATCCCCTTCCTGGAACGTAAAGGTTTCTGCGAGACTCAACGAGACGTTCTGGACGCAGAGAAGAAAGTGCTTGTTTTGCCAGAGAATCGGATACCGTACGTCCAGACCGCACATTCATAAAGGTAAAGTTGTCACTGTGCTCAACTAATTAAGCACTACGCCATGATGGCGTATGGGGGAGTGGATGTATAGATCCACATTTTCTTGGCCTCGGCACTAGTTGTAGGTGACTGGTCAGCTTCATTTCCCGGCCGCTTTACCCCCTGGGAAAGAACCCCCGGTAGCCTTTCGATAGGAGGCTGGGTGGTCCTCAGAGCCGGCCTGGACGCTGTGGAAAAAAATTCTTGCCCCTACCGGGACTCAAACTCCGACCCCTCGGTCGCCCAGAATGCAGCCAATCGCTACACTGGCTACGCTAACCCGGCTCATAACCGCTACGCCAAACAATATTATATTTTGCGAAATAACATGTCAAATTTTGGAAAGTGCGCGCTGCGTTACTTTAAGTGTAAAAATAAATATAATAATTTAATTATATAGTAATATAATGCCGTAACCGCAAACCTAACCGCAGAAATATGAGACGTTAAAATTTATAAGATATGAGCGAACAAGTTTTAACAGGAACCATGTTCAGTCACCTAAACTATAGTAAGGAAATTCGTCGCACGACTCCCTACAAAGAACACTAGAACATTGTAATGGCCCAGACCACGCATACGTTATTTAAAAAAATAACATTATTTGTAGCGTAACTCGCATGGAATTTGATCAGCAGTGCTCTGAAATATGCCACAACTGCTTCTGTCCACATATTTCCGAATTCTTCATTCTCAGTCGGCCCTCCGATTCTGCACTATACACCCTACGCAATCGAAGACGAGCTCTTAAATCGACCAAGAACATATCAAGAAATATACAAAGCCTATATAAAGGCATTTAATTAAATCTGCGTGATTATTTCAGTTGGATTTTATGTTTTATTTAACTATTACGCGTACAGTGTTCACATAGCGCGTTACTGTACCTTATTCTCAGCTCGATGAATGTACTCTCTCTCTCTCTCTATAGCTCTAGAGCCCTTCGGACTTTGACTGCTTTTTCAGTTTCCTGATCTTTTACACAGTCGGTAGGATTGCTTGGACGGGGGATCAGCCAGTCGCAAGGCCGTTACTTACACACAGAACAACTCAAACACAGAATAAACGCACACACAGACATCCATCCATGTCTTACACCGCGCGGCCACTGTGTTCGGAGAGTAAACACATACATAGTTTAATATAAATAAAAGTAACAATGTAACCAGCTTAAATAAACTGTCTAGACGTTAAAGACATTTTAAATTGGGTAATCGGCATTAGTCTGGGACATGCCTCATTCCATCATTGCCCACTTGCCGCTGGCTGCCAATTGCAATGAATCATAATACACAATCACGACTGTACTGTAACCACTCCACATAGCGTAATGGTCCCCGGTATTTGTGACCTCGTTGTAAGATACCGGCACTTGTGAAAATCTGGGAGCGTGCCAAACCCGAGGGAGGAGATGTTTCAAGCGAAGTGCTGAAGCTGAGTCACGCGAATGACATAAGGAAGATAACCTTGCGACACCAGGGTATTGTACAAGGCTAGTCCGAGCAGCGAAGACGCCACACCACGCCAAAAAAACTTGAGCTTTTTAAACAGGCCGGAGCACGGCTTCACACTCACAACGTTAAACTGCAAACATTCGTCTAAGGAGGCACGTGGACCTCAAATTGCATATTACTCGACCACATGCATAGCAGTTAATTTCGCATTGCCAAGTTAGTAAACAATACACATGATTTTTATCTCATATTTAAGGACAAATTCGCAATGGAATTGTTGACTAACTCATATGGAACTCAGACCGTCTTGAGAAGCAGCCACATGCTCAGCTATTCAAGAATTTCCCAACATTTTATGGAACCTTCTGCCTATATCTTATCTTACTTGACAAGTGCAATTAAGTTCACTTCCTTATGACCAGCTTTTCAGAAGATACCTTTTAATATCATCCTACCATCCGTGTCTCGGTCTCCAGTTCTCCTCTATCCACAGGGTTTCTAACAGACTTCTACTCCTTGACTACTACTTTCGTTCGTGTTACTTGCCCAGCACAATTCAACCTCGGTATCTTACGCCATGAATCTAGAAAGACTCGATATGTAGTTCCCATCACCCGTTCATTTATTCTGTTAAAAAAATATCTTAAATCCTCATTTTGCGCAAGAGAGACGAGCAATCTTTACAACTATCATTATACAAAACAACACTTTGAATTTTAACGTAGTTCCTTCTATGAACAGACAAAACATATGAAGTGAATGACTGCACGTATTTCTTCAGTTGATTCCGTTAAGGACTTCACGAACACAGTACATTATTTTCATGGTTACACTATCACACCAGTGATGCATGTACGTAATAGGTCGAAATTAAGTTTTGTACTAGCGATCACGCAGAGCACTCGGTAGCGTAGTTGGTTGACGCATTATTCTACAAGCCGGAAAGTCGCGGGTTCAAGTCCCGATGAGGTCATCGGATTATTTTCAATTGGTCTAATCCTTCCAGCAGCACTATGGCCCTCGATCGACTCAGCCTCTAACAGAAATGAGTACCAGGAATATTCTTGGGGGTAAAGGGCGGCCGGCGCGTAAGGTTGACAACCTTAGCGTCATCTCTGAGCCGATTGTCTAAAATATGTGGCAGCCTCGACCTCTCACAACCCAATGGACCTCCACGGTCTGTTACAGGGATTGCCTTATCTTTAACGTTTTACTAGCGATCACGCAGTTGCGCTAGCGCCTAAACGTTAACTTCACAACAGCAACAACGCAGTGCCCTCTAACCAAACATCTTTAAGGCTAGGAGAACAGTACTTCACCCGAATCTAACATTATGGAGAAGACGCAAGAGAGCACGTAAGACAAAATCAAGTATTTCCCTGGCGAACTTGCTGGTATTAAAACCTACAAATTGAAAACGGCTGGCAGAAAAGCCATTCGATCACGAGACACTTCAATCAAATCAGAACTACGGAAACCTGCATTTCTTTTCTTACTCCACCTTCTTCTCTCCGCTACTGACTTCTAAAAGATTTCTCAGCCCAAATTTTGTATGTCCTTCTTGTTACCTTCCTCTGAGATCTGCGACCGGTCCGTACATACTAATTTCGAGGTAGCTTTCTTGGTTGATTCCGCTCTTTCTTACTGCATATCTCTCAGATCCGAATACTTTTTTTTTAGTTTAGTTTTTCAAGTTTCATCCTCAAAGTAGGCTTGAAAGAGCTCGGCATGCAATGAATTGTTTTATCAACACACTGTATGAAAATATCTGTCCTACTAAGTGTATACTTGCCGGTCACAGTAGCCGAGCGGTCTAAGGCATGCAATGTCTTCGCTCGCTCGGAAGCCGGGATCGTGGGTTCCAATCCCACTCAGGGCATGGATTTTTGTGTGCGTTTTTTTGTGTTTGTCTACAGGTAGAGGCCTTGCGACGAGCTGATCACTCGCCCAAGGAGTCCTACCGAATGTGTAAGAACTAGAAAAACCGAAGTGAACGGAGAAGTTTATGGAGGTAGGCCTAGGTCCACTGGGGCTGTAGTGCCAAGGGAAAAAAAGTGTATACTTATATAACACTATTTACTTCACTTGATTTTTCTATATCGTATGAGAATTCCTGAAATGAAACTAATATACTTACTTTTTTTTTTAAACAATGCTACTCACCCATGTCCCCTTCGCCCCCGCAAACACAAACACAGTAAGAATGCCAGCATTAATTTATAAATCATTAAAAGCACAAGTACGTTATGTATAGCATAAATACACAGATTTCGTCACACTGAAAGCTGTCAGGCATGGCCGTGGGTTTTAGTACACAAAAGAAGAATGACTCATACAAAACTGAAGGTATGATTGATCTTAAAAAAGAAAAAACATGACTACTGCATGAAATCTTTCAGCGCACACTATATTTAAGGATAGTATATTAAGTGGCACTAACGTCGCTGAAGTCGTACCCACCTCAGAATTTCGCAATTGAAAAAAAACTGGAAGGATAAAGGCTCCAATGTAATGTTGTTTTAACAAAATCTGAACAAAGGCTGAAATATTTATGTGGACATACGCCCACATGAACGTGCTTTTCCTTTCAACTAAAAGTAACCTAATAACCATTCAGATTGCATTGTAGACAGAAACAATGAAAGGCAGATGAGGAAATCAGCTTGCACTTCATAATGGTAAGAGCCACTTTCGAAACGTGGCACTGAAGGCTAGCCTTCTTGGGATTAATACAGGCAGATCGAGAAGTCACGCACATCACACTAAGCAATTATATTTTGCTGGATTAATGCACAAACTACAAGACATACAGCAATTACTTTTAATGTTTATAACCTGAGATCTTAGAAATGCAAAATCAAATCATGTCTTTACAACATATGTAGTACTTAATACCAAACAGATAAAATGTAATGGGCAAAGAAGCGAGAAATGTCTGACGAGATACAGAAAGATCAAGGACATGCGGCTTGGAACTAAGGGCGGTGTATTAGATAAGGGCTGAAACGAGATATACTGATTAGTTCCTGTCCTTGAAATGGAACAGGAGAAGTGAAACCCCTGTGCGAACTTGTGCGAACCATCTCATGATTCATTTCACTCGGGATAGCCTATTGCGCCTTGCACATAACGGTGAAACTACACGCCACACGAAGCGACAGAAGAAGTTGCCATCCTAGAAAGGCGAGACTGATATGGTTTGTTCGCAGTTTTGTAGGGAACAGACGTAGTACTGCGAAACATGCCATACTGAATATCCAGAAGATGAGAAATGTCCAGGAAAGGTATTTTAAAGGCTGCTATACTGACATTAAATTTCCTGAACAACGAAATAAAGCAATGAAGGGCAGCACTTAAAAAAGGCATACAAAGACTGCACAACCGACTCAGTTGCACTAGTTACACAAGAATTGTAATACTGTGACATGCAGACACACTGCTAGGGAACGCCTCGGCAAACAAACCTGCAAAAAATAACCAACAATAGAGTAGACCAATTTCTAGGCAAAGACCGAAATATGTGCACGCAACAATAGAACCAGTATTGCAAGAGGTCTTTTCTATGTGATTCGCATATATCCATTGCTAGACAACGGATGTTTTCTGTGAAATGGTCCGGCCCGAGTCTGTATAATGAGAAGCCAACAATATCAGTTCACTTCAGTCCAGTTGTAGTTCGCGACAGTTCGTTGCCAGTTGAAAGTCAGCCTATGAAGAGAAGACTTAGCATGTGAAAAGAAGACTATATGTGTGCTGCATACAGTGAGACTGTAATAAATCCGTTGCCAGGATACTGTCACGTGTAAGGGGGTACGCGTGACGAAAATAACGGTTTCTAGTTCGAATGATTGGATTCACTGGCACTTCCTACAAACCAGATGTAAGTGTACCATTCACCTACCAACCTCGTGGAAGTGCATACGAGGTTCGCTCACAGACCCTTCAGCAACGTAAATATCGCTTAAACTATCCAATGTTGTTCCCTTTCATAGTTCCTCAATGGTTATGGGAAAGAAGCCAACACAGCTCAAGGAGAAGAAAATAGACATCGACTTGACAGAGTATACGTGACACTGTTACACAAATATTCTGTGATCTTAAATTGCACTTAACAACAAGGATGAAACATAAAAAGCACTGTTCTAAGAGGGCTGTTGTGTCAAAACTGTCGCCCTTACTTCTGCAAAATATTCATTTCATAACATTTAGCCACCTATATGACATCAAATGCATGAATGCATGGAGATGACGAAGCTACTTCAAACTGACTTCTAAGTGACATGAGTTGGAGTTTGACTCGAGTCCAGACGCCTGCAAAGATAGTTTAAAGCACTTTCCTCCAGAGGCAACAGACGAATCGGCGTAATGCAAAAACACTATAAGAGTTAAATGTACGGATTTTTTTTCCTTGGCACTACAGCCCCAGCGGGCCTAGGCCTACCTCCATGAAGTCCGTTCACCTCGGTTTTTCTAGATCTTACACATGCGGTAGGACTCCTTGGGCGGGTGATCAGCTCGTCGCAAGGCATCTACCTGTATACAAACACAGAAAAACGCACACACACAAACTAAACATCCATGCCCTAGTGGGATTTGAACCCACGATCCCGGTTTCCAAGCGAGTGAAGAGAGTACATGCCTTATACCGCTCGGCTACCGTGACCGGCTGTAAGGATTTATACTACATCTAATTTCTCGAAAATTTATAGTACGGATTTATACCACATCTAATTTTCTTTGGAAGGAAAGTCATAGACGTATACAAATTAATTACTTACAAACATCTGCAGTATTTAGTTGAACACAAAGGAAACAAAACGAAAACTCCGTGGCCTGCCTAGCGAGCGACCGTCGTTTCTCGGCGTTCAGTCGAACATACAGAGATTTATACTCATCAGGATCTCTTTAAGTCGCATAATTAAGTCCATTTTCTCAAGTGTCATGGGTTCGAGTTGAAAGGCTTCAGAAGGAGAAACTTTATGGAACTGATCGATTCATTCAAAACATATTTTCTTGAGATTAGAACTGCTCCAAACGCTGGGACTTTAAAAGCTTGCTTTAAGAAACATATATTTTATTTTTAATTCTGAAAACGCACTGTCTAAAGTTCGATTGCACAACTTAACGATAACCAACATGAGCCGCCTTTTATTGGAGCAATCTCATTTGTGAAAAGGACCTTAACCAAGTGTATCAAATAGCGAATGAATGTCATACTGACAGCGTTTATAACATGCAGTCATTAACTAAAAATCCGAATTCTTATTACTGTCAATAAGAGCCTATGTGAAGAAAAAAACATAGCACAAAATCTTTACTTCTTACTAACATTCCTATTTTAAAATTTAAATGCGTCAACTTGTCAATATGTTAACAGTGGCTGGTGACGGAGTTTATGCTTTCCGACGTCTGGCACTACTGCCGGTGAAAGTGAAAGCCCAAGCACTGTGCTGCGGGAACAAGCTGTGGGCTAGGCTAGCTATGCCATAGGGGAACGCTCAGCGGCGCAGGTACTATGGAGGTGAGGTCACGCTTTGCCGAAACCAGGCTCCGAACCTCAGCCTTCAGGCAGCCCAAGCTGTAGTTCATTCCTTACTTCTGCTTCATACTGAGTTTTAATGGGACACGCGGTAGCACAGTTCGTCGAGGCATTATGCTACAAGCCAGAAGGTCTCGGGTTCGATTCTCGATTAGGTCACTGGATTTGTCAATTGATCTAATCCTCCCAGCCGCATCAAGCTTCTGGGGTCGACTCAGCCCCTAACAGAAACGAGTACCAGGGATATTCCTGGGGGTAATGGGCGACCGGCGCGTAAGGCTGACCTCACCGCCATCTGCGGCGTCTCACAAAACCCTATGAGCCTCCACGGCCAGTTACAGGGATAGCTTTACCTTTTCTAAACTCTACTGAGTTTTGAATTCCAATGTTCACATTCATTTCTAATCTCTTACTGCCATTACATCATGCAAGCCCTCTAATAATGTTCATTAAAACTTCTGCCTTATCAAGAAGCGGTGACTCGCATAAAATAAGTAGAAACTATTCTTGCAATTTACATTAACGACAGCGGACCTGTGGGTGTGCTCAGGCTTGGCGTCTGGTTGAAACAAGAGGGTGTGGGGTATGAATGAGCGAAATATAATACTGTACGGGACCCTACTGTCTCAGCTACCCCCAGGCTCCGAGAAATGCCGCTACACTAATATTATATTCAGATTTGCTGTTAGAACTTCAAAGAGAATCTCGTTACAGTTCTGGGAAGTTAATTACATCATAATGAACTGGGTAACGTTATGGTAACTGTTCTTTTTCAGAAAAATTATACACTGGACAGTTTATGTAACGGCCAATTTTCAAACACAGAGGTTACGAAATGTCCAATGATGTGATATATATATGGAGAAGGGGTAATGATTTGTTTGCAGTCGTGGCCTGTTTGAAGGCACTATTCAGTATTCGACTGGATACCCAGGCGGAAACCACGAACGCATACCGACATGGAAGATAGCCGGTCGAGATTCGAGCCGTGTACCTCGCGCACACAAGTATACAGCGTTAGCGATACACCAGTCTGAGAGAGCGATGGATTATGAAATGTAGCATTAGGTTAACACAAAACCCTGTTCTTTCTTTCACAGCAGAAAGAAGTGGCTGGAAACCCAGTGATTTAAATAAAAAATGTAAAAGTTGTCCGTGTCTTTAACTAATTAAGCGGCCTGCCATGAAAACGCAAATGGAGTGGAGGTATAGCTCCACAATTCTTGACTTCGGCACTAGATCTAGGGAAGTGGTCAGCTTCACGGCCTTGCCGCTTTGCCCCTGGGCACAGAGCCGACGGCACACATTGCATAGGAGGCTACGTGGACCCCAGAACCGGACTGGGTGCTGTGGAAAACATGGAAATGTTGTACTACCGGGAATCGAAGCCGAGATGTGAAGCCCGTAGTATACTGACCATGAGACTTCGGTAGCACGATTAACTTATCTTAATTAAACTTACGCATGCAGGCATATAAATTTATATGAGAGGAAATTTGGTTTAATTATTATCGAAAATAAGAGGTTTCGTTATTCTCCGCGTTTATTCGGAATACCAATGCTGACCATTCGATAATCTTCGGGAGTGTTCGGGTTACCACTCCAGCGCGTTTGAACATTTTTTTTTCAATTACCTCAAAACCGTACGACACACAGAAAATATGCTTGGAATGTAAATGTGTCTAATTTCTATCTACAGCGTTTATTCGAAACATTTTTCGCTCCGATAAATAATTAGCTAGTCACGCTCGAGAGAGATGTAGAAACGTATCCAGGTCATCACGTAAACTGTCCGTTTGTCCTTGTTTAGCCACAATGGGTTATATCAACAATAACAGTTCAGCGTTTCTTGAGCTGTTTCATGAGTAACAATTGACGGATGAACGCAGCAAATATAAGAGGAGCTCTTTGGACTTATCAAAATACCCAAAAAGTATTAAATGCCACTGGCATGCATTTCAGGTTCCTAAAGGATGGATTTATGAAGTGTGCTGTTCAGGTGGCATGATATTTCATTACTCATGCATTTGGGTAATATTAAGGTTATTATCTCAACAATTTCATGCTGTAGTGTTGGTATCATTAAGGAGAGGGATTTATGGAGTATGCTGTTGAGACGACCTCAGGTGGGATGATACACATACCAAGTTCCAAGAGGATCGGTTTTGGCATTCAAGTACCGTATTTACGCACGTATAGGCCGCGTGCGTGTATAGGCCGCAGCACAATTTTCAGACAGAAATTATAGAAAAAATAATTTTCTTGGAATATTATTTCAGGAGCATTACACCCTGTATTACTAATTATGAATATAATTTTTTTTTAATGAAGTGTGATTTCGAATATTTCGAATATAAGCCGCACTTCGTTTTTGCTCTTGAATTTTTGCCAAAAAATGTGCGGCCTATACATGCGTCAATACGGTAATATTAAGATCATTACCCGAACAAATGGATAGACTGTACTGTAAGTATTACTGATGGGATGGATTTATGAAGCAAGCCGTTGAGATGGCCTCAAGTGGCATGATATACATATATCAAGATTCATAATGATCGGTTCAGGCATTCAATTTATACGTAAACAATTTCAGAAGCTGCAGTATTAGTAGTACCGATGGGACAGACTAATGAAGTACTCAGTTGATATGGCCACAGGTGGCATGATATACATGCCAAGCTTCATAAACATTGGTTCATGTGTTCGAAAGTTGTGGGGGTGTCACATACAGACACAAAACAAACAAAAAAAGCTCTGTGGTTTTGGTCAGCAAGCCAACTATACCGACCGAGCGACCGCCGCTTGTCAGCGTAGTTAGTGCCAACTTTAACGGATAGAGGGTGTCGCGTGGTCTGCGCAACGAATCCCCACGGCCGATAATTTCGATTTTCTAGACCGGATACATACAGACTAATCTCATAAGGATACTTTTATTTCTTTCTCAAAATAATCTGGAAAAGCGAGGCCAGGTCTACTCCTTTGGAGGTTGCCTGAGTTATAATTTTACGGATCCGTAAACCACGACCACCTACTCCCAATGAAAGTGAAGGCGGCCTCCAAACTGAACTGCTCCAGTCAGAGAGCAGCTTCGCATCAATGCCTCATTACTTCATGATGATCAGTCAGTGAGGCGACCACTTCGTGATGCCACAAACTAAACGAAGCCTCTAAGTAGGCTCTTCGTTTGAAGTCTAGTTCATCAAACCAAGTAATCAAATCTTCTCTTGTAACCTCATACAGTTCCATCATGACTAACGAAGCACAATGGTAAGGTCAAGCTGAAACTGTCCACGAGTCTCAGAACTGCGCTACGAAAGCACATGCGCTGTGCGCAGCACTACTGGAGGTGAGTTGTCACTACAGACCGTCACTGCAACCAAGGGACTGTCTCAGTACACTAAGAAAACTATCCTTGCCGTGTGTCTATTCCACTTAAGGAGAATGCAATGGAAAGAGAATAGGCATTCAGATGCCAGGATTAGCCCCGTCCACTCCACAGGAGTGGAGGATGTGTTCCGGTTACATCTGGCTTCAGCTAGGTACCAATCTTCTGAACACGGTAACGAAATGATATTAATATCTTGAAGTAGCTTCTCAAGAAGGGCCCATTTCCTCGGAGTCAGTCATATTACCCTATCCACACAGTTCTTGGGAAGAATCAAGTGTTTCTAGTGTGACTAATGATGCTGAGGGTATCAGTAAACAATTTACACAATGTACACACCTTTAGGCCGCACAAAAAAAAACTTCGTGGCCTGTAGTCCGCAAGCGAACTATACCGACCGAGCGACCGCCGCTTTTCGGCGAAGTTAGTGCCCACTTCTGCAGATAGAGGGTGTCACGTGGTCAGCACAACGGATCCCCACGGACTTTAATCTCGGTTTTCTAGACCGGAGCCGCTATTTCCTTCAAATTGCTCCTTAAATATCCTCACGAGGCTGAGTGGACCCCGTTCCAGACCCATTACTTCTCAGAAAATCTGGTAGCGCTGGGAATTGAACCAGGGACCTGTGGATCTGTAGCCAGGAACTGTGACCACTAGACCACAGAGACGGTCTTCAAAACATCTATCGTAATATCCACGACTTTATAAAATCTGATACAAAACCTCAGCTAACCGCAGTCAGACTATACAAGACGAACTGAACTGTTGGGCCCTCCTCTCGCTGCAGAGGATATGACCAGCATGTGAAGAGTATTAAGACGATTCGGATTTCAGTCTTCATATATTAGAACACGCCATTCGACGTTTTATTTCGTCGAAAAATACGCATATGCTAGTAGCAAAGTCACAATTCCATATTAATTACCGTATGTCTCTGATGTGTAAAGTAACAAGACCAGGAGACACGACTTTCAAGGCCATCAACACCCGATACTGCCTTACCGTTAGGCAATAATTAGAACCGTTAGCAACTTGATGAAGCAGGAGACAAGCATTAAATACAACCACTTCGGTGCCGAACAATCTGCTTATGGTTATCGAATTATTTTATAGAAGAGCTACTATCATTTTCAAGGACTAGTGACATAGATGACAACAAACAGGCTGGTCTCCAGGGGTTTCTCAGATTGGCAAGTATCGCTTTCAGGTAGGGATAAAAATTGAACTCCACACGTTTTGACGGAGCTCTCTGAGCTGCATGACAGTGCTTTCGGGTCATCTACTGATCTTAATTAAGTCCATACTCACCGTGACGACAGGAACAGTAAATGCCGTCGTTATCACACAAAGTTGTCATGATAAAGAGTCCAAACATTTGCATTTCATAGTCTAAGCCTAACATACGAAACAATTAAACCGATCGACAACTTGTGCTTAATTTCAGTTCTATCAAGAAGAAGAGTCCATGAAATCATTGAAAAGAAGCAGAAAGGCACCATCACGGAATGAAACGCCAGATCCAAACCAATATGATGATGGCTTTAAGAAACGAAAAACAATTACTTTCACTATCTTAAAAATCTTGTGTATGTCGAGGCCTTGAGATGGAATGCAAAAGATCACCATCGCTATGATAATCACACCAGCTATTAATTATCTTAAGCGTACGGTCTATTGAACAAACTTAATGACATTCTTGTGACAAAAACGCTCAAACCACCTTGACTACAACTTCTACACTGTAATACTACATTTAATCTTATGTTAAACAGTCTTCGTGTATTCAATGATTTTCAACAAAATGACACGACATAAGAAAGGATCATGCGCCTAATAAAATATTCGGAAGAATTGTTCCGTACATTTAAACGAATAATGTTTCTCTATGTAAGATTTGAGGTTTTCACGGCGGTGACTATGAAGAAAGCAGTCTTCTGGGATGTGGCACCGTGTAGATGTGGTGTTAACCGACGTTTCGGAGGAACGTATCGCCTCCATCTTCAGGGTAGAAGGAAAAATAAGAAATCCGCAAGCGAAAAGACCTTGAGAACCAGTGGAGGCGATACGTTCCTCCGAAAAGTCGGTTAACACCACATCTACGCGGTGCCACATCCCAGAAGCCTGCTTTCTTCAATGTTTCTCCAGATTCTACTTTCACAGTGTCAGGAGTGTGATTATAATGATATACTCGTCTTTCAACGTTTAGTTCCAGGGTCTGTTCCATCAATACTAACTCAACAGTTCTTATTCATTTCTGGATCGTGTAGTCCAGTGTCTTGTAACTCCGCGGGTTATAACGCAAAACGTTATGTATCTTAGTCCTTTTGCGCGTTCCTCTTCCGTGCACTGTTACTTATATTGTCTGTATGCCTATTTAAATCCAGCAAATGTTAAAGGAATAAAGTTATATGTGTCTGTGTGTGTGACCGCCCATAAACACGGGAAAAGAAAGTTCGTTCTACTTCACGTGTCAAAGAACAGTTCAGAAACGATTCTAAGAAATCTCTTACATAATACACAGTTTATTTACAACCAATTCACGCAAATTTCTTCACATCTGCAACTCATAGAAAGCGTTCGGAATTGGTCTGCATTAACAGTGAAATGGCAATTTTTTTTTAACAGACCTAAAATCCGACATAACAATGAAGCGTAAACAGAAACAGTTTGCGTCCGAATAATTTGTTCGTCAATCACGCGTTCTGACTTTGGCTACCATTCTGAACGAGCCCCTCCACTATTATACTCGCTCAGGTCTATCGTCCTGAAATAATGGCTGCATTTCGCCGAATCCTTAATGCCTTCAGTGACAACACTCATACTTGTATACTAGACGAAGCATAAAACGACACCAACTTCAGTTTCATCTGTCCCTGATACAAAAGAAAATTACGACAGTAATTTTCGGTGATACACAAACATCCAATCAACCAACCATCCTTGCATACGATCTCCACTAGGTACACTCACTCAACTTACTAGTCTATAATGCAACCTCGAATCCCTTACGGAACCAATACAAGAGTATATATTGTAGGGCAGTGACGATCGATATGAAATATTACAAAATGCCACAAAAAAGAAACTACTCGTATATGTGTCAGCATCCATCAATTACAGTAGTTCCAGCAGATGGTGGTTAGTAGTATCAGATGGTTTGGAATATTTTTTTTTTTTGGGGGGGGGTTATGAGCAGTCAAAACAAATATCCGAGACGCGTTCACTGGTTAACACCGCTACTTCAAGGCCGTGCCATAGCTCAGATGGTTAGTCGCCGGCTTCCCACCGCGGCGGCCCGAGTTCGAGCAAAGATCAGGTCATGTGGGATTTGTGGTGGGCAAACCGGCACTGGGGCAGCTTTTCTCCGACTGCCAATTCTCATTCCACCGACTATTCTACGTTCATCATCTGTCATCCGGAGCTGGTACAACAGGCCAGTTAGTAGCCGACGTACCAAGTGGACTCAGACTCACCCCGCCCCAAAGAAACGAGAAAGAAAAAAATAATTTCCCTGCTTCGTACTCGGGAGATCTCATGTATAAAACTCGGTCCGAAGACCTTCTATCCTAATTGAGGATTTCAGATCACCAATTATGTTCAACTTGTACAGCGAATGCCTTATCAAAGAAGCTCTGGATGGGCTTGGAGACTTCAAATTAGTAGGGCAAATTATTCAAACTGTGAAATATGCAGATGACCTTGTGTTAATGGCTAAGGAAGAAACTGTGCTACAGGGCATGATTGATAGACTAATTGAAATTGGAAGGTGCTATGGCATGGAAATGAATGTGGAGAAAACAAAAGTAATGAAAATTTCGAGACAACCAACCCCAGTCACAATAAAGATAGACCAAAAACAAGTGGAGAATGTGAAATGTTTTAAATATTTGGGTAGCTTGTTAACAGATGATGGAAGGTGTACTTGTGAAATTAAATCCAGGATTGCCATGGCAAAAGCTGCATTTAGCAAGAAGAAGAATCTTTTTACCAGCAAATTGGACTTAAATTTGAGGAAGAAACTAGTGAAATGCTACATTTGGAGCATAGCTCTGTATGGGGCTGAAACTTGGACACTTAGGGAAGTAGATCAGAAACATCTGGAAAGTTTCGAAATGTGGTGTTGGAGAAGGATGGAGAAGATCAGTTGGACCGATTATGTGAGAAATGAAGAAGTGTTAATTAGAGTCAGTGAGCAGAGGAATATCCTACACGAAATAAGAAAACGGAAGGCTAATTGGATTGGTCATGTTTTACGCAGAAACTGCCTTCTAAAAGAAGTTATCGAAGGAACGATAGAGGGGCGGATAGAAGTAACAAGAAGACGAGGAAGAAGACGCAAGAAGATGCTGGATGACCTTGGGGACAGAAGAGGATACTGTCATTTGAAGGAGAAAGCTCTAGATCGCATTAAATGGAGGAACTGTTTTGGAAGAGACTGTGGGCCTGTCGTCTTGACAGATTACTGATGAATGAATAAATGACTCCGATACAGCACCTTACATCAGACCATGACTACGTCCACGCCCATTCCAATTAATTATTCATCCTATCATTCGATGTCACATAATCAGCGCTACGGTACTAAAAGCGTCGTCAAATAAACTGAGAATAAATAAAATAAGAGACGACTACGAAAGCAAAGCAACAGCAACTTGGAATTCAGCCAATATAACACCTGTCTTCCGCAAACATATCTGGCCAGCTTTCGCCACATTTCTTTGTGTGCAACCACATGACTGTTAAATTTCACAATAAGGTTTGTTTCCTCTACGATCCAGAACGTATTTAATACAATACCACAGTATCATTTTCCTCTCCCTAATGACAACAAATTAGACACGTACATCTATGCTTTGACAGGAACCGGAAAGAATCTGATACGCCAGTTAAAGACACTGGTGAATGTTAATAATGTTCGTGCTCAGTCCCTCAGACAAACCATACTTGAAAATATGTCGCATGATCTTCGCTACATATATATCAGTAGATACTTGGCCGCGAAAATTAATATCTTTACTGTTTAACGTGACTTAAAAGTTCCACGAACCATGCGTTGCAAGTTAGAAAATAATATATGACTCATTTCGTGCCTTCCATCATATTTGAAGGTAACGTTGAAGAATTTAAATCTGTAGTTACACCGGTTTTAACAATAAGTTCTACTTACTAACCGCCCAAAACGTTCCGTCTGCTCGTCAAATTCATTTCTTCAAGCCTAAATGTAAGAATTCAGCAAAATATAGGCCTACAATCCAGATCACTTTTGGTTTGAATATATAAAAAACAACGATATTATACAGAGAAAAGTCAATCAAGCTTTTTGGAGTACGAAACGGAACCATACCCTCACTGCAGTCGGAGAAAACGCTGCTGTATGCTTCTCATGACACATATTTATAAGAAAAGCTGGCCAACCATATCACTACCTGTCATCAAGAACACAGGCAATATGTTCCACAGGGTCAAATGAGAACATGGTACTTGCTGCCACTCCAATGTACTGGATACGGTGTCGCGATCAATTTTATTGGCTTTTATGGAAACTACACCAGGTTCCAAGTAAAGCGAAAGTATCATACGCGTGTAAAACAGGCTTCAAAGTTCCTTAACTAACTAACTTCTTGGAGCTGAGTCATTCTTGCGAAGCGGTCAGTTGTGCAGCTATCCTCATCAAACGTTATTTACATTCAGTAGCAAGAAAGTACAATTAAATCGATGAAAACATTTACTGAATAATTTCAACTCATCGTTGGATGGGGCTATACACAGAATACAATACAATATACCATCCATTACATAGGGCTGTTTTTATGGTTTTCCTCAGTCCCTCCAGGCAAATGAGGGGATAGTAATGGTACTTCAAATTAGGACACGATCCTTTCCTTCATTTCCAATTAATTACCCAATAAACATCCTTTAATTCGACGCCATACCGTCTCAGCTACCGAGAGCGTCATTAAACAAATGCAAACAGAACATTACCTAGGCACAGGATGTCGAATGAAGAAGGGACAACCAGCGTTTCGCCCAACCTTACCTGAAGCGACAACAACTGCAGAGGAAGGTTTGTTCTTCTTATGATTGGCTGGCAGGAAAGCGGCAGGTGGCGTAATCGGTGGTGCGGTATCCCAGGCCGGCACAACATCAGGCTGAGGCGCTTGTTGTCCCACTGACGGTTCCGTCCCGGGAAGTTCGAGTCTCTGAAGCTGTTTCTCGCTACGCCGACGTCTCCGTGCAGATGGTGTGAAAGTCTTCACAGCGGCCAAAAATCCCACCCCACTCATTGTACCTCGGGCTTCGTAACCCACCTTCCGCAAGGTCTAGGCTCAACAAGTGTAACCGACGACCCTGCTTAACCAGTCGGGCACACTCTGAGGTTCGGAGAGGGTGGATGGGATGAGACAGTAGCCCGCCCGCGACCGACTGACGCGAGAGGCTGGTCCAGACTGGTGCAGCAGCTACAGCAATGTGATCTGACAGAGACGGGAGATCCTGGTGGAGGGGGAGCAGACAGAGAAAGAAAATGCTGCAAGCGTATGAGAGAACTCTGCTTGGAGAGAGGATGTAGAATGGTCGGACAGGAACATGCGGGGGCGTCAGCTTTACGTGCCAGCCAGCAAAAGCAGGCGAGCAAAATTTAAAGCCAAAGGGTGGGTGTGGGGGCGACAGAGAATGGAGGGGCTAGGGGAAGTCCCAGGGCCCTGACATTGGCACATGCAGCAACATCGGCACTTGCGATCGTTACCGTGGATATTCTCCACCCCTCCTTCTCACGATCCCCACTACGCGACACTTCTCCCTCTCCTACTATTGCCATAGTGACGTCACATTACCCAACATCCATGCGCCATGTTTTCCTTTTCTTGTTTACTCCTCCATTCTGCACCCCCCAAAACAAAAACCCATAGAAAACAAAATTACATGCTAGCAAAATGGCTTCTCTCCATCTTCCTTATTCTATCCTGCAGAGGTATTTAATGAGGTGCAATTTATTATTACTGACTCCCTCTGGTTGAATCCGATGACAAACCCGTTCATTCTCATCAAATACATCCCGCAAAAGGATTACAGACAGCCCACACACATACAAACTTAACCCTACATTCTCCAGTCTAAGGCCAAGGCATCTTATACTTTCTCCGTAACAAATTCACTCCCATTCACGGTTTCGTGACTTGCAGCCGAACTTCGTTTCAATATGACAGGACATGAAACACTGGAACACAGATGAATCTCTGCTGCCACGCGAATGCGCAGGAGAAGATGCGACACAAAATACTCTCGGCAAGGAAGACGGAAGAGAAGACGACGGAAGAGGGCCGACGAAACATGCCACCACCACTACCACCGTCGGTGTGCATGTATCGATTTTCCCAAGGCGTCTTACACCCCCCACTAGAAAGAGACGGCACACTTTCTCAACTATGGCTAACCTTCACCTTGTGAATACTGGTTCAGCCACAGCCCCAGAACATCATCGCATTTCGTTATTGCTGTCCTCGTCAGTCGTTCGCTCTAACTTATATCTTCATCTTCCTCTACATTCCCCGGATTACGAGTATGCCTCTATATCAGAAACTGAAAATATATATACATTAAGTGTCGCTCCTCCAATTCCTTAGCTTAACTTTAATGACAGACTACAGACAATGATATTTTGAGAATAATGCAAGTTCTGGGGGCCCTTGTACAGGTATGCGCTACTCAATTAACTATATTTGGATTTGTGTATGAAAAAGATTACTGAATTCATAGTTCCAATGGAATATTCTTTAATGGATTTATTTCAAGGTAGTTTCGTTTAGGGGCGATTTCTTTATGTTTGCTACAATACATCTCTTTAAAGTACGCATTATTTCAATTGTGAATTAAACACAATTTTAGCTTTTAACTGCAATAATTTTCGTATTGGTGTACCTAAAATTAATTCAAAATATATACAGGATTATTTTAAACTGCTTTCTTATGTCTGCAGGTTAAAAGTATGTTTAGTCTGAGCGAATAACCGACAGATATTAACAATTTTAGACATTGTTGTGTGTTGCATCCTGTTGTGTACATAAAATATTTATTGTTTCCGTCAACACAGCAATTCTTTAAGAGGTATACAAATGAATGTTAACATTAAAGTCACATATTTCGATCCTTATTGGGTCATCGTCAGGTCTGGGTTAGGGTTAAGGTGCTGTATTTGTCTGGATAGTCACAGAACCAGCTTCAGGACAAGAATACTTCGTGCCTTATGACGATAAAGACTCTGCAACAGCACTACCACATCGCCCTTACAACCCGATCAAACAAAAGAAGACATTCTGATGAGAAGATACATACATAATCCACTAAGAGCTAAACTAGAACGACCAAAGTACTTGAGAAGCTATATATACAGAGGAGTTCAAAAATATGTACTCACTCTTTGAGAGTCAATATCTTTGGAACAAAATCACATGTAGTTACAATTCTTGCGCGGAGAGAGAGAAGTGTTCGAAGTGACCACCATAAGCGGCTAAACAGCGTCGATGCCGCCGAACTGCTGAGCGAACTACGGCTGTCAGTGTGTTCGGTGTGATGGCTGCACACGACGCTTCGATGGTTTCTCGTAGCGCGTTCAGTGTAGCTGGCTTTTGTCGATAAACTTCATCCTTCAAGGCTTCCCATAGGTAGAAGTCGAGAGGTGTTAGGTCTGGAGACTGCGGTGGGTACTCAATAGCACCTCTTCGACCTATCCATCGTCCAGGTAGAGTGTCATCCAAGTACGCCCTGATATCTCGATGGTAATGAGGTGGAGCTCCATCTTGTTGTACGTAAAATCTCTCATCTCCAAACAGCTCTCGGATGGCAGGGAAAATCGATGTCTGAAGCATATCGAGATACACCTGACCAGTTACGGCACCTTCAAAGAAGAAAGGACCAATCAAACCGCGCGATGACAGACCACACCACACACTAACACCCGGTAGATTCACTTCCTTGCCCACGTGAACGTATGGATTTACAGGAGCCCAATACACACGATTGTCGCGGTTAACAGTACCGTTCATTTTGAACTGCGCCTCGTCAGTTGCTCAAAGAACAAACTTTGGGCCATTGCTGCTGCTGTCTTCTGCTCGCAGCGCGCACACGGCACGACACTCACGTGACTCATGTGACCTTCGCCATCCGTTGAGGAAACATTACACTACACTACCGCGCAAGAATTGTAACTACATGTCATTTTGTTCCAAATATATTGATAATCAGAGTCAGTACTNATAATATGGATCCATATTGTGTACAAGTTCATCACCTTAACACTGACACCTGATGATGACCCAATAAGGGTCGAAACATGTCTTGTCTTTAAGATTTATGACTTTAATATTAACATTCATTTGTACTCGTATACCTCTTAAAGAATTGTTGCGTTGAAGGTAACAATAAATATTTTAAATTTTAAACATTTTCTCGTGAGATCTCTTTGAAATTAAGCATCCGGCCCCAAGATAATAAAACTGCCCACTTCTCCTCTTATACTACTACTACTACTACTACTACTACTACTACTACTACTACTACTACTACTACTACTACTACTACTACTACTACTACTACTATGACGCTGATCATTCTGAGCCCTTATTTATTTGGATGATTATAGATGNTCGCCACTGGCCCCGATCCTGTGACTTTCGTCTCAAATTTCGAACTCCCATTGTATTCAAATATTCTACTGAATCCAGCCACGTGACAGTAGGTCTGCCCACTCTTCGAGTACGTATGTTCCTGCAGGGTTAACATCCTAATGGGTTCTGCTCATGCATTCTAAAAATGTGACCTAGCCATCTCAATCGTCCAACTTTGACCACTTCCACGTTTAGGTTTAATGCATATCCCTAAAACACGTTGTGAATTTATACTGTACTCGCGTCGTCCGCTTTCAATAGAGGAACTTATTTCAGCATAACTCGGTATCAAAACGTGTAAATTCGACAAAGATCCGCTGTTATATAAATCTCTTCCTTCGGGACAGTTCCAATTTCTTTCGTGCATTATTCGGAGTCTGGAGTGAAGGTAATGACATACAAGAAACAGAAAAATAACGTTCCTTTACGAATGTACAAAAATACAAACTCTATACATTATGATGAGAATAGCGGCACAAAAAACTGTGTTAACTGTAATTCATGAAGAGGCATGATATTAAATTAATCAACTTTTCAAACGCAACTTTCCTCGAAAGAAATCTGTCATTTTTATGACCAAACAGCTCAATACCAAAAGGCATTATTTCTGCTTCATTAATCACTAAGCCTACCACCGTAAGTTGCTACATAATTTGAGCAATTGGAAGTATTGTTAAATAAGCCAATGATAGATATAAATAAAACAAGCTATTTTGCTTTGAAACAGTTATACTTTGAGATAATCTTTCAAAGCAGCGTTAAAACATGAAATCTTTTTTTGTGTGTACTTCCTTCCTACTTTGTGTAGCGCCACAAATACCCCATATTCTTATTGTTTGTGACTTCTTTTTATACACGTTGATATATATATACACACGAGATTTATTAAATTTGATTACGTTTCCTTGAAAACAAAGTGTACAGGCATTAACTTTACTGAAACATTTCTTTAAAAACATTCTTCATTTGTAAGGACAACTCCTCACCGTTCTGTCTGTCGTATGTGAAAATAACTTCCCGGTACACAAAAATAAGAATGGTAATTACAGCACAATAAAAACCAAAACATACCAGTAAAAACCCAAATGTTCAACGCCACCAACAGATACTGACCAATGGAAACGATTCTGAACCGATACCATCCACCTCGCACCTTCAAACCTTATTTCCCAAAAATTCATGTCAGTTTTATCCACCCATATTCTTCTATGCCTGCCAAGTCGCCACTTCTACAAATGGTTCCCACACACAAAAATTTACGTTCACTTATTCATCAGTCTGCACAAATCATAACGTCCCGCATTAAGTTTTATTCTCAATATCCGCCTCATTCATACTTCTTAGATGCAGATACCAGTGTTTACCTGAGCACACTGCTTCAAGCAGTATTACGTCATGCCCGTCCCTCAGATTATAAAACTACGTTCCATACCCATTCAGTACAACTTACACAAGGACCGTGTCCTTATGCCTATGAGAACTAAATTTCTATGAAAACAATTTACTGCCACCATAAACAGTTTCGCAATGGAAGACATTAATTTTGTTAATAATGAACTGCCACAAAACAACCAGTGTCCTTCCCAATACAGCTTACGGATGATTCGGCTAGGAACACACAGCCACATCTGTCGTATGGAAAAATGTCGTAGGACCTCTTTTTCACACTAGAGCGACCAAACACATTTCTTTGCTCTCCGACTGCCGTACGGTAGATGTCGCATGTCGTCACGTATGAAAGCTAAGACTACACTTTACATTCTACTACTTGATGCGGCATGAACCGTACGGACGTCGTACGACCGATGTCGCTGTGTGTGTTCCTAGCTTAAGAGCTTATTCTCTGTGTTGTGTGTAGTGGCTATGTAGGTTTGGTTATACTGACAGGAACAGGTCACAGTGGCCGCGCGGTCTAACGCATTCGCTCGCTCGAACGCTGGGATCGTGGGTTCGAATTCCACTTGAGGCATGGATGTCTGTGTTCGTTTATTCTGTGTGCAGATAGCGGCCTTGCGACTGGCCGATCCCCCGTTCAAGGAGTCCTACCGATTGAGTATACGATTAAGAAATTGAAAAAGCGGCCAATGTCCAACGAAAGAACCGTACAGATACATTGCCAGGAAGTGTCAGAACACTTGAATGTCCACACAGCTGCCGAGACATTACATTAAAATAAGTCACAACGCAAATCTTGGAAATTCTCGGTTCGCAACAAACACCTAATTACCCACAATCCAAAGTTTTCGTTCGGTTTTTCCCAACAGATGTAACGTTAAGTCCTGAGTTAGAGATTCGCATGTTTGGACCAAGTAATACCTTTCGTCCGGCTCCATTTGTCTGAAGCAACTGCAGCGCAGTAACCCTGACATAAATGGAACACACGATGCCATGACGACTATTCATACTGCGATATACTAGGTTATGATACCGTGTAGTCTGGTAGGTGGGTACCAACGTTGCGAAGGAATATACCGCCTCAATCTTTAAAATAGGGGGAGGTGGGAAAAACGGGCCACGAAGAACGAGAATGGGAAACCACATCCTGTCCCGGAAAAGTTGCCATTTTCAGATCCTCCAGGTCCCACTAGTTAGTCAGGGGCCCCGTCTCCTCTTCCTTACCCCCGGTTCCCAGTTGTATATGTCAATGGCACGGATAGAAAATAAGTTTCGCCATACTCATGTATGACAGCTCTTGGGCGCTTTTAGCCTTAAAAACATAAAACTGTCGTCCCTAAAGAGCACAAGCCAGGTATGTGGATGCTGGAGATAACGGTTGATATATTACTCTCCAAAAGGATTAATATAATCCAGAAGGGAAGTCAGGAGCTACATGAAAATAGTAAACGTAGACAAACGGCGGAATTACGGATCATTTTATTCGTGTCAAGCCACGGGCAGTGCACCTTTCAACTACTGCTTCTTTTCAGGTGGTTCTGGACGTTAAGTTTAAGCTGCGTGTGGTGTGTGGGAGGGAAGGTAGGACACAGCGTTAAACTGTAAAGCGTGAAGATTCATAACACAAGGGCTCACGAACAAATTACGCCGATTTACTGTGTCTGATACAGCTCTTGGCAATGTTCACCCAAGCAATGACGAAACGAAGGACTCGCCACAGAGTGTGCGATAAGACAGCAAAATTGTTCAAGAATATTGTCTTTCAACATCGTGTGGCATACACGTATATCCGTAATCCTCTGGTGTACATCTGTCTTCTTGCCAGTAACTCAGTCCTAGGGGAATACATTCAGTATTTTTCATCTTATCGGAGCTGCAGTTCAATTTCACACATGGACTCTAACCATAGTTTTCCTGTAGCCCCATTACCAGACTAGCAGTAGCACCCGTCAGCCGTAAAATTGTACTTTTTTTTATTGCTAGTAGGGTGGGACTAAGTCCCTTTACTGGGGTCATTTCTGGCCTACTTTACCAGCCCCAGATGATAGGTGAAGGGTGATTGTGAAGCAATTGGTGGAATTAAGATTGGCAGGGGAAACCAAAGTACTCGGAGAAAACCTGCCCCAGCGCCACTTTGTCCACCACAAATTTCACTTCACCAGACCCCGGGATCGAACCCGGGCCGCCGCGATGGGAACCCAGCGACTAACCGCTTGAGCTATGGCGCGGCCAAAGCTTCTACTTAGAAAAGACAACACGAAAACTACAGGCAGATACGCATAACTCGAGTGGATACAAACCCAGTGGTCCGTGGCCCAGTTCGGCTCATATAGCGTAGCCATCTGGATCAGAAGTAACACGTTTCTCCCGTAACTGGATGAAAAACTGGAGTTTGAGGACCTTTTACTTTTACATTTGTGTGCTACTTTTTTTTTTTGCGAAAACTCCGGATTACATTGAATTGGCGGGACCTTTGAAGGGTTTTGGCGTAACCCTAGAGTACAATTTTTCGCCCAGCTTTACGTGCAGATTACAAATACCAAATTTCACTGAAATACGCTGAACAGTTTTCGAGATGAAACCTGCAGATGACCGAGCTGACAGATATGAACAGCCTATATTCTGTATAAAATCCGTAGAAATATAAAATGATGACTATTTACATCATTATGGGTAGTTTACTATACCAGGTTTCAGAGTACGTAACTTATCCATCACTTGTTTCAGGCGTTTCATATTAAGCCGAAATAATCTACATCTTGAAGAGACCCATCAGAACTGAATTTACCAGTGAATCAATTGCAATGCACGTGTACACCATGGCATGTTCCTCTCATCTGCCTCTGAGCACACTTTATTGCCTTCGACGTTTTTAAGTTATAACAGGAAAACGGGAGGAGATTATTGCGTTAGAGCGTTCAGCCAACGTTTGTCCATTAAACAGACTTGTAAAATATGACAGGATAGTTCTATATTTTCCTAACCTAGCAAAAACCCAGAGCAGACCAACAGACAATGAAGCCCGTTCGAAGGAAATTACTTTTCAGAATGGAGTTTCGAACACTCATAATGGTAAATAAAGAGTAGCGCTATAAGTGAGCAATACAGCAGCAATGGTACAGAGGTAGAGGTAGACGTCAGTGTGCGCACATAAAAGCACGTAGTCATTCCACTACATTCGTAAAGAAAACAAGACGCTTTGGTATCTAAATAACGCCACCAGGACAAATTACAAAATAATAACGGAAGTAATTTCCTTCCCCAAGGCCACACCATAGCTCAAACGGTGAGTCGCTGGCTTCCCACCAAGGCGGCCCGGGTTCGATCCCGGGTCAGGTCAAGTGGGATTTGTGATGGCCAAAGTGGCGCTGGAGCAGGTTTTCTCCGAGTACTTCGGTTTCCCCTGCCAATCTTCATTCCACTAATTGCTCCACAATCACCCTCAACTATTATCTGGGGCTGGTACAATTGGCCAGAAGTGGCCACAGTACAAGGGACTTAGTCCCACCCCGCTAGCAATAAAAAAATCCTTCCCCAGTGTAGTGCATTTCTTAAGCAGTCCACTGGCAGGGATATACAAGAATTCACGAAATTCCACGTTTATATGGAGGGCTAATCGCCATTATCATACGAGTTCGTCATAAGAATCTTGTGGTGGGGCACTTCCCATCGCTGGCGGCAGAAATGTAATTACAGATGACCTTGGCTGTCACCAATATAATTAAGATCCAAAAGTTCGTGATGATTGTATATTAAGACATTTTTGTGTTTTTGGGCATTACCCATATTCCTGCTATTTATTTAAAACACAATGTTTCGGAGACTCCAGACATTTCCACATTTGTATGGAAAGACAGAGGAAAACGACGAAAAACTTCAGCAACGACAGCAAACCTCTGGACCGAGATTCTAACCCGGAATCTTACGTTTATGGATCGGAAGCGCTCCTGTCACATGTTTGGGGTTCCGTGACCAATAGTAACGGGTTCTGGACGGGATGGTTCGATATATTGGCACTTCCATTACATTCACAACTAATTACAACAGCTAATAATTAATGACTGCCTACGACTCGCTCCAATCTGCTGGACTACGAATGTCTTCTCTTCTAGTCCTTCTCCTGCGTCTGACTTGGTTCTCATTTATGAATCACTCAATTCTGCTTCACGAATATATTTCGAATGAAGAATAACTTATGAGTGAATTCTTTCTTAGTTCTCCTATCTAATGCGACTCCTCATGTACGACTGAGTCTGAGTCTGAGGTTAAGACCGAAGCTCAATCGGTCAGTCTATCTTGGAATAAAGCACCCATCTGAGGCTTACGACCAGAATTTTATTACTGTCAGACAATTGCAGGTTTGTTGATGTGAGGCGCTCTCTCTGACGAAAGATCGGGTGTCGTTTACAATTTCTGCAGGCCCCCCTCAGCGCAGTCAATCTCGGGACCGAGTCCCACTGTCTCAGATATGAGACTTACCTTTTCGCCGCCTCCTTCGACTCGCAGGGCTACGGTGGAGGTATTCGAAACCGCCTCCACACGGGATTCTGAATTGTTCCCAAGTGTCCTCCCTATATAACATCGGGAAGGACCGAACAGAGATCACCACTTCCAACAGTTCCTCTATTATTGTGTGCTTATTCGTTGCTGCGGAAATATTTGTTGATTCCGCAGCGACGGTTTAGTCTTCACAAGTCTACACCTTTCCATTTTCGTATACATGGACACGTGTTAAACATCCAGCGATGGTCTGTGTCTCTGTGGCAATGTGTTTGCCAGTTCGGTTCTTCGAAACGCCTACATGTTACAACATTGTTACTAAGAAAATACTGAGCGCTCATGGGGAGGCACAACTAAGATGCGGAATGCTGACATTCTTCTTATCAAACAAGGCGCTCTCATTCCTTCTCAAAATGTACTGCATACTAGGAGTACCAGAAATAGTCCTCGAAGCATGCTTAGCTACCTTTCAAACAGATTATATTAATTCTGATGCTGGATAATCTCACGCCAGGAATGCACTCTCGTAACTAAGCGATAATATAGATTAGAAGGTAAGGCATTCTAATTGATTACTGCAGCACAATCTACATACGATACGGAGCCGCGCCCAGATCTACAAGTTCCCATATTTCCAACGTCACTAAAGCACAAACCCTACTTTTTTAAGCAACATCCTAATCCCTGCTTGCGATGATCAGCCTATTCGTGCACTGTCCTTTCAAGAAACCAAAATCGAAAACTTGGCCACGACTGTATTCGTTACATCCTTAGTTATATAAAATAGGCCGCGCCATAGCTCAAGCGGTTAGTTGCTGGCTTCCCACCGCAGCGGCCCGGGTTCGATCCAAGGTCTGGTCAAGTGGGATTTGTGGTGGATAAAGTGGCGCTGGGGAAGGTTTCCTCCGAGTACTTCGGTTTCCCCTTCCAATCTTCATTCCACCAACTGTTCCATAATCACCCTCACCTATAATCTTGGGCTGGCACAATAGGCCAGAAGTGTCCGCAGTACAAGGGACTTAGTCCCACCCCACTAGCAATAAAAAAGTTATAAAATCATTAAATAATCGAAATTAAAATCACCACTGTCCTGTAATAGAAAACATGCGTAACAGACTGTTAGCTGTTCCGAAACTTCGGTTATTGGGCCATCCTTCCATTCGTCCGTCAATCAATTAATCAATCAATCCATACATCCATCTAAATCAATGGAGCTGATCCCCTCTTGAGAAGCCACCAGTCGCTCAGCCATTGAAGAATTTCCCATGGAACCCGAAGGTCTCTTCATAAGAGCCCTCCACTGGTCCCTATCCTGAACCAGAACGATCCAGTCCATACCACCCCACCCTTTCTCTCTAAGATTCGCTTTAATACCATCCTCCAACCTACGCTTAGGTCTTCCTAGAGGCCTCTATCCTTCTGGCGTTCCCACCGAAATCTTACATACACTCTTCTCCTCCTCATGCGTGCTATAATATGTGCCCTGGCCATCTCAACCTCCTTGACTTGATCATACTAATTATACTTTGTGAAGTGTACAATTTATGATGGTCCTAATAAAGCAGTTTGCTGCAACCTCCTATCACTTCATGTCTCTTCTCCTCAGCACACTAAGTCTATGTTCCTCCCTTAATCTCAGAGTATTGTGAGAGCTACCTGTGATTACTCTTTTTTCTCCTTTGAAGTACTAGTAATTAGAGCATGTTGATCCTATAGCTAATCTTTCAGTAGTTCTTTGGGTCCGAATGTCTCTATCACCAGTAAGGTTATGTAAAAGGTAAAGTTGTCCCTGTGCTTACAAAATTGAGCACTACGCAATGAAGGCGTATGGAGAATGGGATGTATAGGCCCAAGTTTTCTTTACCTCGGCACTAGTTGGAGGTGAGAGGTCACTTTCACGCCCAGGCCGCTATAGCCCCGGGGAAAGAGCCCCCGGAACCCATTGGATACGAGGCTGGGTGCGCTTCAGAGCTGGTCTGAACATAGCGAAGTGAAAATTTTTGCCCCATCGGGACTCGAACCCCGACCGCTTGGTTGTCAAGCCCGTAGTCAGTGTCCCCTGCTCCTCTCTCTCACCAGTCCATTTATAATTTACAGTGGCAAAATGACCGCTACAGTTTTACAGGAAAACAGCAGTAGCAAAGAGCATAACAGATTTTCCCCTTTCACAGGTGCACAAAACTGATCCAAATTCTCATACACATGCCAAACGAATTCTTTTCTCGGCGACCATCGCCATCCATCCTTGTGCCACTAAGAAATATTTCCATTTTAAACAAACTGTTTATATCAATAAATATTACATACCTAGAGCAGTTGTAACAGCAATTTCATAGCAACCATACACAGGCCATCAGGGTTGTGACTGTGGTTGTTCATTGGCATTAACTAGATTCGATTAGTTTCGAATAACGTTGTGGGCAAATCCGCCAGTCTAAAAGCTGATAATCGAATGGCATCCGCGTTGAGAGATCCCCTTAACACTCTTCTGCGCACAAATTGCATGTACTTCGACGGTGTAGGTACTGAAGATTAAATTAATTCTTTCATCTGTTTGCTTATTCAAGTAATTTCCCTCTACGGCAAATGTAATCATATCAAATATAAAATATAACCTGCAGCAATTTCGCTACAAATTCTTATGGGAATTATTTATCAACGCACTAAACCAACACAGGATAATTAGAGATTTCCAAAATGAGAAATGATACAGCCAATTATTGAACCGGGTCTCTTAAGTCCTAGTTCTCCAAGACAATTTCAGTTCCATCAGGTCATTAACAGAATTCTACATTTCTGGAACAGAAACCGGCATATCTGGATGGACGACACGATGTTACTGTACGTCTTAAAGAGATCTACAAGAAGGTAAAGTTTCTTTCACTTGGAAAATTTATATCGGGAAAGATTCAGCATTGTTAATACATAACTGATTTTGCAGAAGCCAGCACTATTACTACTACTGCTAGTACTACTACAACCACTACTCCGCAATTAATCCACAGAAACATTTTGCGTTAGCTTTATGAAAACAAAATTCACATGAGGCCAAAGTGGCAACATGTGTAAAATGAATTTTACTAGTATTCTTTGCAAGCGTCTCGACTCGAACTCAAGCCACTCACAAAACACTCCGTTACATATCTCCAAACACTTGACTACGAGACAGGACATGAAAGTATGCATCACGATCAAGAGTTGAAATATGTACTGCAAATTGAAATTTATGTATTTCCCGTAGGTGTACTTCACGATTTTAAATGCGTCACTGGTCTTGGTGTTAATGTGCCGCCGATAAAAGTCTCTTAGAGACAATCATAATTCCTGTCTTCTTCATACCAATTAATATGTAATCTCACGGATTTGGGTACTGTGCAGAATATACTCTAAAACCACTGCTTCAACAATTTACTTACATATAAATGAAAACAGTAACACTATATGGACGAAAGTACTAAAGACCTTAATAAAACATCAATACACTGAGCTTTATTTCCACCACCTTACATTATATATGAATTGTTTCGAACGGTACTGATATTGGCTTTTAATATAATGAAGGTTGGTTCAAGCATATTTCATGTCTGTTGAAGCATGCAGAAATTTCGTCTTCAAATTTTCTACACTGTTTCATTCTCTAGCAGCCGTTACTAATCTATTTTCCAATGATGAATCAGTTTTTCTTTATGTGGGGTGAGACTGAGTCCACTTGGTACGTCGGCACTAATTGACCTATTGTACCAACCCCAGATGATAGATGCTGATGAGTGTGGAGCAGTCGGTGGAATGAGTTAGTAGAGGAAACCAAAGTACTGGGAGAAAACCTGCCCCAGCGCCACTTTGTCCACCACAAACCACACATGACCTGACCTGGGCTCGAACTCGGGCCGCCGCCGTGGAAAGCCGGCGACTAACCGCCTGAGCTATGGCATGGTGTAATGCTGAGGCAACTACTTGGATTTCTTACTTAATTGTTCCTGTGCATACTGACAAGTGACGAACTGATGGAATATTTGTGCAAGGATTATTTCGCTTCAGAAACACCAACACTGTGTTCAGTATTGTTCATTATCTGATGTAGTGTACATTACTACATAACGTAACTGTTGTGTACTGCATCGATCACTGCGGCAAACTCCGATGGGAGTTGACGTGTTACTGCACATTTACATGCGTATAAACCTACAACTAACGCCGTACCTGTGCGGCAACTTCTCCAGCAGCCGTCTGTGGCGTGTAATCTACATGATGAAATGAAGGGATGTGGGATCTTCTGGGATGTGGCGCCTTGTAGCTACTGTGTTAACCGACATTTCGGAGGAACGTACCGCCTCCATCTTCAGGGTAGAAGACAAGAATAAATCCGTGAGCGAACCAGCCTGAGCAAGTGCAACAGCCACTCCTCTCCCCTGAAGATGGAGGCGATACGTTCCTCCGAAATGTCGGTTAACACAATATCTACACGGCACCACATCCCGAAAGACAGTTTTCTTCAGAGTCACCTCAGATCTTACATAAACGATGAAATGTAGGTTTGCTTCGTTTCCTAGATACTACAAACACTTGATGACGTACGCAATCTCGTTTACGTACACAGTAAAAAGTAAAAGTAAAGTTATCCCTGTAACATGCTGTGGAGGCATATAGGGTTGTGAGATCTTAAGGTTCCCATATTTTCTAGACAATCGGCTCATAGATGGCGGTAAGGTTGTCAGCCTTACGCGCCGGTTACGTACACAGTAACTGCTCATAATGTGGACGGGTTTACGTGAAAACACCATGTACGAGATATTTTGTCAAAAACTGCCATATCTGCTGCTTAAACTACTCAATAGATATTCACCTCTGTGTATATGCATCTTCCAGACACACAGGTAAAGGATTCACACGATTAATAAACTTACCTAACATTCATTTCTCTTCGTATTCTGTGACGATTTATCCTAATATGACAGCGCATTCCCATGTAACACTCTTGCATATAACACACCCGTATACAATTTCAAGGCGCTCTATATCGGGTATACTGCATCCATTGAAATAACGAAGGAAAAGTGTCGCAGTTTTACTTTAAGGCAATGTACTTCTGACGTAAACTTAAGAATTAATCACGACTAAACACATTAGTCATATCTTGTGCCAGTACACCGAGAAACAATACCTCACTGGGTGCTACGTAAGGAATTTGGTCACAAGGGACGTCAAACGGGAAAATTCATCCCCTTGGGCGAGATGAGGCATTGTGCGATGGCGATTTTCTGTACCTCGGGTTATTTTTCTGCCAAATGCTTCTGAAGTGATTCTGAATGCTGGGGCACAAGATTAATCCATAGCTGAGACAGTTTAGTCCCTAAATACATTATTTTATCCACAAATCAAATTAAACTAAAGCCAATATATTTATTTTGATAGGTCTTTTCTCTTCATTTGTGTTACCATTTCAGTCGCCTACTTCCTACTTCAGATATTTTTATGATAAAAATTATACAACGCCTTACTCTGTTATATTTTGCATCTGCCTTGGTTTGTCCGTGTTATGTAATGTTTCGCCGTATTACAATAAATAAAATCCGTGGTTTTAGTCCGCAAGCAAACTATACCGACCGAGCGACCGCCGCTTGTCGGCGAAGTTAGTGCCAACTTTAGCGGATAGAGGGCGTTGCGTAGTTAACGCAACGAATCCCCACGGCGGTTAATTTCGGTTCTCTAGACCAGTATTTAAAAACAGAACAATACTATGCAATTCAAGGAATTATGTCGCTCCCAATGTGCTAAGCACGTGATGAAACTGGAAAAGGTGAAAGGAGAGGGCAGTTGTATCTTAAAACCTGGAGAAAGTAAAATCAATTTTGACACGACGAATTTCGCAGAATTCATCTATTTTCGTGCTCTGCTCGATATGTCTCGCTTTGAAGAACCGGCGCGCCTGTCTGACGGATCAATGAAAGAAACGCACCCCACTACCAACAGTTCTTCGGCAGCAGGACGACAAACTGCAGGCTCCCATGGGCATACCACGCATACTAACAAAACGTGGCTTCTCAGAACAAAAACTATAAAGTGAGAAACAACTAATTCATAGGTGCAAGGTCTTCATTGAAAAGTTTATAATTATTTGGCTGGTCAGGAATTTTATTGTTATTATGAATCTTGGTGTTCCATTACCACGTTCACAGATGGTCACGGGGTCACGCCCCGGGCCAAAAGACACCAGTTCACATCAGTAAAACGGAAAACATAATTTCAAAATTCCTAGAGGGTTTCATCACATCTTCACAATGGCCAGCAAACTACACGATACCCAAAAGTTCTGCATGATAGAAGTTTCTCCTTCCAATTCAGACGAGATACGAAAATGGAGCAGTCACTAACTGCTGAAAACAAGTGGAGCCGTTGTTGGTGTGTCGAAGACCAGATTGTTCCCAGCGTGTTATTGCAGACGGATTCAATAACAAACACTGGGACTGTAAGCCAGTTAACCAATTCACCATATCGTGACTTCTGCAAAAATTCCTCCTCTCTCCCCCACGAAATAGAACACCCGTAACACTGACCAATGAAGAGACAACAACAATGTGCTGAGTCAACCTGTTGTCAGTCCAAAGAAGTCAACAAGAAAATCAGTGAGACAGGCAGGAATGAGCCGTCAGTCCTATTCAAAGGATGCTAAAGGCATATCACTTTCGCCCTTACAAGTTATATGGTGACGACATTGATCGTCGAGTGAAGTTCGACGAATGGTTCCTGGGTAAGGAAAACCTCATGGTATGGGGATATCATATGATGAGGCAATTCTTCAACCGACCGGTCACGTGGACAGACCTCTCGTTAATGGTCAGATGAAAACTCGATACCCATGAGCAAATGACCCACTTATGATGCTGTAGGCCCATATCTGCAATGGCAGAATCATCGACGTGTAATTTCTTTGAAGAAATGTCATAGGTTCGACGTATCTAAATACGCTGCAAACATACCCCTATCCAATTTCAGAAGACATGCCCTTGGCACACCGAAGGAGGTTATGATTCCAGCTGAATGCCTCTCTCACTCTGTGGCTGCAGAATGGAGAGGTCGAATTAAGTGGCCAGTCGGTCCCCGGATCATATAGTTCTTCGGGGACATAATCAATCCGTCATTTTGGTCAACAAACCGAGAAACACCGACGAGCTGAAGGATAAGATAACGCGTCAGAATGTGTCAGAATCAATGCTGCCATATTGCAGAATTAAGCTCTCTTGCTTGCACTGGCTTTCGTCCCGTTTTTATCTAAAATGCAGCCCTGTTTATATTTCAAAATACAATATTTCGGAAACGATTCTGCCTCAGTCTTCAGGTAAAATCTACTCAGTTTTGCTAAACCTGAAGAAGAAGACAGAATCCAGTCTCAGAAACGCTGTATTTTGAAATATAAAGAGGACGGTGTTTTAGACAAAAACAGGAGGACTGATAATGTCCAGAAACACAATATTTGTACTAAAAGAATCGTTGTTATAAACCTATCGGGCAAACTCAAATTACTTTCACCGAATGACACACGAAAATATCTTCCTGCAGAGCCGTAAATTTTAATTTCAACATTCAGCATTCTCCTTCAAGTCCGACAAACAGAGCATTTCTTGCCAGCAGCAGTTTTCGATTTCAACAAATTCCACTTTCTAAAACACACGATTAACACATAAAAATATTGTTTCCGCTGTTCTGGGAGGTTTTGGCAAATGATCTCTTACCATAACAAGGGCGCATTAGAAGCATCTGAAAACAGAGTGCTAACACAATTATATGGGCGTGCTCGAGAAGAATTAAGGGGGAAACGAGAATTTTCATAGCGTTGACATATTGTTTCAGAAAGCAAGTTACACTATATTGGGGAAATGACATTTGGTAATATGAATTAGCCTGAACTGGCTCAGTATGCTCTCAGTACTGATTCTACGGGCTCTTTACGTCCGAAGGATAGTAACGCTACACAGGGATCGCGCAGTCCTAGAATGCATTCAGCACTGATTAGACGTGTGCTAATTTATTTAGAGTCAAATCACTTTTGTCTCAATTTCTATTTTCGTGAAACGAAATAGAGACAATGCTGGGTGTTGAGGTATGTACATATTAACAAGTTTTACATGTACATGTATATGAGAAGAGTAGACAGACCATGGGTAAATATGACATGAATGATGTGCAGTTTAGTGTCAATATAAGAAAGTTCCTGCAATAACAAAAATGTGGGGGGAAACGATTTACTTAACAGAGCGTTTCCGATTAGGTGCACCTTGCCCTTTACCGTATTTACCATCTTCTGTGCAAAGTGCCTCAGTTAATATAAGGGCGTGAGCTCCACCGGCTTATGAACTAGATCGACAGGTCTGCTAAACGGTCCGGAAGCCCGCCACAAGTCAGGGCCTTAACTTCTGGGCATTAAACGAAGCAAGTTTAAAACCTGGAAGCCACAAACCGCTAAACGAGGAAGGAGTACTGAAGGTAAAGGACAATCACAATGGAAACGAAGTTTCCGAAAATTCTCTCGCTTTTAGAACCAACTCGCTATTGGCGAATAGCAGTAACCTCGTGCCATAAACCCAAAAATTAAATGTGCTACAACAGATGTAAGTTCGCATAAATGTAGAAAGCTAAAAATCTACTATCAGATATACCCCTTTCTATCACCCTTAAAATTTTAAGGTCCATAACAACTTTTATGTCTGAGGACAACAGAACGCGCGACTTGATCCCTGAAGTGTGTCAGAGCCAGTAAAACGAGCAGAAAGGGATTACCATATCAGATTGAAAGTTGGTACATGAAGTTATTCAGATGCACAGCACAACCAAGACGACCACAAGCAGAGTATGAACTATGACGCACAGCCTAACTTTCGCCTCACTGCTCCTAGGATGATGCACCTGCTGTATTTTTGTTCATACTTACACGAAAAAAAAATGCAATACAGAGTAAATACATGAAAATGAAGTTCCCAAATGAAAATAACTTTAAAACGTCTTCGCAGAAATGCAGGCTAACAATACGGAAGATAGGTAGACAATTAAAGAACTATGAATATGAGTACGTTTATATTACTGATGTGATGTGAATAGCCACGTCTTGCTCAGCCCATCCTTAGGTGTCTGTGAGTGTTTATGTGTAGGTCAGAGCAAAACTCCACTGTGGTAAATCACGATGTTGCGTGACGTAGAATAACGTACAGGATTCACTGTTAACAGCTTTTGGTGTACGCACATATACGCTACCATTTAAGCTGGGGCCACACGAGCGCACGAAGCACGTCCGTTGCAACGAACGCACTTTATGACGGACGTTGCTGAGGACACCACACAGCTGCAGAATGCGGTGCGTAGTTTTTTGTCATCAATGGAGCCAGAAGAAAGAGTAGCATTCGCCTCTATTGTTTATTTCTACATCGGACGTCACGACGTTCGCCACAACGGAAACATCTTGTGCGCTCGTGTGGCCTCAGCCTTAAGCTTACAGCATTGCTTGCAGTGAACTTACGGAAACGGTACTCGACTAAACAATAAGGAGAAATACAGAAGTTTAAATGTTCGACTTCCTGTCGCTCAGACGGTGTAGCGATGGGCTAGGGGCTGGAGGCCGGGGCTCGATTCTCGGAAGAGGCAAGAGTTTTTCTCTACTCCCGTGTCCAGACCGTCTCCGGGGCCCACCCAGTCTCCTGTCCGACGGGTACCGTGAGCTCTCTCAACGGGGGTAAAGCGGCAGGGACGTGATACTGTCCACTCACCTCCCTCTAGCGCCGAGGTAAAGAACGATGAACCTATACCTCAACTCCGTCATACATCTTCATGGCGTGGTGATTAATTAATTAAGCACACGGCCAAATTTATCTTTTTTTTTCAATGCAGAAATATGTCATTTTAAGAAGGCATTCCAAACTAGATTACGTTAAAAATGGACTGCTTTCAAGCGGATACCGGATAAACATTTGGATCTGAAATCTTCGAGATTCCCGAAGCTGATCAATCCTCCCCCCCGCAAGGCCGGGGCTCCAGGCGATGAGAAATTTCAGGGGCCCCTCCTTTCAGTAAAGCCAGATCAACTTGCTAAAGTTACGAGTAATAACATGGAATGGCAATATACTGTGATGAAAACCACCATTCGTGTCGTAATTCTTAAAACAGTTTTATTTACATTGCTAATATGTTTACTTTATCAGCAATTAATGGCCAGGATACAAGTATGAACAAAGGAACAACAGGAATACATTCTGAAGAATGCCGTCTTCTGGGATTTGGCGCCGTGTACATCTTGTGTGAGCCGACGTTTCGGAGGAACGTAGTCTGCAGTCACCTGCTCACGCTGGTTCTTCGCTAGCGGATTTTTCTGCCCTGAAGACGGAGGCGGTGCGTTCCTCCGAAACGTCAGTTTACACAAGATCTACACAGCACGACATCCCACAAGGCGACATTCTTCATACTCACCGCCGTGAAAACCTCGAGTATTATATAAATACATTTTCATTGAAAAAAGTGAGATGCAAAATGGGCTAGCCCTAAAATCGTGGCGCCAGCTCTCACGTTCCCAGCATGGGTGGTAAAAAGGGTACAGATACGTTGTTATATTGAAAACAATTACTTGTAATAAAGTTTCACAGTTCGCCTACAACATACATGTGATCAATTTGGCCATTCCGAGAAAACGCGAACAGAGTTGTTCCACATTATTGAGATGTCAATTCTTGTTTGCAGTACGAGACCCAATTCAGATCACAGCACAGAAGCCAGTTACAACCTACAGAGAAGAATTTTGTAAAGGTTATTCTGTTCTACGAAAAAGAAAATAATC